>NW_027186303.1:2173529-2185989 GCF_028583685.1 Petaurus breviceps papuanus
CTCTCTTATTTCTTATAGGACTTATTTGGGCATGTTACCTCTCCCTCTGGCCTGTGGATCCTTCCCCCCATAGTATTGGCTTGTTCCCTGAGGAAATTTTCCATCTCTGTATCCATAGCATCTCTCTCAGAGCCTTAGAATATAGCACTTAGTAAATGCTTTGTTAAACAATGAATGAATGATCTAGCACCTGAGGGAGCTTAGGAGTTCAGGTGTGTAATTCATTATAGCCCCAACCAAGTGTAGAGGTGACATTAAGTGAGGCATGACCTATAGAAGTGGTATTTTATGAGTTGTGTGTGTGTGTGTGTGTGTGTCCTCAATGCTGATACTGAGCAGCATGAGAAAAAGCCCTTTCCTCCCCTTAATTGCACCCCCAATGAAATCAGCCATTTTATTCACTGGAGCTAATTTGGATCTTGTTTCAAGCATACTTTAGAAGAATGCTGGTTTGGATAACGATAAATTACAACTCAAAGGCCTCTTACCTTCTGAGCCTCAATAATTTCTTTCCCCAAGCTAATAGCATAACAGATCTGTAGAAAAAAGAAAATTAGAGGTTTGGGAGAGTCTAATGGAAAGCACATTGACTTTTAGGAAAGCATATTTCCCTCAATTTACAGAGTAGGGTATGTGAGTGGAAGGTTATGAGAATGGAAGCCTGGGTTGTAGGAAATTAGCCCTGTGGTAATGGGAACTAGGTGGTGCAGTGGATAGAATGCCTGACCTGGAATCAGGAAGACCTGAGTTCAAATGACACACACTAGCTGTGTGACCTTGGGCAAGTCACTTTGCCTCAGTTTCCTCATCTGTAAAATGAGTTGGAGAAGGAAATGGCAAACCAGTCCACTATCTTTGCCAAGAAAACCCTAAACGGGGTCACAAAGAGTAGAGGCTGTCTTCCTTATTCATTTTCCTCTGCAGGTTGACTCCAGCTCTCTTTGCATTACCTATTCCTTTAAGATTTGTAAAGTGTTTAGCAAGCAGTGCTTGGCATGCTACCCACCACCACCACACAACCTAACTGCCTCACATAAAATATTTATGAAATGAATGAAAATCTAACTGGGATATGTACATTTAATATGGGACAGGAACTGTGCCCGTGACTTCTTTGGTACAGGGAACTTCCAGATGAGGAAACTCCCTCTACTGATGCAGAGTGATACTTCCTCTAGTCTTGAGTACTAAAAAGTTAAATGACATTCCCAGGGTCCCACAGCCAATATGTGTCAGAGGTAGAACCTGGATCCCAGATCTTTTTTATTCCGAACCATCTCTCTCCACTATCACCACACTGATAAATTTTATGTTTGTGCAACCCTTTTAACTTTTTGTTAAAGAAATCATACAGGTTCTTTGAGAAGTTTGGAATCTCAGCCCTTAAGTTTTTATTATTTTTATAGTTGGGGACACCATACCACCTACTTTATAGGGTTCTGAGGAAAGCATTTGGAAACATTGTAGAAATAGTAACTACTGTTAGGACGTATTTTTTTAAAAAGTTGCAATGACGGACACTAGAACTGGTTTTAAAATAGCCAGTAATAAGGCAAGACACTTGGAATTAAGCTCTGCCCCAGGTCTCCGAATGAAGGACAAACAACATAGGAGGCAGCACCAGGAGCCCTGCCCACAGCACTGCCAAGGGCTCCCTGGATCATTAAAATGTAATTGGGAAAGGGCAGCTAGGCGGTGCAGTAGATACAGCACTAGTCCTGAGTTCACATACTAGCTGTGTGACCCTGGGCAAGTCACTTTAACCCCAACTGCCTCCCCCAAAAATGTAATTGGGAAATGTTTAACAAAACAGATAAAAACAGAATACAACACGGATAATGCTGGTTTGTGGTGTTCAGGGATCCCTGTCTATTTGAATTCAACACTACTAGCTTGGTCGATAGAGAGCCAGCAGGCCTTGGAGTCAGAAAGACCTGGCTTCACATCTTGCCTCCGACATACACTAACTTTGTGACTCTGGGAAAGTCACTTACCCAATCAGTGTCCTAGGAAACTAGAAGATCATAAAGTCGGCAACCTGCATCTATAGAGGGAATTTCCTCACTGGGAGCTCCCTACACCATTGACATCATTGGTCCAGATAAGAAAAAAGGGGTAGAGATAGGGGTTCTTTTTAAGGACATGTTTGGTGGAGGATGTCGAACCTCTCCATTTGGGGGATGTGGAATGGTTTGAAATCTTGTTTGGAAATTCAAGAACCCAATATAAAAGAATCCTTAAAGACAGTAGCAGGGGTCTTCTTTTTTTCTCCATGAGGTAAAGCGTATAGAAGTAATGCATAATCTATATCAAATTGCTGGCCTTTTCAAGGAGGTGAGAGCGGAGGAATGGAGAGAATTTGGAACTCAAATTAAAAAAAAAAGAATGTTAAAAATTGTTTTTGCCATGTAATTAAAAATAAAATTAAAACAAAATTCCCCATGGAGGAAAAAAGGAGTTAGAATAGAATCAAAATAGCTGTCATGACCTTTTCTCCCTCTGTGTTGCTCTCAAATACATATGTGCTCAGGGATTCTTCTCCATCTGACTCGGGAACACGCACGACGAAACCAACTAATCTCTTATTTTCTTGATGGGCCGCAAACTGTGTGACACTGGTGAGTTCAAACTGAAAACAGGAAAGAGACTGGATTTCATGGAATTTAACAAACCAAACAAAAAAGACAAAGCCAACCTCGACTGAGTTGGGTGATGAGCAGAAACATCGGATGTAAGAATGTACACAGAATACTTACACTGGCCCTTGTTACTTGGGTTTGAGGGTCGATCAGCCTGGAATGTGAAAAGGACATGGAAGAAATGACAGTGAGAAAGTTATGTTCTCAGAAAAGTCCATGACTCTAGGACTGGAGATTGTAACCTTTTTTGGTATCACGGATCCTTTGGCAGGCTGGTGAAGCCTGTGGATCCATTCTCAGTCACATGGGGCTTAAATGCATAAAATAAAAAGAACAGGACTGCAGAGAAAATCAGTGATACTGAAATACAATGATCAAGATATTTTTTAAAACCCAGGTGGAAAGATCCCAAGTAGGAGCCCCTTCATAGCTATTTTTGTAGTGGAAAATTGGGATGTGCAACTCATAGAGGTGCCCATCACCTGGAAAACAAAGCATGGAAAATGAATGGAATGGAACTCTTATTATGCTGTAAGAGGTGATCAAAAGGGTGGTTCTGGTGAATCCTGGGAAGACTTACATGAATAGATGCAGAGGAAAGTGAATGGAACCATAAGAATAACTGATATAACAACACTACAAAAATAAACAACTTTGAAAGACTTAAGAACTCTGATCAATGTAATGACCAAGTATGATTCAGAAGAACTTTTCCTGACAGAGGTGGTAGACTCACAATGAAAAATGGGATCTAATTTCCAGACATGGACATTGAGGGACTTTGTTTTCTTGACTCTATTTGTTATAAGGGTTTTGTTTTTCTTTTTTAAATCAATGGCAGAGGTGGAATGAGAGAAGATGAGGGAGAGTGAAAATTGATTTTTATTAATTAAAAAAATAAAATTTATAAAAGAGCATGGTTAAGCCTGTGACCCCCAACATACATTTTCCAAGTATCTACTGTGTTAAGTGGCACCATGTTAAAGCCTTGTTGACTCATTTCAGTTGTGTCCAACTCTCTGTGACCCCATTTGGGGTTTTCTTGGCAGAGATAGTGGACTGGTTTGCCATTTCCTTCTCCAGCTCATTTTATAGGTGAAGAAACTGAGGCAAACAGGGTTAAGTGACTTGCCCAGGGTCATACTTAGTGAGTCTGAGGCCAGATTTGAACTCAGGAAGATAAGTCCTCCTAACTCTAGATCTGTCTACTATCTATCTCTATCTACTAGCTGCCCTAAGTTTTGTACATTTATAAAATTCCAGCTCGGAGCTGGAATTTTACCTTATTATAAAATTACACAGAGCCCAACTCACATAAACCAATCAGATTGGTCTAGACAGAACTGATTTCCTGGGTTGAAGTTACATGTGTAGCTTGCTTTACCAGGACTAGAAGCCAGGGGTGGCAATAAGTCAGAAGTAAATGTCTCCTTGTATCCTTTCTGTGTGTTTCCAACATGGGGGTGCCATGCTACCAATAAACCCCAGAGCTAGCTGAGAAGTGGATGTGACCTTGGTTCTGTCCCTTGACATCCAGAACCAGACTGACAGCACAACCATACCTCAGAGTTTTGCTGGTGACCATCAAATGAGATTCTGTCATGCGGAAGATGTTATGGATTGCACGAGCAGCCAACACTTGTCTCATGGCTTCATAAATCACCTCGCTAGTGCTGTCAGTTTTGACGGCCATGGATCCTAAAAACCGAACTATAAACATCTGCTGCAATAGTGAATCTGTAAAGGGAAAAACATTTTCTACTTAAGGTCATGCGGTCTTTGTGCTTGTGGCCCAAGTGACCTTTTAAATGTCTCCCTTTTGGGTAACAGATGTTTTCTTCTGTTAGACACTTCTTCAAACATGTCAGCAAGCATGAGGATCCTACAGTTTCAGCTTCCTTCCCCTGGAACACTTTCCACTCATCTCCCTCACCCTTGTTACTACGTGCCCCAAGCTGCCTAAAGGACTACCATGTTTCCCTGATAATAAGACACTGTCTTATTTTTTTTGGACAGAAAAACACCAGAGGGCTTATTTTCAGGGGAGGGCTTATTTTAATGAACATTGACAGCAATTTTAATAAACAGGTAAATGTGAACAAAAAATGTACCTTTATTCAATAATGAATTCAATAAAGAACAGGATGACGCGCTCACTGCTGCAGCTATGATTGGATGCAGCTTGGAGCGCGGCGTGCATTTCACCAGGGTGGGGGGATGGTGCATACAGAGGGTAGCGTAATGTAGCGTGTAGTGCAGGGGATCACCTTCACTACAGTAGCAATCTCAATAGGGCTTATTTTCGGGGGAGGGCTTATTTTAGAGGAATCTTACACAGTAAGGGGAGGGCTTATTTTCAGGATAGGTCTTATTATCGGGGAAACATGGTAAGATGCCCCTGGGGACATATAAACTTCTCCCTGTGGTCAGACCACCAGCATAGTATCACTTTTCATTTACTTGTGAACTGGGTACAAAATTCATTAGCTAAATGGCAAAACCAAAAAGACATTTCTTCCTTATGCAGAAAATAAGGTAGTTGGACCAGAGGATTTCTAAGGATCCTTCCAGCTCTCACACTCAGTATTCTAAGTTCCTTTCCAATTCTGACATTCTGTGTTCTAAGTTCCTTCCCAGTTCTTACATTCTTTGTTCTAAGGTTCCCCCTGGTTCTGACATTCAGTGTTCTAAATTCCTTCCCAGCTGTGACATTCTCTGTTCTAAGATCCTTCCCAGCTCTGATTGATGTTCTAAGTTCCTTCCTAGTTCTGACATTCTGTGTTCTAAGGTCCCTTCCAGTTCTGACATTCTCTGTTCTAAGGTTCCTCCCAGTTCTGACATTCAATGTTCTAAGTTCCTTCCCAGATGTGACATTCTCTGTTCTAAGATCCTTCCCAGCTCTGATTGATGTTCTAAGTTCCTTCCTAGTTCTGACATTCTGTGTTCTAAGGTTCCTCCCAGTTCTGACATTCAACTAAGCTCCTTCCCAGCTGTGACATTCTCTGTTCTAAGATCCTTCCAGGCTCTGACTGATGTTTTAAGTTCCTTCCTAGCTCTGACATTCTGTGTTCTAAGGTGCTTCCCAGTTCTTGCATTCTCTATTCTAAGGTTCCTCCAAGTTCTGAATTCATTGTTCTAAGGTCCCTTCCCAGCTCTGACATTTGATGTTCTAATTTCCTTTCCAGCTCTGGTATCTGGGTTCTAAGTTCCATCCCAGCTCTGACATTCTAAATTTCATAGTCTCTATCAGGTCTAAAATGTCCAAGATTAGTCCTTTCATTTTTTGTATTTGTGCCCCCAGCCCTCAGTGTAGTGTCCAGTACTTAGCAGAGCTTAAAGCATGTTTGTTGATGGGTGAATTAGTATGCTAGCTGGTTTTGAGTAGGCACGTGGCTGGGTGTTGTTGTTCATGTTCAAAGAGGACCCAAATGGCATCGCCATGACAAGCTTAAGCACAGTATATACGACAGTGGCCACTCAGACCAATATGAACTTGGAAGGCTTGCTCACAGGCCAGCACAAATAGTCCAAGTCAGCACCTAATAAATGATTGAACTAATTACTCAAATTCACTATTAAGTAATGATGATGTTGGTGATAATAGCTAAAATTTATATAGTGTTTACTGTGTGCCAGGCACTGAGCTAATTATTATTAATTATTACTGTACAATTATTGTCTCATTCGATCCTCAAAATAACCATGAGAGGTAGGTGCTATTAGTGTCCCCATTTTATGGATGAAGAAACTGAGGTTAAGTGCCTTGCCAGAGTCACCCATGAGGGCAGATTTGAACTCCGGTCTTCCTGAGTCCAGTCTGGTGCTCTGTCCACTGCACCAGCTGAAGGGGAAAAGTCTGCTGCATGACTGAAGCTGAAAGGAGCTGTGGTGTATGAGAAAGAATGCCAGATTCGGAGTCAGTTGTCGTTGCTCAGTCATTTCATAGTCAGCTTACTCTTTATGACCCCATCTGGGGTTTTCTTAGCAGAGACAATGGGGTGCTTTGCCATTTCCTTCTCCAGCTCGTTTTACAGATGAGGAAACTGAGGCAAACAGGGTTAAGTGACTTGCCCAGGGTCACATAGCTAGGGAAGTGTTTGAAGTCAAATTTGAACTCAGATCTTCCTAACTCCATGCCCAGGCTTTTATCCACTGCATCACCCAGCTGCCTGGATTTGAATCCCATCTCTGACACTAGATGGTGACCTTACTAAAGACACAGCCTTTCCCTAAGCCTTAGTTTCCCTATCTGTAAATTGGGCATAATAGTACCTTTACCATTTATGCTACAGGGTGATTAGGAAGAAAGTGCTTTGTAAGCTGTAAAGTACCCTAGAAATAGGAATTACTAATTTGAATTATTTGGTTCATGTGTATAGAGGAATTTTAAGTAGATTTGGAATGCCAGGTCATTTATGGCCACCAGTAAACTAAGGGTAAAGAAACAAATGGTTTTAGTAGTCAACAGAAGCACAGACAGGATCCTAATGAACACATCTGTTGATAACTGGTCCCAGTTTATAGGCGCTTAGTCCCTCCTTGGATGTTTGCTCACTAGGGCTCTCCCTACTTTGAACAGGTTAACCCACCTCACCCTAACCAACCACCCTTCAGATTCATGGAATCTTCACACTAGAAGGGACCTTAGAGGTCATTTAGTACAAACCCTCTTGTGACAAATGACGAAATTAAGGCCTAGACTTACTTGAAGTCACTTAGCTGCTTGGGGCAGAAATGGAATTAGACCCTTCTGCCTCCCTGACCCAGCCTTCTTTCCCCAGACATCAAAAGACCCACTGCCAAGACCAAACATTTCTAGTTTCCCCATAATTTTAAACAGTTAACTCCCACTGCCCTTTCCCCCATTTTCCTCCAAACCCAAGTTGAAGTGATGTGTTTGAGTTCACACAATATAGCTCAGTCAGGATCTGAACCCAGTCTTTTATAAATCTTTCTGCTAAGCCACACTCCACACTGCCTCTCATGAATATCTAAGAATCACCTCTCCATAATGAGAACCTTTGAGGATTTGGGAGCTCTGGTTGACACATTGGAGAAATGCTTCAATCACCTTTAAGCGTCATCTTTCCAACAAACTGAGGACAGCTTAGAAGCTTTGTGAAGGCAGAGCCCACGTGTCCGTGCCTGATTATCACTGTCCCTTCCCAAGTGCTCTAGCACACAGTGCCTCATGCCCAGCCAGCATGTGGGCTGCCCCAGTAGAGGGAGGTCCTTGTCTAATCGGCATTCAGGCCGCTGCACCAGCTGCCGGAGGGGCCGCGAGGACTTAATCACATCCCAAACCCAGGGTAACTAGTGTTGGACAAAAAGAGCCACCAGATCAGCTACTGACCCTCCTCGTCGGGTTGCTTTTCATCTGCACGTTCACCAAATGGGTTGGTACGCCTGGCAGGGAAGAAAAAGGGAGGAAAGGAAAAAGCAGTTATACAGTTAGTAACAAGAATGGCTAGCAAGAACTTTACAAATACTGAGGAAGTAGGTGCTGAGGTGGCAGAGGCAGACAGAGTTAAGGGACCTGCCCAGGGTCACACAGCTAGTAAGTGTCTGAGGCTGGGTTTATTTTTTTAACATGCATTTATTAAGCACCTACTATATGCTAGGCACTGTAATTGCTTTATGAATATCTCATTCTCACAACCCTGGGAGGTGGGCTCTAGTACTTTCCTTATTTTACAGATGGGGAAACTGAGACAGAGATCAAGTGATTTACCCAGGGTCTGAGTGAGTGTCTGAGGCTAGATTTCAACTCAAGTCTTCCTGACTCCAAATCTAGGCTCTGTTCACTGCACAACCAAGCTGCCTTAGAAAGAGGCTGGCCAGAAAGAGGCTTGAAATGTATATTGTTTTGACATTACTCTCCCACTTCCCTCTTCCCTCTCCCCCAGTGAAATCCATTCTTCTCTCCTTACCCCTTCATCCCACATCATTTTCCACAAAGTCAGAATCTCACTCCCTACCTGCCACTTCGATTCTGATCCAGGAATTCAGTAGCAGGAAGGACGATATCAAATTGAATAGGTGTTCCAGGTACAATTAATTGGTCAGCATCAGGGGCTTTAGCTGGTGTGTTAGGGACCATCTTATTGTTTTCTAAGCCTGAATGCTTCCGGTTCTGGCTGGGGTACAAAAAAGGAGAAAACAAGTCAAACACATTCACTGCGAAACCACAGGTAAAAAGGGATTTATGTTCAAAATATCAAATACAGAATATCTGAATAGAATGATTGTCCCATGATCAGATCAGGTTTCCTAAAATATTACCTTTGTTAATGTTACTTCCTGGCTCAGTAATACTCAATAGCTCCCCAGTACCCCCTGAGAATTCTAGCATTGCCCTTGTAGTCATTGTCTGGGGAACCAACCTTTGAGACGTTGTAGGTGCCTCTGCAGGTGCTGTTGCCCCCACTGTCTCAGCAGCCAAAGCTACCGGAAGATTTGAAAAGGAAAATTTTCACCACCCAAGTCCTAGGGCATTGTCAAGTGGTTCAACATCAGAAACAGGTATGATCTTATTGTGGAAATAACATTAAAGATGCAGCATTAACATCTCTAGATGGCATAGCAGATAGAGCTCTGGGGCTGGAATCAGAAAGACCCGAGTTCAAATCCATCCTCAAACTCTGTGACCCTGGGCAAGTCACTTATCCACTGTCTGCTTCAGTTTCCTTCCCTATAAAATGGAGCTACTAATTGCCCCGACCTTGTAGTAGAGTTGTTGTGAGGATAAAGTGAGATGATATTTATAAAGCACTTTGCAAACCTTAAAGTGCTGTATCAATGCTGGATATTATTCATTTATCTGTTCATACACATACACATACACACTCCTATGGCAAACCACTCCAGGAGTTATGCCAATAAAACCCCAAATGGAGCCATAAAGAGTTGGATGTGACTGAAAAATCAAAATCAGTCTGTCTGACTATCTCATGTATCTATTGTCTATCTGTCTGTCTCTGTCCATCCATCTGTCTGTCCCTGTCTATCTCTCTATCCATCCGTCTATCTTTCCATCTGTCTATCTTTCCATCTGTCTGTCTATCCACCCATCTATCATCTATCTACTATCTATCATGTTACTAAAGGGTATAAATCTTCTTAGTTCATTTTTGCTCCTTCCATAACATCAGAGGTTTCCAGACTGTAACTCATAGAGTTATTGCAAGGGGGTCCTTGAATCCCTGTGTGAATTCATAGATAAGTGAATACGAAGTCTGTACATTGAAGAAAGAATGTAGTTCACACACCTCTGCATGGCTCTATTTTATTCATATAAGTAGGTTTTCTGGTAACAAATGCAGCACAAACTCATTTAGCAGCATCACTGAATCATGGGACATTTTTGTCACCATGTGCCTTCTCCATCTGTGGAAACTCATCAGCCACTCAGAAAAGGGCCCTCCTACTTGAAGACTAATGATGATGATGAAGACAATGCTTTTAGAACACCTACTATGTGCTAAGCCCTGTCGCAAACATGATCTCATTTGATCCTCACAACAACCCTGGGAGGTAGATGCCTCATTTTTTTAACCTCATTTTTCAGTTGAAGAGACTGAGTCACAAGAAAGGTAAATGACTTGCCCAGGGTCACACAACTAGTGTCGGAGGCCAGATCTAATTCAAGTCTTCCTGATTCCAGGCCCAGAACACTGCCCATCACTGCACCATTCGTCTGTCTGGTAGTTATCAGTAGGCATTTATTAAGCACCTACTGTATACTACACACTGTGCTAGGTTTGGGGGACATAAAGACAAAAATAAAAACTAGGATGGTGAATTACCTTGAGCGTGATGGGTCCTGTTTCTTCCCAAAGCTTGTGATTGGCGTCACTGCCTGGAGGGCTGTCTGATTCAACTTGATGGCTACGGCCTGGAAGGGATCAATCAATCAATCTAGCGATCAATCAAAAAGCATATATTAAATGCCTGTGTGCCAGACAGTGGGAGATCCTGCCCTCCAGGAGCTTACAGTCTATCTGGGGAAAACAACACATATACCTACAGACTGCTAGTGGCAGGCCTGGAGTCAGGAACCTCTAAGTTCAAATCCTGCCTCAGGGGCTTACTAGCTGTGTCATCCTGGGCCGCGTCTGTGAGTCTCAGTTTCCTCATCTGTAAAATGAGGTTGATAGAACACCTACCTCATAGGACTCTTTTGAGTCAAATGTGCTTTGTAAACCTTAAAGAACTCTTTGTGTTAGGTATATACAGCCACAGCTATAGCAATGTAATAAATAAGAACTCCTGCTATTATGTATGCAATTGATAGAAGATTATTTGGGGGAAAATCTGGGTAGATCGGGACAGGCTTCATAGAGAAGGTGGCAGTAGAGATGAGACCAGAATGAAAACTGAGGATTATGAGAGATGGCAGTGAGGAGCAAGGACATTCCTGGCATTGGGCACGACCAGTACAAATACATGGAGGTGGGAAACAGAGTATCACAGAAGAGGACTGCCAAGGGGGCAGTTTTGTTGGACTTAAGTGTTGATGTGTATTAAGGCTGTTGAGGTAGGTTGGGGCCAGGCTGTGAAGGGTTTTTAATGTCCAAAGAGGAATTTATGTTTATCTTAGAGGCAACAGGAAGCCAATGGGGCCTTCTGAGCATGGTCAGATTTGGGAAATCATCTTGGCAGCTATGTGGAAGCTGGGTTGGAGAGGGGGAGATGCTTGAGGTGGGGAAGCTACTGCACTGTTCCCAGAGGGAGATGAAACAAAACCACACACTCAGTCCTGGGAGAGCCTGGGCTCTGACCCTTCAAGAAAATGGGTTGACAGTAAACACCTACTATGTGCCAGGCACCTGGGCTTACCTCAGGGTTGTCGGTCAGGTATATCTGCCTGGAGATGTTGTTGATGGCACATATCCACTGCAAAGGACGAGGAAACACAGTGAATTTTGGAATTGATTCTCCCACCAGGTAAAGTGGTTCAAAGGGGCAAAAGTCTTTATTTACCTCCTCATTTTCCTTTTTGCTTTCGGCTTGAAGGGTGATCCCCCTAAAATGAAACACATTCAAAGAGGCATTTTTCCAGATGTATTTAACTCAATTCTCCCCTACGGGCTCAGGCTGCTATGAGAGACAGTATGGGGTGCTGTATTTAAAAACAAGAGATCTGGGTTCATATCCCACTTCATTCATTCACTCAATCATTCGTTCATCTGACAAGCACTTGTTGAGTACCTAAGACCCAAACAAAACAATCCCAACCTTCAGGGAGTGTCCGATGCTTAGCCACAGTCACATGGGTAAGCAAGCATCAGAGGCAGGTTTCACCCCCATTTCCCTGCCTCTTTCCACAGCATCATGATGCCTCCTCCCTCCCTGACTTTACAGATAAAATGTGTAGTGACTTGTCCATGGTCACACGGGCAGGAAGTGTCCAAGCTGCTTCCTCATCTATAAAATGGAGATAATAATAGCACCTACCCCTCCTGCCCCAGCTGTGAGGATCAAATAAGATTTTTATAAAGTGCTTTATAAACCTTAAAGTACAATGTAAATGTTAGCTCTTATTATTGTTACGCAAAGTAGGAAACTGAAGAAGCAGGAAGTGACTGGTCCAAGGTCACACAGGGTAAAGTCCTTGCACTCCAGATCCAGAGCCCTTCCGACTCCCCTTCATGAGACTCCCTCACACCCTTGGCTCCCATCTTTAGGGCTTTTGAGTTCCAACTCTGATCTCAGGTGGGGAAAATGCTAAATGAGCAACTGGCATTTGAGGACAGAAGGGAGTGAGAGTCACTGTTTGTTACCAGACAAGCTGTCACCTTCCCATCCTGCTCCTTAAATGA
>NW_027186303.1:2185999-2210009 GCF_028583685.1 Petaurus breviceps papuanus
TTTTTTTTTTACAGATGAGGAAATTGAGGCTTCCCCAGCATCCCACAGTGAGTAACTAAAGTACAGAATTCATTTCAGTGAGAGATTAGTGAAAATTAAAATGAAGTTTTTTCCCATCCAAGTTCAGGGACCCCTTGAAATCTATACATAGGCCCCAGGTTAAGAATCCCTAATCTAATTAGGAGATGAGAACAGAGAAATGAGAAGTGGGGCAGGCAACGAGGGAATAAGGTTTATTACTATTACAAATCTGAGTTAGCTGGGGAATAACTTCTTGTTTCATTTGCAGTGCATCCCAATTTAAATATATTTCCTTTTCTGGGCCCCAGGGACAATAATGGAATAATGAGCACTCTGGAGGAGTCCTTTAATAAGAGGACACTTCAGCAACCAGATAACAATGGCTGTGATACAGCAGCTGGTGTCTAGAGGGTGCTACAATGTCTATAAAGGTTTTTACACAACACCTTGGTCGGATCAGCACCACGAACAGCACAGAGCCCCATTTTACAGATGAGGAAACTGAGGCTCAGACGGAAGATGAAGATGCTAACAAGTCAATAGCTCATCTTTGGTCTGAGTGTTTCAGCTTGCCCAGAGCTTTACACGGATTATCTTCAAGGAGTCTCACAAGAAGTCTGTCAGGTAATTGTCCCCATTTTACGGATGAGGAGACTGAGATTAAGGGATTATTATCACCCATAATCAAATGAACAAATAGCTGACATTTCTATAGTGCTTTAAGTGTTCCAAAGAACTTTACCTGCATTATCTCATTTGAGATTCACAACAGCCTTCGAGGAAGGAGCTACAAGCACTATTGACCCCATTTACAGATGTCCTAACTGAGACCCAGAGTGACTATTATTGTCGTTCATGATGATAGTGAGCATTTCTCTAGACTGAAGGTCTGCAAAGTGCTTCACATAGATGACCTACATAATTTGAACCTTTAATGCTAGATTATCATCCCCAAGTCACTGGCCCAGGGTCACTCCGCTAGGAAGTATCCATGGCACAAATTAACATTATCTAAACTGTATTATATTTTTATTTATTTTGTTAAACATCTCCCAATTATATTTTAATCTTGTTCAGGCCTCCTGCTGGAAATGAGTTGGACACTGCTAGTATAGACTATGAGAAAAAATTTCAGCTCATGGCTGATAAGATAGTTCTTTTCACATTTTAGTCTCCATTTGCTACCTTGTATATGTAAGCACAAGAGGCAGCCTGATAGGATGGACAGACAGCTGGGTTTAGAGGCAGGAAGACCTGAGTTCAAGTCTTGTATCTGACAGATAAGTCTTGGCTGTGTGACTCTGGACAAGTCAATTTACACCCTAGTGCCCTAGGCAGCCATCTAAAAATACAGTTTGCAAAGAAGCTGGTGATCTGCATTGGTGAAGAAACTTTCCTCACTGGGAATTCACTATGCCAATTAAATCCCAGTCTAGTCTAAACATAGATAAATATATTTATATATGTATATAGATATGTGCATATATATCCTGGGATTTTCTTGTTGGAGATACAAGAGTGGTTCGCCATTTCCTTCTCTAGTTCATTTTACAGATGGGGAAACTGAGGCAAACAGGGTGAAATGACTTGCCCAGGGTCACACAGCTAGGAAGTGTCTGAGGCTGGATATGAACTCAGGTCCCCCAAGTTCAATATATATTTTAAATATATCTCTATCTAAATAATATTTACATATTCAATATATGTTATGTATTCAATATCTGTTTTAAATATATATTTCTATACATAATGTGCATATATACACAGGATAAGTCTATTTATAGTATGTATACAAACATATCATATATACACACATCTCCATCTGTTGAAATACATGCACATAGATTGCATATGCACACATACACACAGAAATCACATGATATTTCTTTTGTAGTCAGGAGCAAAGTCCTCCTTAAATCTAAAGGAGGCTGCTACCATCTGGGACATTTCTGTTTACTTAAAGATGAAATAAGGCCCCTCCCCTCCCCAAAGGTCAGTAACACCCAGGGGTGCAGGAGAGCAGAATAAGGCTCCTCTCGGGGAAGGGCAGGGATGGAAGCCTCCTACGTGGTCAATGATCTGCCAAGCCCTGGAAAGTCCACCAGGATGGGCCGAGTCCCAACGCCACCCTCCCTGGGTCCCCTGGAGCCATACGGTTTTCCAGTCGGGGTCGTGATCTGGAAACAGTAGCGCCGGTCCTCACAGTCCACAGCCATGACGGAGCAGTTGTCCAGGTCCTGAATCAAACCTCCAGCGACGGCGCCCCGAGGCTGACACATGAGGTTTCCCCCCTGTGTGAAGAAGTAGAGCCTCTCCCACGTGGTGGTGACCAGGCCAGTTTTGCTGCAGGAAATAACCGGGTTTGACAAGACCCTTTAGTAACAGAAAGGAGGATCCTGCCAACTACAGACATTAATAACAGTTTACAACTGGCAAAGTGCTTTTTTCCAAGTTATAGGTGTTTTTAACCCCATTTTAGAGATGAGGAAACTGAGGCCTGAAGTTAGGTGACTTACCCAGGGTCACACAGCTAGTAAATATCAGAGGTGGCATTTGAACTGGGGTCTCTCCTGATTCTAAGTTCAGTAGTCTACCAATCAATTTTTAAAAGCAATCAAATATTTAGTAAGTATCTACTATGTGGCCAGGTACTGTGCTGGGTGCTGAGGATAGAAAGACAAAGAATAAAAGAAGCTCTCTCCTTAAGGACTTTAATTGGCCATATCTACCAATTTTGAGCCACATTT
The DNA here is from genome assembly GCF_028583685.1 of Petaurus breviceps papuanus. Classification (NCBI taxonomy): domain Eukaryota; kingdom Metazoa; phylum Chordata; class Mammalia; order Diprotodontia; family Petauridae; genus Petaurus; species Petaurus breviceps. Next base: position 2,188,768 of record NW_027186303.1, read on the forward strand.
GGCTTTATGGCCATGGAACCTTATGGCTGTACCAATTGGCCACATTTACCAATATTTACCAGTTTACCAATTGGCCATCTTACACCATTAAATATCATAGACTCAGGCCCCCAAAAGTCAGGTGGTGTTTATTTTGAAGGCTTCAGTGGACAGTGGGATCATGTGAGACCATTCAGAGATACAACAGCTGTCCAATGGGGAGCAATCTAAACCAAGGGCATCATACATAGATTTCAGGAAGTCTGTGAACTTAGATGGGAAAAAGTTACATCTTTATTTTGATACAATTTATTTCCTTTGCAACTCTTTGCATTTTATTTTCTACATTAAAAAAAGTCTTTCTTCTGAGAGTGGGTCCAGAGGCAGTGAAAGAATCCAAGACACAAAAAGATGAAAACCCCCTCATCTAAATCACTTTATCAGCAAATGCTTTTTTTTTTTTTTCTGGAGGGGGCGGGAAGCACCAAGAAGTCTGCTTCCCTCATCTCTTACTTACATTATTCAGTACTGTGGGAATAATGGTGTCCTCAGAGCCGGTGACCACAATCCCAGGCTCCTAGATCTATGACCAGAAGGGACATGACAGGTCTGGACTAGAAGACAGGACCACAGTTTCCAACTCTCCATCTTACAGATTGATTGGTAGAATCGGAAATCAGTTTAAATCTGACTCCAAATCTATCCCACCTTCCATTGTCTCATGCTGCTTTCCCATACTGATCTCTAGGGATGCCCTATTTTAATATTCCTTTAATAATCAATTCGCTTGCTGCAGCAGCTTTTTCCTCCCTCAGGAGCCAGAGACCCAGGGATAAGGCTGAGATCAACTTACTACTTGTATGACATTGACCAAGTCCATTAACCTCTCTGGGCTTCAGTTTCCCCCTCTGTAAAATCAGGGGATTGACCACATGACCTCTCAGGTTCCCTTCTGGTTCTACACTTGTGATCCTACTTGTGTGATATTGGTCAAATCACTTCCCCTCTCTGGGCCTCAGTTTCCTCCTGTGTAAAATTAGCAAGTTGGGTCATGTAACCTCTGAGCTCCCTTCTGCCTATGAGAGTATGAAACACACTTATCCAAATGAGCTCAGTCAGACCCTCGCTTGTGGTTATGGCAGAGATGAGATCATGCCCTGCCGTGTACAAAGGGAGGCCATGAGTGTCTCTCATGATAACACAGTCTACACTGGGAGTATTCTCAGTGCTCATCCCCAGCACTCCCACGGGTATTGATTGAAGCATATGGAGAAGATAAGGGGCAAGGGATTAGGCCACTCTATCTCCTCACTTTCTGAGATTGAGGTAACCGGCCTTCTGGATGAGGTTCCTATTGATGGCTGGTGCAGCGACGTCGAAATCTGGAGTATAAATGGATTCATCCACAGAGAGCAGCTCCTGCTGGGATAGCCGCATCTTTTCGACCTCAGCCTCTGATTCCTCCTGTATGCTTAAGACAGATGGTTGGAATGTCACCATTGGGATGCAAACAGAAGCTTTAGGAGGGAAGGTCCTCCTCCACCTCTCTCTCCATCCACATTTCCAGTATCCCAGACAATCAATCAACAAACATCTTAAAAATTAAATTATATTTTTCAGTGGATAAGCATTTGTTTTTCTCTCCTTCCTACTTCTTTCTTCTCCTCTCTGCCCTCACCCAATCAAGAAAGAAAAAAAAAAGGAAAAGAAAAACAAGATCCTTATAACAAATGTGCTTGGTCACATTGGCCATATCCAAAAACACATGTCTGGGTCTGCATCTTGGGTCTTTGTGAGGAGATGCCCAGCATGCTTCATCACAAGCCCTCTGGAATCATGACAAGCATTTATTAAACACCTACTGTGTGCTGGGCACTAAGAAAGCAAAGATAAAAATCGAATTTTTAGATTTAGAGTAAGAGTTCTGTTCTATAGAGACCTGTGACCCGGGGCTTGTTACTTTACTTTTCTTGGCCTCAGATTCCTCATCTATAAAATATAGGAGTCGTGAATAAGAGACTCAGTGGTCTCTGCCATCCCTTCCAGCTCTGCATCTGTAATCCCATGACTCTTATGGAGGAAGACTAAAACAATAGGAATAGAAGGCTACTGGAGTGAAGAGAAGACAGGAGACAGCTCAATTTTGGGGAAGGAGGAGATTCTCTTTTATCTTTCTCTAAAATCCCCAGGGGTCAAGTAATGAAATCAAAAAGCAGGAGACATGAATCAGGTTATAGGAACAGCTCTCTGAGGAACCAATCCGTGGGGCCTGCATCACTCCTCGGTGCTGACTCTTGGGAAAATCAGTGGAGGCAATTTCAGAAAAGATCAAAGGGTTCCACGAGCCCCAAGAGTCCTGTGGTTTCACCTTTAGTGTTTGTGCTAAAAGTTTGACCCTTGTTTTCTTAAGATTTATTCCTTACTTTTAAGCCTCATACACCCAACCAACTTATAGAAAGATGGGATGATATATTTAGAGCTAGAAGGGACAATATAGGATGAATCTAATCCCCTTATTTTATGACTCAGGAAACTGAGGCTTAGAGGGAAGTGACTTGTCCAAAGTCACACAGGGAGTAAATCTAAGAACTGATCTAGTCAGAGCTAGAAGAACTCTTAGAGCTAACTGCAACCCCTTTGTTTTACAGATGAGGAAACAGAGGCCCAGAAAGAAAGGACTTGTCCAAGGACCCACAGCTAGTGTCAAGCAAGGCTTGAATCTTGGTCTTCTAGGCTTCTAATTTTCTTCTTGAATTTCACTCTAAATAAATCACTGCTCTTCCACAGTGTCAGGATCTGAGCAAGGTCTGGGGATCAGAAAGGCAACAATGAGATGTGCCCTTTCCTCTCTTAAGGACGCAGACTACAATGTCCCTATAACTTGGAGAGTTGCTGTGGCCAACAAGCCCATCCTCTTGAAGCTGGGCTGCTGCTGCTGCTTTGAAGCACAGGGCTTTGAAGCGAGCATTAATATAGAGCTTCTGAAGAACACAAAGTGAACAGAGAGCTGCTCTTAGAACCAGGAAGTCTTGGCTTCAAATCTGGCCTCTGGTACTGATTACGTAATCCTGTGCAAGTCGCTCAGCCTCTTGCCAATCTAGGATCAACGATGAGTGACCATGTATATTCTACAAGACTCGATATTGCCAAGAAGGTTGACTTGCACTGGTAGAGGGAATTTCCTCACATGGGAATTCCCTATGCTATTGAAATAACAGGTTTAGACCCTCTCACTTTAAGGTCCTTTACTTTTTTTGTGTCTTAGACCCCTTCCTCAGGGTCACATTTTAAAACGTGTAATGTAAAACATTTAGGATTATGAAGGAAACCAATTAATTGAAATACATTTATCCAGTTAAAAAGAAAAACAATCAAAGTTACAACCACCAGGTTAAGAGCCCTGGCCTTGAGTCTGGCAAAACCCTTTGTGTCTTGTTTGAGCTTCAAAACAACTTAGGCTTTACTGATTCTGAGCTTATTGCCCTATCCACTCTACCACCTGGCTCAGTGGCCTCATGACCTCACTCTTGTAACTTAGCCAGCCTGGTCCTCAGATGCCAGGCATTCCCTTAGGTCATGCCTGAAATCTTTCCAGCATGGTCATCATTGCCAGAGTTGCACCCAGCTGGCATAACCTTTAGGAACCCAGGGTTACCCCTGTGCCAAGATAAGACAAAAGACCTTAAGAGCCCAGGGTTACCCCCATACCAAGATGAGGCAAACAATAGGCCTCTTGGTAATATTCTTACAGCTCATTGACATGAGGATGATGGAAGGTGGAAGGAGCAGGAGAAAGAGGAGGAAGTGGAGAAGAAAGAGGAGGAGGAGGAGTAAATAGTCATTCTGTAGTGTAGATGGCATCAAAGCCAATTTTGCAGGGGGGAAAATAATCCTGGTAGACATGTAAGAGCCATCTGCTACACTGGACCATAGGCTGTTAACTAAATTAACTGTCTACTTCAAGTCTCTCTTATTCGTTAGAAGTCAGCCTCAAAGGTTGGCTTCCTGGGGCTGTAGATAGGCAATCGCCACTCTGGCATCTGTCTTCAGGAGAGCTTCCATCAAAGGAACTGACCAAGAATGAGCCCTTTTGATACCTTTCTCTGTATCTATTTCAAACTCAAATTGTGCTCAAAGCAACTCTTAGTACATCTGAGAGACTGAAAATTGACAAAAGGCTAGTTCAAGATCATAGGTCAGTGAGTTCTAGGGGGGAAAAAAACTAGAGTCAGGATTGTTTTTCAAAAACCTTTTAACCCTTTAAAATAGTTATAATGTACAGGGCTATGTGATGTGGGAATTCAAAGACTCTGCAAGTCCTCATTTCTTTCTCAATCTGAAGAAATATGTGAAAATATTCAGAACTTTAAAGGGGCAAGAGTTAAGTGAAAATGACCTTGCTTCTTTTACTGTCTCAACTATTTATAGGAGACAGCCAAGAGGTATTGGCCTGGGGATTTCGTTGGGATGGGGAACTCTTGGGTGAGAAAACTCTCTACCAATGCAGATTGGCACCTGGGTTTTTTTTTTTGGCAACATCTAGTCTTAGAGGCTGCCTAGAGCACTCAGATGTGAAATGACTTTCCCAGGGCCACAAAGCCCAGTATGTGTCACTGTTGATACGAAAGTATTCTTGGCTCTGAAGCCAGCTCTCTATCTTGATTAGGAGGATGGTAGGTAAAATTCAAAATTTTCCTCTTTTTCCTGTGTGTGTTTAGCACCATCACTTTATTCTCTAGGCTGCTGTACCAGGGGTTGGGTAGCAGAGGCAACATCCTTTCCACAACAGTCTACCAAACAAAAGAATTCAAATTTCAGGGTTGGGTTACCTTTGAACCATGGTTCTGGTGGTAGATAAAAAGCTGTCCATCCTTTTGGAAAACATCTCAGCTCCTTTCTTAAAAAAGTTTATCTGAAAAGTATAACAAAGGTACTCTGATAATGCATAATAAAGTATAATAAAGGTATTCTGATAATTATCTAGGAAGTTGTGGTCACTGGCTGTCACTCAATAAACAAGCCTGGGACATAGCTACCATCATCTCTGTTTGACCAATGGATTGCATTATCTTCATCACCTTGAACACAATCATGCACATGCATATCTTGTCTCCCTTACTAGATTACAAATCTCCTCAAGGGCAGGGGCCATGTCTTACTTAAGAGTATTCAATATATTGCTGGGGAATGCAGAAAGTTACCTTTATGGCTGTCTCATGTTTCAGACTAACAGAAGTTCTTACATGCTTTTATAAGACCATGCATGTTGTTTTCAATCATTTCAGTCATGTCCAACTCTTGGGACCCCATTTAGGATTTTCTCAGCAAAGATAATGGAATGTCTGCCATTTCCTTGTCTAGCTCATTTTACTGAGGTAAACAGGATCAAGTGACTTGCCCAGGCAGGGTCATACAACCAGTGAGTGTGTGAGGCTGGATTTGAACTCAGGTCTTCCTGACTCCAGGCCTTCTGTGCCAGTTAGCTGCCCTAAGACCATGCATACTATATGTATGTATACAGATTATAAACTACAATTTCTTTATAGGAGGGCAACCAATATGGTGGAAGGGCTCTGAGTCCTTACTGTATGAAGATAGGTACAAATAATTGGGGATAGCAATCAATATGGTAGAAGGGCTCTGAGTCCTTACCATATGAAGACCAGTAGAAGGAATTGGGGATGCTTAGCTTGGAGAAGGGAAGATCATAGGATCATGGATTTAGAGATGTAAGGCCATCAAATCCTCACTTTCTGCAGCTAGGGAAATGGAAGGTAAGAGAAATGAAGTGACTTGTCCAGTTAGCAAGTGACTGAGGCAGGAACTCTGGTCTCGCTGACTCCAAGGCCAGAAGTCAATTCACCATACCAACTGGCTGCCTTGTGGAATGAGCTGTCTTTTAAGCATTTGAGGGGCTATTATGTGAAAATGTATTATACTTGTTCTGGTAGACCTCAGAGGGTAGGATGAGCAATAAGTGAAGTTTCAGAGAGGCAGATTTGGGCTGGAGTGTAGGAAAAGTTTCCTAACAATCAGAGCTGTCCAAAATGGCATGGGCCACCTCAGGTGACGGGGGTTTCCTTTCATAGACAGAGGTGGGATGACCACTAACTGGGTCCAGTCTAGTGTAGTGAGGACTTTGGGTAGGCATGAATTAGACTATACATGGCCACTGGGGGCCCTTCCAACTCCGGGATTCTAGAATTCTTAATCTTCAGTCCCAGATGGTCATTTGGTCATGAATTCAGTTCAACAACAAAGTCAAGGTAGAAGTCTCATCATTAGGGCGACTCAACAGGCAAATTCAGTTTGGTTAGAGCAAGGGAAGGCAGGAATGGAACTAATATGTCTCTTCTTAGAGTGTATGTTTGAGAGAGGTCTGAGTCACTGGTACCCCATTCAAAGCCAAACCTGGCTAAGTTTAAGGCAGAATAGTACAGCAGGAAGAATGTTGGCTTGGAGGGCCTGGGGTTCGAATCTCCTCACCCTGTTGTTTAGTGCCTGTGTGATGTTGGGCAAGTCACTTTGCTTGCCCTCTCTAGGTCTCAATTTTACCATTTGCATGATTGGGTTGCCTTTGAAGCTCCCTCCTAGCCCAGAGGCAGGGCAAACACTACCAGCAAGCCAGTGGTCACATTCTTACTGGCCAACAATGTGAGAAGCTCAGTTCCATTTAGGTGCCTGTTATTTGCCTGGCACTGCGGATACAAAGACCAATACTTCATGAGCATTCATTAAAAGGCATTGATAGGATGAACAAAGAAGGAATTCATTTCAAGAGTCCAGCACTATAATTGAATTATTCAGTGTTATTTCTTCACCACACTTTCCTTTTTCTATCATCCTGGAACTTTAATTTTTTTAAAAAAGACTGCTTATACTATATTATTAAAAGAGGGTTCATATTATTTTAAAAAGAATGCTTATATTGTTAAAAGAGGGCTCATTATTTCATTAGTAGAGTGTTGTGCCTGTTTGGTTCATTAGCATGCCATGAGTAATATAGGTTAACACAATGGGCTTTCTTAGTCTCTGCAGAAGCCACTATTGACTCACCATAAATATGGAACATACAGCTTACAATATCTCCAGACCCCATTTACCAGGAGAAATGGGTTTCTGGACCTCCTATCAAGACTCTACCAGGATTCAGTCAAGGGCTATGCTGAACCCTTGATGCTTCTAATCACTTATGTTCATCAGTGTAACTCCTTTTATCCACTGACAGATGGGTAGCTAGGTAGGGCAGTTGGGTAGAGGATTGGCCCTAGAGGCAGAAAGACCTGAATTCAAATCCTGCCTCAGACACTTACTGACTGTATGACCCTGGACAAGTCATTTAACTCTGTTTACCTCATGTATAAAATAAGGATAATAACAGTATTCCTCCCAATGTCGTGAGGATCAAATAAAATAATGTCTGTAAAGTGCCTGGCACATAGTAAGCACTATAGAAATGCTAGCTAATATTATTATTTTTTTTATTACTGATACTCTGCCTAGAGTCATTCCTCAATGGTTAGCCAGTTCCCATACCTTCTGATTCTCCTCATCCTGTTAACCCTGGATCCCTAACTACTGAAGAACAAACCATCCTTCATGAGCTGAGCTGTCTGCTCTCTCATTCCTATCTAGTTCAGCTCTACCCACTAGTGTCCTACTCCATATCTGACCTTCCATCCCTCCCCCTGTGCCCTCTGGAATGCCTGTGCTATACTTAACAAACTTCCTTTCATTTTAGACCCATTTCTTAGGTTCCTTCTTTCTTCTGGCCCTCACCGACCTGGCTTTCCACCAGATGACACTGTATCCTAGGCCATCTTTTTAAGTACTGGTTGAAATGTCTGTCATTCCCCCCACCCCCATCATCCTCCAACGATGCTCATTGGTTCCAGAGGTGGAGCTGGAATCTTCCTTGCTCCCCACCGCCATCCGAAACTTCCAATGTTTCTCTTTACCAATACTATTTAACAATCTCTCCTCCTTTGAGGTTCACTCTATCCAATTTTATCACCCACTCCAGAACCTGGCAGCTTTTAGCTACCATTCTCCAGGGGATTTTCCTTCCTTCTTCATGAAGTTCACTGCTTGCCTCTCAGTCTCTCTCCCCACCCCAGTTCCTACCCTCCTATAGCTATTATGACCTGCTTCTTCATCCCAACAGTTCATCTGGCAATACTACTCTGGATTATTGTTATAGGATTCAGAGCTGAAAAAGGACCTTAGAGGTCATAGAATTCAATCTCTCATTTTACAGATAAAGAAACGGAGGCCCAGAGAGATGAAAATGACATCTCCAAAGTCACCCATCTAGGAAATGTCAGAACCAAGATTCAAACATAAGCCCTGTGACCCCAAGTCTGGTCCTCTTTACAATGCATCATGTTGCCTTTGATCCCGAGTCTCAGTTTCATCATCTGTAAAATGAGAGGATTGGACCAGATGATATTCCTAAGGGTCTAAATATCTTTTCCTACAGCATCATATTCTTGAGGTCTGGCTGGTTCAGGTGGACTTGAAAGAAGCAGAGGTCTATTTTCCTTTTGATTGTAATAACCACTATTCCTCTATCTGTCATGTAGTTACCAAGTACCATCTGGCCCATGTCAATCCCCCTTTGTTAGCACGTCCAGTTATCCATCCTCTGTCCTACCAGGATGCCATGTTCCATAGTAGCTTTTGTCTTCATGCTGGACTGGGGGCACTGACGTACCTGTCCTTGGGCATATCCTAACATGGGCTCCATCATCGCAACCCTCTTCCTGTACTGAAGAGCATTCAGGGCACAATAGTACTGAAGGGATGACAGATGCTGCTTCCTTCGGGCTGTGGCCACTTCTTTGGCAACCTCGGACTTCACCTAGTAGAAGGCAACAGGAAAGCTTAAGTGGTAGCATCCAAAACTGGGTTTTGACTCAAATATGTTGACTCAGGAATTTGAATATTGACTCAAAATGGGTTTATTAATTAAAAGAGCTTTAAAAGGATTAATTAAAAATTATTAATTAAAAGCATTTGCCTTACTACCGTAGAAAATCATCAGTATTAAATGATAAAAGAATAACCAAGCTTATGGTCATGTTGTTGCTCCTGGTAGAAGGTAATCTCCTTGAGGGCAGCAGGGGCTATTCCCTTGTTGACTTTTCATCTCTAGCCCAGTATTAATATCTAGCAGGCACTTAAATGCTTATTGATTGATTGGTATAAGGGAAGCAACAAGCTTCTGACCCTGGTTTTTCGACACTCCACAAAGGGTACCCAGTTTAAAGAACCCTAGAGTCTCAGAGCTAAAAGGAACTTTAGGGGCCATGTTCCGAGCCCTGTAGGAACAGAGTTGCCTTTCCAATACCTCCCTGAGAGGTGGTCATCTAGTCTTCACTGGAAGATGGGGGGATGGGGGATTTATGACCTCTCAAGTCAACCCGTCTTCCTTTTGGACGGCTCTAAGGGACTTGGAGCCAAACGCAGTCTTGCTGTAGCCTCCCATCATTGCTTCCGGCTCTGCCCTCTGAGACCAAATGGAACAAATCTGATCCCTGTTCACATGCCAATGGAGGGAGAGCAACTAACTTGCCCTATGAGAAAGGCTTGCAGATTGAATTTATTTCACCCTAAGGAAAAAAGGGAAGAAGGAGGAAGAAGAAATGACTTACAGGAAGGGACCAGTGTGAGTAAGAGCAGCTATTTCCTAGTCTGAGCAGGATTAAAAAGACTGGGCTTCAACTACGGCCATTTCAATGGGATATTGGCAAACTTCCCTGGCTCTCGCTGTTCTGGGGCTCTGGAATATGTTAATAGGGGAGGTTGAAGAGTTTCTCTGAAGACTTTTTTTTTTTAAAGATCACACTGGGATAAGCTGATCAGAGTCCTTTCTGGAAGCAGAGGGATAGATGAGTTAGCCCAAGGCCCTTCTTGCTCTATTTTCTGCTGGTTTCTAAATATGGATGCAGCCCTGGTTAAAGGCTCACATTTGCCTGAAAAAATTGGCAAGGGTCAAAGAACATCAACATGTAGTACTCAAGGGGAGAAATTCAAGCTATTTAGAGACATATTTTTAAAAATGCTCCAAATCAGTAATAATTAGAGTTGCAAATTAATGCAATTCTGAGGCACCACCTCACACACATTTAATTGGTGGCATTTATGTTGGAGAGGCTGTGGGAAAACAGGCACACTGATGCATGATTGGTGGGGCTATGAATTGGTCCAGCCATCCTGAAAATGAATTTGGAGCTGTTGCCCTGAATTTACTATGATTACTCTTTGACTCAGGGATGCCCATGCTAGGTAGGCATCCAAGATCAAAGATCAAAGAAAGAATAAAAGAATATATATACACAAAAATCTTTTTAGCAACTCATTTCATAGTGGTAATGAACTGAAAGCTAAGGAGCTTCAGCTGTTGAATGGCTGAACAGATTTTTGTATACATATGTGATGGAATACTATTGTGTAAGAAATGATGGAAGAAATAACTTCAGAGAAACTTGCAAAGGCTTGTAGGAGCTATTATGGAGGAAAATGAACAGAGCCAGGAGAGTAAATTGTACAGATACAACAATATTGTCAAGACAAATGACTTTGAAAGACTTAACACTGATCTATGCAATGATCAATCATGATTCCAGGGAACCAAAGGGCAGCCAGGCAGTGCCAGAGTAGACAGAGCATTGGATTTGGAGTCAGTGAGACCTAAGTTCAAATCTGACCACAGACACTTACTAGTTATGTGATCCTGGGCAAGTCATTTAACCTGTTTGCCTAAGTTTTTGCATCTGTAAAATGGAGACAGTAACAGCACCTACCTCCCATGGTTGTTGCAAGGACCAAATAAGATAGTGATTGTAAAACATTTGGTACTGTTCATGGCACATACTAAATGCTATATAAATGTATTCTATAATAATAATTTGTATATTAATAATAATAAAACTACTGACCACTTTCTGACAAATAGGTGATAGACTTAAGATACAGAATAAAATATACATTTTTGGACATGGCCAATATGGGAATTTGTTTTTCTTAACTATACTTATTTCTTTTTGGGGGGGGTGAGTGAGGAGAGAATAATGCTTATTACTAGAAAAATTAATTAAAAATTAAATTATTTTTAAAAAAGTTAACATTACAGAGTCATTTTGTTGCTACCTTCTTAAATAAAAACAAGATAAGCTGTATGTAATAGAAATTCAGGGCTTCATATACAATTTTCCTTAATTTTTTATTTATTAAAATACTTATTTGTTGATGACAGTTAAATTCATAATAAAACAGAAAACTGAATTTTAAAAAATGCTACTATGAGCACTGGGGCTAATGTGTGTGTCTGGAGAAATATGTCAACTTGATCAAAGATAAAAATCTGGAGTTCAAAGCACCATATGGTCAGCCTTTCCTCCCACTTTTTTTTTTAAATTATGGCTCAGGTTTGAAATTTATAAGCCCCAAATAAAAATGTCAGATACATAAGTGGAAAACATGGGTAGAAATGATAAAAACAAAGTCGCTGTACTGGAAGAAGTGGAACAGACTGATAAAAAAACCCTTCCTAGTCCCCTTTCATATCCACTACATCTCCCCACCAAGACCCTCCCAGCCACAAATGGATAGAGGTAAAAGAAAAAGTAGCCTTAGAATCAGCAGATTTGGGAGTTGTTAAATTAAAAGAAAAACAAAGCAAACAAAAACTAACAACAGAAAAGGTTTCTGTTGTAGGTTTTTTTTTTCTTTTTACCTTTTCATTCTCTTTTTTCTTCGGTAGTCGGCTGTACTTTGCCATGGACAAGTCATGTTCTAGAAATAAGAGAGGGATTGAATGAATCCATAACAAATCTAAACCTGCTCCCTGACACCTGAGACCTCACTTTCCCCACCTGCCCACCCCAGCTCCTTACATATTTCATTAAGAATAAAGAAAATGAAGAGACGTACCATTGCTAGCAAGGCCGAAGAGATCCTTCAAGGTGCTGACTTCTGAAAAGAGAGAGAGGGAATTTCAGAGCCAACGAGGAAGTCTGGGGGTGGGGAGGCAGAGGGACCCTGGCACTGGAGGCACAGAATCTGGGTTCTAATTTTACCTTTGATGCTTACTCCCTGTGTGACCTTGGGCACATGACTTAATCTCTCTGGATCTAAGTTTCCTTTTCTGGAAGATGAGGGATTTGGACTAAATCCTCAGAGATGGAGGGGAGGAGAGAGAGTATTCCTGGCCCTGAGGATGGCCCATTCAAAGGAACAGAGATGGAAGAGTAAGGGCTGTCTGGGTGGACCAAAGAGAAGGTCAACTTGACTGCTGAATCTTTAGCTCTACTTTCTTTCTGTGTGACCTTGGGCTCAGGATTGACCCTTAATCTATAAGACCCTGACCCTTAGTTTCCTTGTCTTGAAGTGAAGGTGTTGGATTAGAGGTCCCTTCTAATCAAATGAAAACTCAGGGCTCTGGAACTCCTCCCAGACCAAACCTGAATGATGTCCAAAAGAGAGGAGCAAATCCTCCCTCAGAAACACCCCTTAGATTCTCTGCTTAACCTGGGTTGATAAATCAAGCCTGATTCCTGGAATCACTTGACTTAGCTGGAGACTTGGGACTTTGCTTTAATATACCTGGTCGATTCCAAATGTGGCATTTTAAATTCTCCACCCAAGTTGCCCATTTGTCATCCCACTTGTCACCTCAGGTGTGTGGGATAGAATTTAGGCTTACAATTCCTTTGAAAAGTGTGGCTGACATTTCCCTCCTTTCTCTGCAGGGGGGAGTGGTCTAGGTCTGTATATATTGTTGGGCTTAGTTGATATGCTGGTTGATTTCACTGATTTAAAAAAAATTCTTTGTAATAAGGGATGACTTTGGGTGAGAGAGACAGAGGAATACTTTGGGAAATGAAGTTGATGTAAGGACAAAAGAGAATATTCATTTAAGAAAAAACATAGCTTATTCAACTAAAGCATTGATTTTCCAGATCTGCTTTCTATCTTTCTATTCTTCATTACAAGGCATGGCTCCCTAGGGAGGAGAGGGGGAAGGATATATTTTTAAAAGAAGGTGATGCAAAAATAAAAGAGAGAAATATTGTAAAAAAATGTGTAAAAACCTAGAATCTGAGCACAAGCTTCGTTACAGGCAACCTGGGACAACTACTGGGCCTTGGTATTCCTAAGAGGCTTTCAGAGAGTCATGTATTCAGTCTCCTGTATCAGTCTGTCCTCACCTCCACCTATGCATCTCTCTCTCTCTCTGTCTCTGTCTCTCTCTCTCCTCTTCCTTCTCCCTTTCCCTATTTCTCTCTTTCCTGTCTCCCTTCCTCCTCTTCTCTCTCTCTCTCTCCTCCCACTCTACCTACCTGCCTACTTCTCTCTTTAGGTATCATGGGCACAGCTCAGTTAAAAAGGCTTACTACCAGGTTGGCCACATGGCAATGAATTTCTTTGTCCACAAGCAGCTCTCCATGGCTGTCTATGAAGTTGTACTACTAAATATATTGATGAAGGGCATATCCCACCTGACAAAATCAGGAATCCCTGAAGTATTAAGTTTCTAAACAAATATATGCAGATGTAATATTTGCACGAGGTGACCATCTACTCTGTAGCCCCTCAGACCTCTCCTATAGAACATGTGGCCACCTACTTCCTCACTGCAGCCTGTCCTCATGCTGGCAGGTCTGGGTTCTCTGAGAAGGACCACCTCCATGTGCTTATACTCAAACTCTCTTCGATTCCTAGTGGTGATCTTTTTAAGGAGAACTCACCACTTTAGTTCCTAGCCCCTACTCATGGGGGCTACAATATTTTCATTTGTAGAAAACCAGGCACTTGCATCGATGAAACATTTAGATCTTAAACATAACCATTTACTTAGCAATAGGGCAAAAAACCCCATAGGCACTCAAATATTAAAGTAAATACATGAATAATAAACATATCATAATCCACTCATAAACCCGAGTCACACTCTCCTGCCAATGCATTTAATATTTGTGGGGGACAGTAGGCACACCCTTACAGAAACCTGGTGAGCAAAAATTGTGCTCAGGGGAGCTCACAACTATGGAAATCATAAACTTTTCTGCCCTCTTTCTATCAAAGAAATGAGCCATCAAAGTTTCTTCCTGTTGAACAGATGCTTCTGTTGCTAAGTTGAACCTCTGTTGCTAAGTATGGCCTCTGGGATAAAATAAATCTAAGTTCTTCTGTTTAGCTTTGAAAGGTTTCCATGCCTTTGCTCAAACCTTCCTTTCCAGCCTCCTCATTCCCTGTCTTGCACTGCAATCAAGTTGGCCTTCTCTTTGGTCTACCCAGACGGCCCTCCCTCTTCCATCTATGTTTCTCTGAATGGGACATCAGAGGGGCGAGGAATGCTCTCTCTTCTCCCCTCCACTTCCGAGGATCCCTCTTTACCTCCAAGGTGAAGCTAAAACACCATCTTTTACCTGAAGAATTTTCTAATCCTCTCAGCTGCTAGTGACCTCCCTTCTCACATTGCCTTAGACTTTAATTCTCTTTATATTTATTCTGTATATAAAGAATATAATATATTGCAATATGACATGCATGTATTATAAAATTATATCATATGTATAATGTATAGATTATAGAATATGCATTGTAATATATTAAATATATTATATATGAGAATATAGTAAATTATTATATATAATACAGAATATATTATATTACATTAGATAATATGCATATATTATATAATTATATAATGTATTGTATATATAAATCATATATGATAGGCAATTTATCACATATACTTTATTAATGTATTATATATAATACAGAATGTGAGTATATATGTGTATACACACATATATATATTTATGTGCAATTGTTATCTTCCCCATTAGAATGTAAGTTTCTTATAAATGGGAATTGTTTAATTCATTATATTCATATCCTTAACACCCAGCACAATGTCTGGTATAAGATTGATCCTTAATAAATGCTTATTGACATATACACACAGCATCTATAGTTTAACTTTTTCTCTTTGGTCCACACTTGTCTTTTCACATAGAAATACCCCCTACCAATGCAGAATAGTCTATCGGTCTGTATATTATAGTCTTGGGGAATTACCCAGAGCCCTGAGAGGTTAGGTGGATTTGTCTAGGGTCACTCAGTTAGGATGTCAGAGATTGTTAGAAATGGGGCTTGACCCTAGGTCTTCTGAACTCTAAGGTTGGCCTTTTAATCACTATCCTGCACCACATAATTAAGTCAACCATCATTTTGACTAAAGTGCTTATTCTGTGTTGATTTTCAAATTTCTTTTAACTTCTAAAGAATAACAAGGTTTGCCCCCCCCAATGTTATGCCAGATCTGATGTGTCAATACAGATTAGAAGCAAGTTAGGGGAAAAAGAACATTCTCATAGGAGTATAGCCTTAAAGCATGGAGAGATCTTAGAAGTCGTTGAATCTAAGCCCTCATTTTACAGGTAAGGGAACTGAGGCCTTGTATAGCTATGTGGCCCCATAGTGGATAGAGCACCAGGCCTGGAATCAAGAAGACTCAGTTCTATGAGTTCAAATGTGACCTCAGACACTTACTAGATGTGTGACCCTGGGCAAGTCACTTAACCCTGTTTTCTTCATTTCCTCATATGTAAAATGAGTTGGAGAAGGAAATGGCAAACCACCCCAGTATCTTTGCCAAGAAAATCCTAAATGGAGTCACAGAGAGTGGGATATAACTAAATATACAAATAAAACCTGAGGCCTAGAGAAGGGAATTGGCTTATTCAGAGTCTTTCAGGTAGCAAGGGTGTGAGGTAAGATTCTAACTTGGCTCTAAATCCAGCACTCTACCCCTACACTGGGGGGAGGTGTTGTTTTTTTAAAGTACACAATTATAATGCCCAAATTTGACACAAAAGTTGAGATACAAGAATGCACTGCCCTCCTTTCTTTGCAGAAGTGGGGAATCATTGATGTAGAATGCAACATACATTGTTTGTTGGTGTAGAATATGGTATATATTGTCAGACTTGGTGGATGTGTTGGTTAGTTTTCCTGACTTGCTTCCCCTCCCCTCCCCCACTCCATCTTTCACTTTTATTTTGTTTTCTAAGGGATGGCTTTCTAGGGAGAGGGAAGCAGGGAGGGATATGGTAAATGAAGGCAGTGTAAAAATAAAAGATACCAATAAATATGGCTTTAAAATAAGTAATACATATATAACATAATGATACATTATAGAGGTACATATACATGAATATGTGAATTAATTATATTAATACCATAATGACATATGTATGTGTGGAGAGAAAGGAGGTGGGGACAGAGAGACAGAGAGAAGGAAAGAGACAGAGAGAGTAGGAGAGAGACAGAGACACAGAGATAGGAGGGGGGGAAGAAAAGATGGAGAGAGGAGAACACAGAGACAGATGGATAGACAGAGGGGAGAAAGATGGACAGACAGAGGAGAGAAACACAGAGAGACAGAGGGAGAGAGAGAAAGAGAGAGAGAGAGAGAGAGAGAGAGAGAGAGAGAGAGAGAGAGAGAGAGAGAGAGAGAGAGAGAGAGAGAGAGAGAGAGAAATGAGGTAAGTATACAGTAGAAAGTGACCTAAAATGAATGAACCCCTAATGGGCACCAACATTGTTACCTGTGAGATCTTTCTCTCGAAACTGTATGATGGGAAGCACCATTGAGTCTGCCAGTTGCTTGGTCAGCTCTGTATGGAGCACATTAAGCTGAAAGAAAGATACACATCCTGAGACCCAGCCCAGAGGGGGGATTCTGGCCCCTGCCTTTTGTGTTCTCCTCCTCTCCCACCAGGACACAGAGAGAGAGGCAGTTACTCGCCCAAGATTACATAGGTGGGCCCAAACAGGGGAAGGATTTGAGCTGAAGACAGAAGAGTGCATTGGGAGGAGTACTGGATTTGCAGACAGAGGCACCAGGTTCAAATCTCAGCTCTGCTGCAGATTACCTGCGGGGTCTTTGGTAAGTTACTTCTGACCTCTTTGGATTTTTATTTCTTTCCTATAAATGGAGGAGTTTGTGTCAGATGGCAGCTAAGGCCTCTTCTATTTCCAAATCCTTGATCTTATACTTCTATGACCAAACATTTAATTTCCCTGGGCCTCGGTTTCCTTATCTGTAAAATGCAAAGCTTGGACTGGGTGGTCTCTGAGGTCCCCTCCCTCTCTAAGTTGAAGATCCTGTGATCCTGATGTACCCAGGAGAGCTGGAGTGCTCTGCTCTCCTCATTTTTTAATGAAGAAGTTGGACCAGATGGGCCCTAAAGCACCTCCCCAAACTTCTAGAGCTGTGGCTCCATGATCTAACCCAGTTAGTCTGTGTAGAGGAGACCAAGGGCATAAAGATGACTCAGTGAAAACCCAGTTGGTCTTCCTTAGCCTAGGTATTACATGTTTGTAGAGTAGTAAATGGTTATGTTGCTACCAGACACTTAAAAAGCAAACTGAATGTGACTTCTCCAGGCTCGGGTATGAGTCCCTCGCTAAGCTGGCCAAGGGAGTTTCTGAACTGTGAAATGAGAGCTATCTCATCTTTGTTTACTCTGCTGATTTCTCAATAGATCTGGATCCAAGCTACCCCTCCCAAAGCCTGGGAATGCTTTTACAGACCGACAATGAACAGCACTGGTTGCCATTCTCTTAGCACAGGTCATTCATTATTCACTGAGGGCATTAGGGGACCTTTGACCCTCAAAAGAGCAGGCGAGCAGGGCTCTGGTTTGAAGTCTCACTTGAAAGAGAGCCTCACGTGAGAACCTCCTCACACCAAAGCCACAGCCAGGATGTGGGCTTGGGAAAGCTCCATAGGAAGGATGCTGCTTGATGAAACCACACTGGGACAGTTATGTCCTTCCTGTAGCTTGGGAAAGGAGGAGGCTCCTGAGAACAAAAAGGTGATTATGTTCTAGCAGATTCCTCATTCTGGGATGGAACAATGGCCCTTGATTCTATTCCCCACCCCTCCCACCTTAGAACTTGACTGAGACTGACACTGGTAAAAAGTCTCACTAGAAGAAGGAAAAGGAGGCTGTTACTACGGGTTTTCCTTTAATTCTGACAAAGCTGGAAATTGATTCAAATTCTTGCCATGCTAGGCACCAAAACTGAGAGCAAAGAAGGCAAAGGATTCTGCAGGCTGGTGATACCAAGCTCTCTTCTCACAAGGCAGCTAATACCCAATTCAATCTAATTCAACATGCATTTCTTGAGGGCTCCAGGCACTGTCCTAGGTGCTGAGCACCCAAAAGACCAAAATGAGACCATCTCTGCCCTCAGAGGGTTCACATTCTGTTGGAGGTGACCACCTGTGTATATCAATCAATAAATGAATCAAAATGCACTTATTAATCACCTTCTATATGCCAGGCAATGAGGAATACAAAGATGAAAAGGAAATAGTCCCTGTCCTCAGGGAGCTTACATTCTATCGGAGATAACTGCAAGTATAAATCAATCAATAAATTAATTAACAAGTATTTATTAAGTGCCAAGCACTGTGCTAGGTGCTGGGGACACAAAAGACCAAAATGAGACAGCCTCTGCCCTCAGAGGGCTTACATTCTATTTGGAGATAACAGCAGGTATAAAGCAATAATAAAGTAACTAATAAGCATTTATTAAGTGCCTTCTGTGTGCCAGGCAATGAGGATACAGAGGTGGAAATGAAATGGTTCCTCTTCTTAGGGAGCGTATATTCTGTTGGGGGTGGAACAACATATACATAGATTTGTATATACAAAAACCTGTCTCTGGAGTCAGAGGAGGTGGGTTAAAATCCTGCCTCTACCATTACTATCTGTGTAATGTAATCTTGGACAAATCACAGAAAGTCACTGGGGTTTGGTTTTCTCATCTGTGAAAGGAGAGGGTTGAGGTCAATGGAATTGGAGGTTGTTTTTAGCACCACAGCTATGATTCTATGACTTGTGATTTCACAAGTGCAGGAAAATTCCCTTCACCAGTACAGATCTCCAACTGCTGGGTACCTCATAGTCTTAGGATCTTGTAGGGAACTAAGGAGTTAAGTGACTTACCCAGGGCCACATACCCAATAAGTGTGAGAAGTGGGAACTGATCCAAGAATTTGCTAACTCCAAGGGCAGCTCTCTATTGCCCACTCCAGGCTGCTTCTCACATACTAGCTATATACAGAGTAGATAAGTTTTTGTTAGGAAGAAAATAATGATGATGATGATGATAATGGGCATTTATTGATGCTTTAAGCCTTGCTCTAACAACTGGGAAAGATTTGGAGGTGGCATCTCAGGTGGGTATTGAAGGAAGTCAGGGTTTCCATGTGGCAGAGGTGAAGAATGAGCATGTTTCAGACATTGGGCACAACCTGTGCCCAAGTTTGGAGACAGGAAATAGTAGAAGACTTGGTATTAGTATATTTCTTGAATGTTTCAAAGTCCCTCTGGATTTTATGGGATTTTGTAGTCAGAGGCCCTGGGTTAAAATCCTGTCTGCCAATCATTTATCAGTGTGACTTTGGGTAAGTCATTCACCTCCCTGGGGCTTATATTCCTCTGTAAAATGGTGGAGATCGAACTAGGTGACCTCTGAAGTCCCTTCCAGCTCTAAATCTGTGACTTATCAACTGTGTGACTTTGGGCAAGCACTGTATCATCCTCAGTCTCAGTTTCCTTATCTGTAAAATGAGGATTAAGCCATATACATACCCACAAATGTACATATGTACATATGTGTATGTATGTATGTATTATAGACTCTGAGTTTCTAGCTCTAAATCTATGATAACTATGACATCACCTGTGTGACCTTGGATAATGATTGCACCATACTGTGCCTCAGTTTCCTCATCTGTAAAATGAGGGTTGGACTCTATCTCTATATCTATTCATAGTATACATATATACATATATAGTAGAGACACTATGAAGTTTCTCTCAGCATATCTATAAGCACTATCTTTTATGGAGCAGATAAAGAAAGGTTTTTATAAGTAGCCATACCAGTCATATAGACTAATTAACCTTCATACTAGTAGAAGAAAGCAAAGCACAGATCTCCATTAGGAGGTCTGAAGGCTAGGGGCTCCTAGTGATCTGCCTCTTAGGGATGGTTGGCCTTCTGCAGGATGCTCAAGGTTGGGACTAATGTTATCTGCAGGCACAGGGAAAAGGAGGTCAAAATGTTTGTGTTTGGCCTTTATTATTTTTCAGGTCAAATCAACTTTTGTCTGCTTTATGAGCCAAACTGGTTTGCTCACTGCTTCTGAACATGCCCTGGCTGCTGTTGCTGCCTCTGCACTTGGCTGTGGCAAGCACTCCCACACATTTCTGCCTGTCTCAGGATCTTATCTATCCTTCAGAGAAGGCCAAGCTCCCATGCCCTAGCCTTCACAAAGCCTCTCCTAGCTCTCTGAATGCTCCCAAGTGGGGACATGGTCTCCATCCTCTGCCTCTATATTGGGATTTTGTCTAAATCTTTTTTTTGCTTTTTTTGGGGGGGAAGGTAGAGAATTGGGGTTAAGTGACTTGTCCAAGGTCACACAACTAGTAAATGTTAAGTGTCTAAGGCCAGATTTGAACTCAGGTCCTCCTTACTCCAGGGCTGGTGCTCTATTCACTGTACTACCTAGCCGCCCCATGTCTGAATCTTTAATGAATGCTGATGGCATGGAACACTCAGCATGGGTTGCTTTGGATTGTGGGGGTTTCTGGGCATGGCTGATTCTTTCAGCTAAACTGAATACATTCCTGCAGTTGATAATTGCATGATGTTTGAGGACAGGGACTATGTCTCATTTATTTCTATGTTCATCCTTCACAGAGGAAGATGTCAGTGATTACCTATAAGAAGGGAGGAAGTGACTAAGGAAGGAAGGATGAATGGGGAGAAGGAAGAAAAGATGATGAAAAGAAGAAAGTAAAGAGAAAAGGAAGGCAGAAGAAAGAAGGAAGGAAACAAGGAAGGAAGAAAGGAAAGGGAAGAGGAAGGAAGGAGGAGAAAGAAAGGAAAGAAAAGAGGGAGAGAAGAAGGAAGAAAAGAAGAAGGAAATGAGAGAGAAAGGAAGAATAGAAAGGAAAGATGGTGAAAGAGAAGGAAGAAAATAAGGAAGGATAAAAGAAAGGAAGGGAGGAAAGAATGAAGGAAAGAAAGAAGAGGAAAGGAAGAGAGGAAGAAAGGAAAGAGAAGGAAGGAAGGGAGAAAGGAAGGAGAGAGGGAGAAGGGAGGGGGAGGGGGAAAGGGAGAAGGGAGAGAGAGAGAGAGAGAGAGAGAGAGAGAGAGAGAGAGAGAGA
>NW_027186303.1:2210109-2214673 GCF_028583685.1 Petaurus breviceps papuanus
GAGAGAGAGAGAGAGAGAGAGAGAGAGAGAGATTTATAAGTATTTATGAAGTCCATACTTCGTTTTGTTCCAGGTACTGTACTGATGCTGGGAATAAAAAGACAAAGAAAAAAATAGGAAAAATAAAAATGGATAAAGAAGAAGGGAAAGAAAAGAAGAAAAAAGAAGAGAATAAGGAGGGAAGAGAGGGAGAAAGAGAACAAAAGATGAAGGAAAAAGGTAAGGGACAGAAGAAGAAAGGGAACCAGGGAGGGAGAAGGAAGGGAAGGAAGGCTCATAGGATACTAGCTTTAGAACTTGAAAGGAACCTTAGAGTCTCCCTCATTCTATTCCCTCATTGTACAGATCAAAAAAATGACTAGTTAGGGGAAGGATCACAGGTCAGAGGTCCTGTCTGAGTCCTAACCCAGTTAGGACTTTATCATAAGAGGAAATTGAAATCTAAGAAAGGATGAAGGAAGTAAATGTGTCCCTCTGGCTTTTGAGGAAACACATTTCCTGGGTGTTTCTATTGCCATGTTTCCCTGTACAACTTCCTCCATTCTAAAATCTCTATTCTCAGCTTCTGCTTTTGTTTGAATCTAATTGAGCTCTTTGGGCAGAGAGGAAGAGGTTCCACCCCCAGGTATGCCTGGAGTGGCAGCTGGTAGCAATCCCCTTCTCTCACGCCTCATCTGAGCTGTTCACAAACCATGTTCGCATTCAGATTTGCACATTTAAAATCCAGACAAGCAAAGACTTGCAGGTTCCCAGAGCCAGAGCTAGAAGGGGCCTCCAAAGCCATCCAGTGCACTACTCTCATTTTACAGGTGAGGAAACTGAGGCTCCTAGGGGTGCTGTGACTCAAAGCCACTGAGCCAGGCTGCCTCTGCACAACCCTCCTCCTGGGCCATTTTGGAGCCCAAATAGGGAGCAATTTGGGACCAAGGCAAGAGCATTGGGCTGGAAGTCAGAGGCCTTGAGCATTAGTGTCATCCCTCTATGACTTTGGATCATTTACTTAATTGCTATGGTTTTGTTTCCTCATCTATAAAGTGAAAGATTCAACCAGATGATCCTTGGAGTTCATTTTGGTTCCAACAATTCACACTTAGAGTCACTCATTGAAAAGGTTTCAATAAGAAGAGATAGCCATCTTCTGTCCCTATAGCTATGGCATTTAGGAAGCCATACAATGTAGTCATCTGATTGGAGATGTATGAGTTAGCTGGAAGGACCATATCACCTAGTATCCTCATTTTATGGATAAGGACACAGGCAGGTGTCCTAGGAAGGGGAAATTACTTGCCCAAGGTCACACAGGTAACAAGAGACTGGATTTGTTTATTTTTAAAAAACAATTAATTATTTTTGTTGCACATTTTATTTTTAGACACATGGAATACTGGAAAAAAGCCAATAAAGAAGAAAGGACCAGAGGTGTGAGAGAGAATTAGAGAGAGTGTGTGAATGTCTGGTAAAAATAATAATTTAAATGTTGAAGTATTTTTGATCCCTCTCTGAAATAAAATGTTTCTAGAAGAGGCTGGATTTGAACCTAGGTCCTCTGACTGGGATTGCTCCCAGCTGCTACCTCAAGCCCAATATATGTAGGTGGTATAGTGGGTGCTGGACCTGGAATCAGAAGACTTGAGTTCAAATCTGACTTTGGACACTTACTAGTCGTGTGCCCCTGGGCAACATACTTCATTTTGCTTGTCTCAGTTTTCTCATCTGTAAAATGAGCTGGAGAAAGAAATGGCAACCAATCCAGGATCTTTGCTGAGAAAACCCCAAATGGGGAACAACTCAACATAACAACAACCTCTGACCCCGGAATCAGGGCTATTTCTTCAGCTGTAAAATGAGTAGATTGGGCTAGAAGGACTTTGAGGTGCTGCTTTCCAGCACTACCTCTCTGATCCTGTGACCTAGGTTCAAATCCTCCCTTTGTCACCTGACAGCTGTGTGTCCTTGGGTTAGTCACTAAAACTCCACGGGGTCTAATTCCTCAGTTTTAAAATAAAATGGTCAAAGTGGGTTAGACTAGATGAAACTCTGGTCCTAAACTTATGATCCCTCACCAGAATGGCAATAACCTCTTATGGCTCTAAATACATGGTCAAGAATCCAGAGGCTTTAAGCAAATGACCTAACCTGGAAAGCAGATACTTTCCTATGCCTGCTCCTCACCCAGCCCATTGTAGCTAAAGGGTGGCAATATTTTTAAAAATATCATTTATCATTTTGGGTTGTAGTACAGAGATGTCAAAATGAAAGCAGTCTTGGGGGATATTTAGTCTGCTTCCCATTTTACAGAAGGAGAAACTGAGGCCTACACGTACACAGAGGCAATAAGGCACAGAGGCAGGATTGGAAAGCAGGCCTGATTGCTGATCTATCTTCTCACCACACTGCTATCTCTGCAGGGATTTATTAGTATTAGTAACACAAATACAATGAACTTCTAGTCTATGATGGGGGCACCTAAGGTATCTTGAGGTTCAGCGCTCTCTCTATAACACCATGAGACTCCCATGGAGCCCACGTGACCATGGGTGTCAGTTTCCTAATTTGTAAAGTGAGATGGGAATTTGTACTCCAGACCCCACAGGGTCATTCATTATGCTTGTTAAGCCATAAAACACCAATGAATGGGAATTATTATTATTCATAATTATTAGTTAGTTTCATAGATTCACTGACTTAGAGCTACAAATTCCCTATCAGATTATCTAGTCCAACCCCTTCACTTCACAGACAAGGAAACAGAGTCTCAGAGAGGCTGAGGCACTTGTCCAATGTTTCATAGTTAGTCAGCAGTTGAATTAGGATTAGCACTCAAGCCCTCTGACTCCCAGGGGAAGTGAGAAAATGGGTCTACTTTTCCCTTCTCTTTAATCACATTAAAAAAAAAATCCATCTTGTTCTACTTATAGGCACTCCTCCTCTACCTCCTAAAGCCCCCACCTTCTTCCCAAGCTCAGTTCATGCTACACTTTCCCCATGAGGCTTTTCATGATCCTCCCCAACCAAGCATCACCACATCTCCTGCCCTTCAATTACACTGCAGAGGCACAATGGTTAGAGCACAAGAGTTGGAGTCAGGGAGACCCAGACTTAAAACTGGCTTTCGAAACTTACTAGCTGCGTGACCTTGGGCAATTCATCTCTCTGTGCCTCAGTTTCCTCATTTGTAAAATGGGTCTAATTATAGCACTCACCTCATAGGGTCATTGTGAGGATCAAGTGAGATAACATATGTAAAGCATTTTTCTAACCTTAAGGTGTTATTTAAATGATAACTGTCGTATTTTATTATTATTATTTATATAGCATATATTTTTATTTATCTATATATGCATGTGTTCTCCAGTAAATGTAAGCTTCTTGAAGGGAAGAACTATTTAAGTTTTGATTTTGAATACCCAGCACCTACCATTGTCACTGGCACACAGTAGGTGTTTAATAAATGTTTTTGATTGGTTGACTAAAGGAGCTGGCCCATATGTGGACACATTTTATCCAACCTTTTCCTCTCCAGACTGATATTTCCTGTCAATGTTTGTTTAGTCAGGCTGCATTTGTTGGTACATTGTTTCCCCAAACTTCTTTGTTACCTTTGTTACCTTTCTTAGGGAGTTTAGATAGTAACTTCCTACAGGACAGTAACTGTTTCCATGAAACTGACTTGTCAGGGTTGGAACCTTGAACCTGAAGGGACCCTGGAGGTTCCCGAATGATGGTTCTCCACCCTTGGGCCATGGGCATTCCAGGTGTGGGAGATGGCACAGAGACAGTGCTTGACAAGGACTAACATCAAGGGACCCTTGCGATTTCTGACAACTGAGCCAAGAGAACCTTTTCACAAACACTCAGGCCTCCACTGGGAGGCCCTACACTTACATGGCACCTTTTTTTTAATTAAAAAAAAATTGAATTTATTTTATTCCGAATAAAGTTAGGCAGCCAGATCTTTAGGGCTTCTGGGATGCCTTTCTTACATTTCACTGACTTCTTCCTTAGTGCTAACAGAGATAAGGAAACCCTGACTCTGTTAGAAAGCAGAACCCAACAGGCCTGGTGAAATCTGCTTGGTTTGGGTGGGGCAAAGTGATCCAAAAGCTGAGGTCAGCTCAGTTATTCCAGACCCTTCACCTGGGATCCTCCGTGCTTGCTGGCCTCATCTCAGAACTGGCCATGGCCAGAATGGAATATGTTCGGATTCAGTGCAGTGGATGAAAGAGGAAAAGATGGGGAGCCTTTCTCTAGCCTTGGAAGGGCTGTGATTGACGATTATAGGCTCTTAGCTAGAAGGGACCTCAGGAGTAATCTCATTCAACCTACTCTCCCCCATTTTACAGATGAGGAAATAGAAGCTCAGGGAGGTTAACTGACTCATTTGCAGTCACACAGGTAGTAAGAGGCAGGGCTTGAACCCATGGGATCAAAGCTTCAGAGCTGGAAGGGACTCCAGGGACTAGCTCATCTATTCTTTAATTTTACAAATCAGGAAACTGAGTCCCAGAGAAGTGAAGTGACTCACCCAAAGGCATATATGTGTTACAGGCAGGATTTGAACCCA
>NW_027186303.1:2214683-2227711 GCF_028583685.1 Petaurus breviceps papuanus
TGACTCACCCAAAGGCATATATGTGTTACAGGCAGGATTTGAACCCAAGAACCTTACCTCATCTACCACCTTGGAAAAGTAGTGGAGGGTAGTTATGACTTCTTCATCTCCTTTGCCAAGAGCAAAATTCTAAAATGAAAAAGAAAAAGAAAAAAGAGCCAGGTGTTATCAAAGTGCCATGGGGTCAGCAATAGAGTAAACACAGTGATTCTATGAGGCTGCCTTTTGCCTTTGCATTTGGCTCCTTCTTTCTCAAATGAAGAAAACCACAATGAACAAGATCAGGGAAAGGGTTCCTCCAAGAAGTACTGTTTTAAACTGGGGAAGCCTTCCTTGGCTGATGGAAAGAGATGGAATGAGTTCTTTTCTATCTTACCCCATCAATACCTGCATTTACCCTGACACTGTTCACCCCATTATTGGCCCTCATCCTTCTTCTTGGAAATGAAACCTAATGAAATTCATTTACTCACTTATTTTACCAGCTCCTCTGATGTTGGTCAAGTTGTCTATAACCTTTTTTCTTTGGACTGAACCTGTAATTTCACTGATATAGGGAACTTCCAGTGAGGAAGAAAATCTTTCTGCAATGCAGGTCAGCACCTTCTCTGTAACTTTACTTGGAGAGTTGCCTAGGAGTAAAATGACCTGCCCAGGATTACATAGCCATTATGTCAGAAGTGGGACTTGAACTCAGGTCTTTCTGACTCTGAGGTCAGTTTTATCCACTATGACATTTTGTCCCTCATCTACAATGCTTTTAATCTATTCTAGTCACAGCTAACTCTCTGAAACAGTAAATTATTAAAAGGTAGGATGATGTCTCTTAAATTGCTTGGCATGGTTTTCCACCTGGGCCCTTCACAAACTCTTTCCTGCCTCTGCTGCCCTTTGTAGGAAGAATTCATGGACATATAATGTGTGATTAATAAGGACAATTTAGGGGTGGCCAGGCGGTGCAGTGAGTAAGAGTGCCAGCCCTGGAGTTGGGAGCCCCGGGATCAGTTCCAGCCTCAGATACTTGCCACCCACACAAAATAACTGGCTGTGTAACCTTGAGCAAGTTACTTAACCCCAATTGCTTAAAAAAATAAGGACAATTTAAAAAAACCCTACAATTTCCAGTTATTCTTACAGAGAACATTGGTTTGGAGAATGCCATTATGAAAGTCCCTTTATTGATGCCCTTATCAAGTCACTAGAATGGAAACACTTGGAGAGCAGGAACAGTTTCATTTTTTCCTTTGTATCTCCAGTGCCTAGGACACTTAGAATACATCAGGTGATTAATAAATGCTTATGGGATTGAAATGAATTGGATCAAATTACCTGTTTCTCATATGCCAGCAGCTGCTTGGAAAGTTGCTGGGTGGCTAAGCACATCTCATTCTGTAGGGAAAAAAAAAGAGATACTGAAGCTAGTTCAAAGTGTGCAAGGGGCCTTCTTTTTTTTTAATCTTTAATTTATTAATGTGTTTTCTTTTAGTTTACAGGATTCAATTCCACAATTCCTTGAATTTCACATTTTGTCCCCCTCCCTCCCCTTCCCCCCCCCATGGCGGCTTATAGTCAAGTATAGGATCTGTAAATACTTTCACATTATACACTGGTCAGGTTATAAGGACGGATTGTACCAGCTGGAATGAAAAATGGTAAAGAGGACATATAATCAAATAAGAGAACGAAAAAGATCAGGTATTTTGCTTCCACCTGGATATAAACTTAGTTCTTTCTAGTTCTTTCTCTGGATGCACGTTTTTCTCTCCATCATAAGTCTTTTGGGATTGACTTATATCCCTGCATTGCTGAGAAGAGTCCAGTCTATCAAAGTTGGTCATCACACATATGTTGTGTCTGTAATTGTGTACAAATTTCTCCTGGTTCTACTCTTCTCACTCAGCATCAGTTCTTTTAAGTCTCTCCAGGTAAATATGAAAACTGCCTGCTCCCCATTTCTTATAGCGCAATAGCATTCCATAACATGCATATACCACAACTTGTTCAGCCATTCCCCAATTGATGGGCACCCCTTTAATTTCCAATTCTTTGCCACAACAAAAAGAGCTGCTATAAACATTTTTGTACATATGGGTCTTTCTCCCATTTCTATGATCTCTTTGGGATATAACCCTAGGAGTGGTATTGCTGGATCAAAGGGTATGAAAGTATTTATAGCCCTTTGGGCATAATTCCAGATTGCTCTCCAGAAAGGCTGGATCAGTTCACAACTCCACCAACAATGCATTAGTGTTCCAGTTTGCCCACATCCTCTCCAGCATTTGTCATTTTCCTGTTTTGTCATCTTAGCCAATCTGACTGGTGAGATGTGGTACCTCAGAGTTGTTTTGATTTGCATTTCTCTAATCAATAGTGAATTAGAGCATTTCTTCATGTGCTTATAGATAGCTTTAATTTCTTTCTCTGAAAACTGCCTGTTCATATCCTTTGACCATTTATCAACTGGGGAATGACCTGTATTCTTATAAATTTGACTCAATTCTCTGTATATTTTAGAGATGAGTCCTTTGTCAGAGACATAGGTTGTAAAGATTCTTTCCCAATTTCCCACCTCCCTCTTAATCTTGGTTACATTGGCTTTGTTTGTACAGAAACTTTTCAATTTCATGTAGTCAAAATTATCCATTTTACATTTTATAATGTTCTCTAATTCCTGTTTAGTCATAAAGTCATTCCCTCTCCACAAGTCTGATAGGTAAACTATTCCTTGTTTTAGCAGACTGCTTACAGTATCAACCTTTATACCTAGATCATGAACCCATTTAGACTTGATTTTGGTATATGGTGTTAGATAATTGTCTATGTCCAGTTTCTGCCGTACTATATTCCAGTTTTCCCAGCAGTTTTTGTCAAATAGTGAGTTCTTATCCCAAAAACCAGGGTCTGGGGGTTTATCAAACAATACATTACTGTAGTCATTGACTTCTGAATCTCGTGTGCCTAATCTATTCCATTGATCCACTCCTCTATTCCTCAGCCAGTACCAAGTAGTTTTGATGACTGCTGCTTTATAGTACAGATTGAAATCTGGTAAAGCTAGTCCACCTTCCCTAGCATTTCTTTTCATTAATTCCCTTGATATTCTGGACCATTTATTCTTCCAGATGAATTGTGTTACTATTTTTTCTAACTCTATAAAGTAGTTTTTTGGTAAATTAATTGGTATGGTACTAAATATATAATTTAATTTAGGTAAAATTATCATTTTTATTATATTAGCTCGACCCAGCCATGAGCAATTGATATTTTTCCAATTAGTTAGATCTGACTTTATTTGTGTGAAAAGTGTTTTGTAGTTATGATCATACAGGTCCTGGGTTTGTTTTGGCAGGTAGATTCTCAAATATTTTATAATGTCTACAGTAACTTTAAATGGGATTTCTCTTTCTACTTCTTGCTGTTGAATTTCATTGGAAATATATAGGAATGCCGAAGATTTATGTGGGTTTATTTTATATCCTGCAACTTTGCCAAATTTATTTATTGTCTCAAGCAGTTTTTTACTTGATTCTCTAGGATTCTCTAAGTATATCATCATATCATCTGCAAAGAGTGATAGCTTGGTCTCTTCTTTGCCTAACTTGATTCCTTTGATTTCTTTTTCTTCTCTAATTGCTACTGCTAACATTTCTAGTACCAGATTGAATAAGAGGGGTGATAGTGGACACCCTTGTTTCACCCCTGATCTTATGGGATATGCTTCTAGCTTCTCCCCATTACATATAATACTTGCTGATGGCTTTAAATAGATGCTTCCTATTATTTTAAGGAAGGCTCCATTTATTCCTATACTTTCTAATGTTTTTAATAGGAATGGATGTTGTATTTTGTCAAAAGCCTTTTCTGCATCTATTGAGATGATCATGTGGTTTCTGCTAGTTTTATTGTTGATGTGCTCAATTATACTGATGGTTTTCCTAATATTAAACCATCCTTGCATTCCTGGAATAAATCCTACCTGATCAAAGTGTATTATTCTTGAGATAAGTTGCTGTAGTCTTTTTGCTAGTATTTTATTTAGAATTTTTGCATCTATATTCATGAGGGAGGTTGGTCTATAATTTTCTTTCTCTGTTTTATCTCTTCCTGATTTAGGTATCAGTACCATATTTGTGTCATAAAAAGAATTTGGTAGGACTCCTTCTTCACTAATTTTCCCAAATAGTTTGTAGAGTATTGGAATCAATTGTTCTTTAAATGTTTGATAGAATTCACTAGTGAATCCATCTGGCCCTGGAGATTTTTTCCTAGGGAGGTGACTAATGGCTTGTTCAATTTCTTTTTCTGAGATGGGATTATTTAAGTAATTTACTTCCTCTTCAGTTAATCTGGGCAACTTGTATGTTTCTAAATATTCATCCATTTCCCTAAGATTGTCAAATTTATGTGCATACAATTGGGAAAAATAATTCCGAATTATTGTTTTGATTTCCTCTTCATTGGAGGTAGATTCACCCTTTTCATTTTTGATACTTATAATTTGGTTTTCTTCTTTCTTTTTTTTTATCATATTGACTAAGGGTCTATCAATTTTGTTGGTTTTTTCATAAAACCAGCTCTTGGTTTTATTTATTAGTTCCATAGTTTTCTTAATTTCGATTTTATTAATCTCTCCTTTAGTCTTCAATATTTCTAGTTTAGTATTTAATTGGGGATTTTGAATTTGTTCTTTTTCTAGGTTTTTTAATTGCATGCCCAATTCGTTGAGCTCCTTTTTCTCTAATTTAATCACATATGCACTCAGGGATATAAAACTTCCCCTAAGAACTGCCTTTAATGCATCTCACAGATTTTGATATGTTGTCTCATTATTATCATTCTCTTGAATGAAATTACTGATTGTTTCTATAATTTCTTGTTTGACCCACTCATTCTTTAGGATCAAATTGTTTAATTTCCAGTTAGTTTTTAGTCTCTCTTTCCCTGGCCCTTTATTGCATATAATTTTTATTGCATCATGATCTGAGAACGACGCATTTAATATTTCTGCCTTACTGCATAGAATTGTGAGGTTTTTATGCCCTAGAACATGGTCAATTTTTGAATATGTGCCATGAACCGCTGAGAAGAAAGTATATTCCTTTTTATCCCCATTCAGTTTTCTCCAGAGATCTATCATACCTATCCTCTCTAAAATCCTGTTCACCTCCTTAACTTCTTTCTTGTTTATTTTGAGGTTGGATTTATCAAGTTCAGATAGGGGGAGATTAAAGTCTCCCACTAGTATAGTTTTTCTATCTATTTCTTCCTCTAATTCCTTTACCTTCGCCTCTAGGAATTTGGATGCTACACCACTTGGTGCATATATGTTAAGTAGTGATATTGCTTCATTCTCGATGGTGCCTTTTTAACAGGATATAGTTTTCTTCCTTATCTCTTTTAATTAGGTTGATTTTTTCATTTGCTTTAGCAAGGGGCCTTCTAAGAGCCAGTTCAGATCTTCCCTTATTACGAGTATCAGATTCAAGGCATATTTGGGGCTCCTCCATTTTATTCTTTCTTTGCTTGTGATCAGTTATGGAAGCCATTGTGGTATAGTGGGCTAAGGGATTGCCCTGGAGTCAGAAAGACCTGGGTTCAAGTCTTCCTCTGACAAATATTGACTGTGGGAAACATGAACAAGGCATCTCATTCCTATAGCCTAAGCTACAGACGAGCTGCCCATCTGCGCTATGGGAAGGAGTTTCCACATGGGAAGAAATATACTGCAATGAAATCGAAGATCTGAATGTAAACCCAATTATTAATTCCCTTTGTCCCCCTCCCCTACTACCATGAGCTGTCAACCACAGTGGTCTTGCTGCCCTCCTTGGCAACAATCAGGCAACAAGCTGAATTTGATTCTTCCTTGCCTTTGGAACCGGGTTGGCAAGAGCTCCAAAAAGCAATGGAAAAACCTGTCACAGATCTCCTGGCATCAAATTGCACCACTGGGCAAAAGGAGAAAGCAATAATTTGCCACTCAACTCCACCTCCCTTGGACACAAGTAAAGAAGGGGTCAGGACAGAACATGCAAGTTTCCCAGAAAGCTTTAACAAAGCATTCATCCCTTTGCCAAATGTCGCTGTCAAATGTACTGTGATATGCTTCTATTGGTTAATAACAATAATTAAAAATTATCTCATATTTATATAGCACTTTTAGGTTTGCAAAGTGTTTTTACAAATATTTTTTTCCTTTTCACTCCATAACAACTCTGAAAGTGAGCTTCTTTTATTATCCCCATCTTACTGATGAGGAAACTGAGGCTCAAAGAAGACTTGCCCAGACTGCATGGGTGGTAAGTTCATAGGCCCATAGACTTAGAGTTAGAAGGGACCTTTGAGGTCATCCAGAGAGGCAGAGTAGCAGAATGGTTAGAGAGATCTGCACTTGGAATCTGAAGGACAATTCACACCTTAGACACTACCCAGCTATATGACTCTGGGTCACTCACTTCAGGTTCTCAGATGAGGGAGTCAGACTTTGTAGTCTCCAAGGTCCCTGCCAGTGCTAGATCTGTGGTCTATCCCTAATTTTACGGATGAGAAAACTGAGGCCTAGAGAGTTGAAGTGATGCTAGGGTCACACAGCTCATAAATACATAGGTTCATGGGTTCAGAGACTCAGAGTTGGAAGGAAATTCAGAGCATCTAGTCCAATCTCCTGATTTTACAAATGAGGAAGCTGAGGTTTAGAGAGGTTAAATTACATATTAAATAACAGGGTTATACAACTAAAAAGTTCATAGGTCAGGAGGTCCATAGACTTAGAGCTGGAAGAGGTCCAGGGTAGCTAGTAGTGCAATGAATAGAGCACCAGCCGTGGAGTCAGGAGGACCTGAGTTCAAATCTGGCCTCAGACACTTAACACTTACTAGCCATGTGACCTTGGGCAAGTCACTTAACCCCAAATTGCCTTACCCTCCCCCTTCCAAAAAGCAAAAGAGCTGGAAGAGATTTTAGAGGTCACTTAATACAATTCCCTCATTGTACAACTGAGGAAACCAAGGCCCAGAAAGGTGATTTGCCCAAGGTCAAGTATCTGGGAAATATCTGAGGCAGGATTTGAACTGAGGTCTTCCTGCCTCCAAAATCAGTCTTCTTTCCACTGTGCCAGGCTGCTGTCCATGTCTGAGGCTGAATTTCAACTGAGATTCTCCTGGTTTCCAGGCAAGTGTGAATGTGATGTTTCCCCCCAAAATTTCAGGATGTAAGACAAATGAGCATCCTTTCTCATTATTATTAACATTATTCTCTTATTAACAATAAAGAAAAAGATCTGAACATGTATTGTCATTTATCCACAAAGTGAAAGCATCTTTTCTGATAGAGGAGTATTGCAGGATGTCTTTGGACATAACTTGTTGCTTCAGGCCAACTTCAGATTTGTTTATGTCAGATCTACTGTGTCTGTAGGTTTTACAGAGCTCTTACAGAGCTCTCAACTGCTGCAGCCAATGAGTCCACAGCCTGTGAGGTGCCAGCAGCACCATCCCTTCCTCTTTTCCTCCCTTGCTCTCTCCCTCTTTCTTTCCTTCCTCCCTCCCTTCCTTCCTTCTCTAGGACTCTATTACCCAATATTCGGTGTGATAATCTGATTTGACTCATTTTCATCTCATGTTCAGCATTTTCATCTCATATTTAGCACTTATTCTGAAATTTTAAAATCTTTTAGTGACTAGAGGATGTCATTCATTCTGACACATACTGGTTGTGTAACGATGAGCAAAGCTCTTAGTGCCCCAGGAAACTAGGACACTGTCCAGTGCTTAGCACAGTGCCTGGCACATAGTAGGACCTTAATAAATATTTATTGATTAATTACAGAGGATTTGTTCACTTGCATTAAGAAAGGAAGCTTGTGCAGGCCAATGAAATCACTGATCTGTTCTCTTCCTTCCCCCTTCCTCCCCACAATGATTTAATGACTGGGTAGTCTTTAAAGTCCCTGTTAGGGTTTCCTTTCATTTAATTCACCTCAATTTGAGAAGAGTCAGTGCTGGACCCTGTGCTGGATGCTGGGAGAGTGAGAGAGAAAGAGAAAAAGAGAAAAAAGGAGAGAGAGAAAGAGAGAGGGGGGAGGGAGGGTGGGAGGAGTCATCTCTGCCACAAGAAACTTCTATTTAGCACTAGTACCACATTCTCTATGAGGTTCCTCTGATCCCTCAGCTGCTGGTGTCTCTCCACCCCCAGATATTTTGTATTTGCTTGTATTATAATAAATAATTGCTAGGGGTGGCTAGGTTGCACAGTGAATAGAGCACCAGCCCTGGAGTCAGGAGGACTGAGTTCATATCCGGCCTAGGACACTTAACACTTACTAGCCATGTGACCTTGGATAAGTCACTTAACCCCAATTGCCCTCCAAAAACCAAAATAAAAAAAATAATTGCTAGCATTTACATAGAGCTTTAAGACTTGCACAAAAAGATTTTGCATACTTTAT
This sequence comes from Petaurus breviceps papuanus, assembly GCF_028583685.1. NCBI lineage: Eukaryota > Metazoa > Chordata > Mammalia > Diprotodontia > Petauridae > Petaurus > Petaurus breviceps. Next base: position 2,223,130 of record NW_027186303.1, read on the forward strand.
TAAGCACCTGCTATGTTCCAGGCACCATGCCAAGCACTAGGGATACACAGAGAGGCAGAAGGGAGTCCTTTCCCTCAAGGAGCTCATGGTCCAATGTCACATCTCCTTTGATTCTCACAGCCATGTGACAGGTGCTATTGTTACCTCCATTTTCTCAGTGAGAAGACCAAGGCTCAGAGAGGCTCCCTGAAGTGCCCAGGGTCACAGAGGCAGTATCTAAGGTAGAATTCTCACTCTTACATTCTTAATTCCAAGTCCAGTATTCTAGTTACCTGCTTATTATCCTTGTGGGTATCACATGCTTCCATATCCCCCTCCCATCCCATCTGATAAGACCCTTCAGGGCAGGGACTGTTTTGTTCCTGTATTTGTAGCCCAGTGATTATTATGACTGACTGACTGACTGACTGACTGATCAATTGACTGACTGTGTGTCTGGAACTATCTAGCAAGAGCTTCTTCTATAGACTTTTATTATGGAAGACAACATGACAAAAGGCACAGTCATGGGTTAATAGCCTGTGTCAAACACTGGCCTCCTTGATTGGTGGCTGGCAGAAGAGGAAAGATAAGCTTTTAGCAAACCTGAAAGAAAAACAGAGTCACTGGCAAAGGGTTTATTGATCTTGCTGCATCCTGCAGGGCTGACAGTGACTGTGATCCAGAACCACCCAAACGCTGTGGAGTTGAACTGGTTCCCAAATGTTAGGCACTTCTAGGGTGTGTGATTTCAGTAATATGGGCCCTTCTAGTGGTGTGTATCACCATCCTTGTATGCCTTAGAACAATTTTGGGAAGGTGTTGTGGCCAAACGCTCCATCCCCTGGTTGTTGACCTTTCCTTAGTAAGCCTCTTGAACCTCAGCTAGGCAGTATGATGGTTAAAAAAGTTTGAGAGGCATGGTTTCTGGGTAATTTAATCATTTTATTAATAATGCCAGCATATTATTGATAAAAGGATGGTCATTTGGCTGTCTTTCTTGGACCAAAGACCCTAAATGCCCTTTGAAGAGTAGGTGTGGCTATATTGCAATGAGTGTCTTGAGGTATGTGACCTGTGTCACCCAAATCTTGGTCAGATAGACATCAATTTCCACATCACTTGTGTGACAAAAGAGGATCCATATTTCCCCAGACCTGTCTGAGCAAACACAAAAAACAGGAATATACCCATTAGCCCAAACTTGGGGCAAATCTCCGAGATTTCCCACGTTAGTTGATTTCTGGATGAAGTAGAAAAGGGGAAAAACCTTGGTTCTAATACAATATCAGTTATTAAATGTGAGAGAAATATTCATTTCTCCCAGCAGGACCTTGGCTTGTATATCAAGGCTTTCTTGCTTGGCAGAATGTAAGCTCCTTGGGGGTAGGAGCTGTTTCATTCTTTGTACAGTACCTGGCACATAGTAGGAACTTGATAAAAACAGATTGACTTTAGACCCCACTGGCACAGCCTCCTTGATCCCAGGTTACCTGCAGGCCATCATGAGGCCTCTGGGTAGAGATTTACTGGAGGATTATGACAGTATTATGTGTTGCACTGGAAGGGATCTTAGAGGCCATTGAGTCCAATTCCTCCTCTTTTTTTTACAGATGAAAATTGGAGACTCGTGGAAGTAAAAATGATTTATCCAAGGTCATACTGCTAGTCTGAGCAGGCAGGACCTGAATGCAGGGCTTCCTGACTCAAGTTCAAGACTCTACCCACCTATGTTCCCTAGCATATGAGCACTTAGCATAATGCCTGCTGTAATGGGAATGTAAATTTTAAAGATCTTCCCTGCCCCTAGGCTAAAGTGCACCTGGAGCCTGGGGTGGGAGGCTTGTTTTTCTGTAGATACTTTTTGATTGGCCAGTGAGTCAATAAGGTTGTTACATTCTCTGAGCCAGGAGAAGGCTATATAAGCCCTGATGTGTAGCTTTGTTTTGGGAGCTCACTTTGAGAAGTGTTCTGTGATGTGATCTGGATTCTGGGAAGCCGTTGTCCAGAGGGGGGCAGGGGCACCCCCCCCCCCCGTGGGCCGGCGGGGGGCGGGTCTCCCCCCCCCCCCCCCGCTTTGTAAAACCCAGATGTTGATTTGGTATGGATGTAATGGTTGGGCAGTTTGGAAAGCTGTCTACTTGATCTGTTTCTGTCTTGATAATTCTGCCTGTATACTTTGAAGTTCGGGGTGCTGACCTTTTTCCCCTGAACGAGGTAAATGATATATGTCTGACTGATTAAAGTAAGCTTGTTAACCCATTTTTGAGTTGCTTTCCTTTATCAAAGCAGATCCAAGAACCTGTATGGGCAGCCACCCTGAGGACGCTGGGGGTGCTTGCTGCTACACCTGCACACAGCAGGCACTTAATAAATGCTTATTGACTGGCTAATTGACCTAGTTGCCTCCACCAGCTGTCTCCTGAAAGTGTTTTGTTGGCAGTGCTTATTGGAGCCACAGATCACAGAATCATAGAGAACTGGAAAGGATATGGGGGTGTATTGGTAAGTGTTTAACAAACAGTACTTTGGGGGATGCCTGCAAAACACACCTGTAATTTCAACCTGCATTATGGACACTCTTTCCACCACTTTCTTATGTCTAGCCAAGCAACGAATCAATCAAGCTCCGATTTGTAGCACTGAAGTGTAGCTGCTCACAGTGAAGTTTAACAATGGGCTCTTCTTCCTAAGCCAGTCTGAGCTGGCTCCAGCACCCTTGGCCACTTTATCCATGAAGAAATGACACCCCCCCCCCCCCAGGGAGGTTAAGCAACATGGCCCAGATGACATACGTGCATAAGCAGCAGAGTTGAGACTCAAACCCAGAGATTCAAACTCTAAACTCTAACACAGACTTTTTACCTCCCATCAGTTGCCTCTTCATGGAAGTGATTGTGTCTATGTCCTTTCTAGTTCTTCTCACTTCCCTTGGCATCAGTTCATCCAAATCTTCCTGTACTTTTTGGTATCCATCCTTCTCGCACAGTGACATTCTATTCCATTCCTGTACCACAACTTGTTTTGCTATTCCCTAATCAATGACCAACTACTTGTTTCCAGTTCTTTGCTACCACAAAAAGCATTGTTCTAATATTTTGGTGCATCTGAGATCTTTATTTTTGTTAACTTCCTTGGGGCACAGCAATGGGATTTGTGGGTCAAAGCTCATTGGATTATTCTTTTTTTTTTGTCTTTTTGGAGGGGGGAAGGCAGGGCAATTGGGGTTAAGTGACTTGCCCAAGGTCACAAAGCTAGTATGTGTTAAGTGTCTGAGGCTACATTTGAACTCAGGTCCTCCTGATGCCAGGGCCAGTGCTCTATTCACTGCACCACCTACCTGCCCCTCATTGTATTATTCTTGTCTGGAGTAAATATTAATAGAAGGCAGAGATAAATAAAAGCACAGAGAATCCAACCCTCCCTTCAGCTAATTTCTATCCAATTGTGTGTTTCTTCCACCTCTAAATCCTATGGTCCATGGTGGTTGGCCAAAAGCACCATGGTTGGATTTTGAGGTTCCCGGAATAAGTAAAAGCAGTTCTTAAGTATGTAATTCTTGAAAAGGGATGGAGAAATAAGGATCCTGGCCATTAAAATAAATTGTACCATGTGAATGTAACAGAGTATTATGGCTCAATAAGAAATGATGGTAAGAAGGATTCTGAGAAATGTGGGAAGATGATAAATTGATACAGAATCAGATAAGCAGAACAATTAGAACAATTTACACGATGACTGCAACATTGTGAAGGAAAGCAATGTTGAAAAGAACAAGCACAGATCTGAGTCAACATAATGCAATCCAGATAGGCAGCCTGAGTCAGTAGAAAGAGCAGACATGAATTTAAATCCCATCTCTGATCCCTCCCACTTATGTGGGATCTCCCTGGGCTTTATTTTCTTCATCCGTGAAATGAGTTGGACTGTGTGACCTCATAGGTCCCTTCTAGCTCTAAACTGATGGTCTATGATTCCATAGGAATGGCAGACAGGAGAGGGGTGCGGGTGCAGAACAGGGCATACACTCTTAGGCATGGCCAATATGTTGATTTGTTTCACTTAACTGTACTATTTTCTGAAAAGGAAGGGTTCTGTGTGTGGGGGGGAGAAGATTATTGAAAAATTGAATCATGTTTTAAAAAAAGATGTAATGGCAAAACATTTAAAAATAAAATTATAATTAAAAAAATAAGGGACTGATAATTCAGTCTGCATCAACTCAAATTACTTATTATCCTTCCTTTGACTAACAATGAAAATGCAACTGTGTAATTTATTCACAAGACAGTTCACTGTGGCTTAAATGTCTTTATGAGCTAATGAAATGATCAGAGGATCCCATTTCGACTTAATTAAACTAAGTAACAGTCCAAACCAAACTGAGCTCCCACACTACAGTTAGCTCTGAAGTCTCAGCAACAGATTCTTCTTGAGACCAACGGACAAAGCTGACACTAGAACCATCTCTCTCTCTCTCTCTTTCTCTCTCTCTCTGTGTCTGTCTGTCTCTGTCTCTCTGTCTCTGTCTCTCTTTCTTTCTCTGTCTCTCTCTGTCTGTCTCTGTCTCTCACTCTCTCTCTCTCTTTCTATCTCTGTCTCT
>NW_027186303.1:2227811-2267302 GCF_028583685.1 Petaurus breviceps papuanus
TCTCTCTCTCTCTCTCTCTCTCTCTCTCTCTCTCTCTCTCTCTGTGTCTCTCTCTCAAGCCTCCTCCTATCTCTAATTTTCAGGCAGAAAACTCAAATAGCACTTTGATGTGTCCAGCTTGTGAGCTTCAGGAAAACTAAGGGTATGGGGGAGGAGAAACATACAGTGTAACATGCAAAAGTCTAGGGCAAGGAGGTTGTTTCAGGTAATGGCTGGGTCCTCTCAGTAGTGGTGCCTTACAAAAGAGTCTAGAAGGCTCACAGTTTTCCATGAGCTCCCTGGGGACCAAAAAAATCCCAGTAGACACTTCTCTTCCACATGTCTACTTGGCTGTTGTAGGAGCTAAAAACACAATGGGAGGCATTCTGGTATGGTAGTGAGAGCTGGCCTCAGATCTGGATTTGAGTTTTGCCTATTATCCATACTGCCTGAGTGGCCTCTGGTCAAGTCATTTCAATGCCCCTAGGCACTAGTAGTAGGTAGAAGAGAGCCTGTAGTCAGGAAGACCTAAGTTCAAATTCGGCCTTAGACACGACTAGCTGTGTGACCCTAGACAAGTCACTTAACCTTGTTTGATTCAGTTTTCTCATCTGTAAAGTGAGCCAGAGAAAGAAATGGCAAATCTCTCCAGGATCTTTGTCAAGAAAATACTAAATGGGATCATGAAGAATCAGACATGACTGAAACGACTGAACAACAGCCTTCTAAGATTATAAGTCGCAGAACAGTTGTTGATCTGTGTTGGTTGATGGCGGTTTCTCAAGGGGGCACAGCAATAAAATCACAGCTATCAAATAATGCTAATAGTTGGCAAGAAAAGATGAGTATGAGGAATTCATAGAAATAAGGGAAGGCTTGTAAGAAGTCACAAGAACCACAAAAATAATATACACAACCACAATAATGCCACACAATGCATAATGTAGATGAAAACAACACTAAGCAGCTAAATAATTTGTCCTCTACCCAGCTGTCAATGATCATATTACTGTCACTCCCCCATCCCTTCAACAACCTCCAATGGCTCCCTATTACCTCTAGGATCTATAAACATAAACAAATCTGACCTTTAAACTCTTCACAGTCTGGCTCATTTAGACCTCTCTGGGCTTTCTTATTTTTTATTTCCTTCCTTTCACTCTGTGTTCCAGGTATACTAGCTCACTTACTGTGCCTTTGACATGGTGCTCCAATTCCCATCGCCAGACCTTTGAACTGCCTGTCCCTTTGCTTCCACATCAGGAATCCCTGACTCTCCTGTAGTCTCCATTCAAGAGCTATCTTCTTCATGAAGCCTTTTCTGGTCTTCCCAGCAGGTAGGGAAACCTCTCCCCAAACTATTTTGTCTCCATTCTGAATAGACTTTTATATTTCCACAGCATCCTGAGGGCAGGGACTATTCTATTTTTGTCTTTATATGCCTAGTACTTAACAGAGTCCCTGGCACATAATAGGAGTGTAATAATTACTTTTTGATTAATTTATTACAGCATCAGCTTTCAAGACCCTTTCAGTTAGTCTGCAAAGCCAAGAGTATTTTCATCATAATAATGTCAATTTCTAATACAGAGGATATCAGTGGCTATAACCAACATAAAGTTCTTTGGGGGAGGGGTCATTCACTAATTTTTTTAATTAAAAACTTTTTTAAAATTTTAGTTTTCAAAATTTCCACAAGATTTTGAGTTACAAATTTTCTCCCTGTCTTTCCCCTGCCCCCACCCCAAAATAGTGAGTCTACTGAATACCCCTTTCCTCAATCTGCTCTCTCTTATACCTTCCCCCATCCCTTCTCTAACTTTCTAGTAGGGCAAGATGGATTTCTACACCCCAGTGCCTGTATATCTTATTTCCCAGTTGCATGTAAAAAAAAACCACAATTTTTTTAAACCTTTGTTTTTAAAACTTTGATTTCCAGATTCTTTCCTTTCTTCCATCCTCACCCACCCCCACTAGGAAGATAAGCAATTCAATATAAGTTGTACATATGTAGTTATGCAAAACATTTCCATAGTAGATATATTGTGAAAGACTAACTATATTTTCCTCCATCCTATCTTGCCCCTCACTTATTCTATTTTCTACTTTAATCCTGTTCCTTTTATTTCTATTTATTTTTTTTTTTTAAGCAATCGGGGTTAAGTAACTTGCTCAAGGTTGCAAGCCAGTTATTTCTGGGTGTGGTGCTAAGTATCTGAGCCCGGATTTGAACCCCAGGTCGCTGAGCCACCTGGCCGCCCCTAAGCAATTGGGGTTAAGTAACTTGCTCAAGGTTGCACGGCCAGGTGTTTCTGGGTGGGTGCTAAGTGTCTGAGCCCGGATTCAATCCACAAGTCATCCCGACAGTGGAGCCAGTGCTCTTACTTGCTGTGCTACCTGGCTGCCCCTAACCCTGTTCCTTTTAAAAAGTGTGTGCTTCTAACTACCCTCTCCCCCAATCTGCCCTCCCTTCTATCATCTCCCCTCTTATCCCCTTCCCTCCTACTTTCCTGTAGGGTAAGATACCCAATTGAGTGTGTATGTTATTCCCTCCTTAAGCCAAATTCAATGAGAGTAAGGTTGACCCATTCTCTTTCACTTTCCTGTTCTTCCCCTTCATTCTATCAGTTTTCTCTTGCCCCTTTTCTTTTTCTTTTTGGAGGGTGAAGGCAGGGCAATTGGGGTTAAGTGACTTACCGAAGGTCACATGGCTAGTAAGTGGGTCAAGTGTCTGAGGCCGGATTTGAACTTAGGTCCTCCTGACTCCAGGGCTGGTGCTCTATTCACCATGCCACCTAGCCACCCCCTCTTGTCTCTTTTATATGAGATAATTTACTCTATTATATCTCTCCCTATTTCTTTCTTTCATTATATTCCTTTCTCACCTCTTAATTTTATTTTTTAGATATCATCCCTTCCTATTCAACTGATCCTGTGCCCTCTATGTATACATGTACACATATACACACACTCACATATATATTTATATACCCATACACCCTCCTATATATACATATATATTCCCTTCAACTATCCTCATACTGAGAAAAGTCTCATGAGTTACAATTATCATTTTTCCATGTAGGAATGTAAATAGTTCAACTTTAATAAATTCCTTATGATTTCTTTTTCCTGTTTACCTTCTCATGCTTCTCTTGCTTCTTGTATTTGGAAGTCAAATTTTCTGTTCAGCTCTGTTTTTTTTTCATCAAGAATGCTTGAAAGTCCTCTATTTCATTGAATGACGATATTTTCCCCTGACGCATTATATTCAATCTTGCTGGATAGGTGATTCTTGGTTTTAATCCTAGCTCCTTTGACCACAGGAATATCATATTCCAAGTCCTTCGATCCCTTAATGTAGAAGCTGCTACATCTCATGTTATCCTGATTGTGTTTCTACAATACTTAAATGGTTTCTTCCTGGCTGCTTGTAATATTTTTTCCTTGACCTGGGAACTCTGGAATTTGACTATAATATTCCTAGGAGTTTTCTTTTTGGGATCTTTTTCAAGAGGAGATTGGTGAATTCTTTCAATTTATATTTTGCCCTCTGGTTCTAGAATATCAGGGCAATTTTCCCTGAGAATTTAATTTTTTTTTTGCTTTTTGGAGGGCAGTTGGGGTTAAGTGACTTGCCCAAGGTCACATGGCTAGTTTTTTTGTGCTAAGTTTCTGAGGTCAGATTTGAACTCAGGTCCTCCTGACTCCAGGGCCTGTGCTTTATTCACTGCGCCACCTAGCTGCCCCTGAGAATTTCTTGAAGGAGGATTTCTAGGTTCTTTTTTTGATCATGGCTTTCAGGTAGTCCAATAATTTTTAATTTATCTCTCCTGGATCTATTTTCCAGGTCAATGGATTTTCCAATGAGATATTTCACATTGCCTTCTATTTTTTCATTTGTTTGGATCTGTTTTATAGTATCTTGATTTCTCATAAAGTAATTAGCTTCCATTTGCTCTGATCTAATTTTGAAGTAATTATTCTCTTCAGTGAGATTTTGAAATTCCTTTTCCATCTGGCAAATTTGGCTTTATAAGGTATTCTTCTCCTCATTGGCTTTTTGGGCCTCTTTTTCCATTTGAGTTAAGTCTATTTTTTAAGGTGTTATTTTCTTCAGTATTTTTTGGGTCTCCTTTAGCAGGTTGTTGACTCACTTTTCATGATTTTCTTTCATCATTCTCATTTCTCTTCCCAATTTTTCCTCCACTTCTCTTATGTGATTTTCAAAATCCCTCATGAGCTCCTCCATGATGTAACCAGCTCATATTTCTCTTGGAAGCTTTTGATGCAGGAGTTTTGCCTTTGTTGATTTCTTCTGGTTCCATGCTGTGATCCTTTTTTCCCAAAAAAGGATTCTATGGTCTGATTGTGCTTCCTCTGCTTGCTCATCTTGCCAGACAATTACTTGACTTTTGAGCTCTTTGCCACAGTAGAACTTTGCTTCCAGAGTGGAGAGCTTTGTCCCAAATCACTGGGATTTTCACAAATGTTGTCAGAGGTCTGAGGAGGGCTCCCACTCTACAGCCACCAGAAGTTCTGGCACACTGGCATTTCTCACCCCAGGACCACCACCCAAGACAGCGACCTAGATCCAAGCAGGTCAAAGCAAGAGCAATTACCCTATGAAGGGTCACTTGGTCCCCCTACAATCTGTAGGCCAGGAGCTCCGGAGGCAGTTATGTGGCAGCAGCTGCATCTGCTGTTCCCAAGGGGTTCATGCAGAAAAATACTTTAATGATGCCTTAAACAGTAAATAGTTGTAGAATATTATGAGTAGTATATTAAATGTCCCTGAGTATTCTCAACATATTTTTGTTGTTGTTATTGAAAGTGGTTCTCCACCACCACCACCAAAAACAGAATTGGGAACTGCTGGAGCGGGGAGTTCCCAGAGAAGTTACCCCTACAGAAGCAGATCAGTAGCTCTACTCCTTACAGTCTTAGAGGGCTACCTGGGGCATTGAGAGGCGAGTGACTTACCCAGGAGCATATAGTCTCTATGTGTCAGAGGTAGGATTTGAACCCAGGTTTTTGGGTCTCCAAACCTCATTCTTTAACTGTTATTTCACCCTGATTTTCTCTAGGCCAAGAAGTCAAAATAAAATACAGTGAAACAAACACAAATCAATCTTTATTTATTTTTTTCTTTTGCTGTCTGAATGATTAGAGATTTTTTCTTTCCTTTTTTTTTGGTCTAGAGTTGTGATTTCAATGACATTTGTTCAGTGATTCAATCATAGCCAGCTCTATAAGACTCTATGGACTTTTTGTCCCTGTGGTTTTCCCAGCAAAGATACTGGGATGGTTTGCTGTTTTCTCTAGTGTGTCCCCATTTTACAGATCAGGAAACAGGAAAATATGAGTTAAGTGATTGCACAGGGTCGCACAGCTAGTATCTGAGACTAGATTTGAACTCAGATCTTCCCAATTCCCAGTCAAGTGCTCTATCTAATGCACTACCTAACTGCCCCTTCAAAATCATAGGGAACAGGGCAGCTAGGCAGCACAGTGGATAGAGCACCTGCCCCAGTCAGGAGGAACTGAATTAAAATCTGACCTGAGGCACTTACTGTGGGACTCTGGACAAGTGCCTTAATCCTGATTGCTTCTAAAAAAGCATAGGGAACTGCTGATGAGAAAACTCCTTTTACTAATCAACTAGTGGTCACTGATTATTATTAACAATTAGTGGTCATTGATTAGGTACCTGTTATATGTCAGGAACCAAGAATAAAAAAAAACCAAAACAATAAAGAGCAAATGTTCTTCAACTGGTAGAGGAGTGCCTGGGGTGCTGAGAGGTGAAGGAAGTGACTTGTCTAGGGTCATGTAACAAGCATACAGAGTGAAAGACAGGACTTGAACCCAGGTCCTCCTGATTTTGGTTATCTATACACTATGCTGGGCTGCTTCTCCAGGACAAAACTAATCCTAAAGATCACAGATTTAGAGAGAGAAGAGACCTCAACCCTGCAGTATGGCAAAGGAAGAAACTGAGGCCCAGAAAAGTTAAATGACTTGTCCAAAGTCACAGAGTTAGGATTTGAATCTGGTCACTCTGATCCAAAGTCAGTGAATGACCTTTCTTCCCACTGGACCTGACTTCCTCTTAAAATATACCCTCATAAATGCCTGATTAAAAATTTTTTAAAATGATATATTTTCCATTACCTACATTTCCCAATATAATCTCTCTTAACCTTCCCAGGGAATAATTCCTTATAACAAATAAGAAAATAAAGAAGAAAATAAAAGTCTAGCAAAACCAGTCAACATACTGAAAAAAAAAATCAGATGCTATCTATTTATACTGCTTCAGACAAAGACTCTTCCATCCCTGCAAAGGAGCCAGGGGCCTTGCTTTCTCCACTATCTTCTTCATTGTTTTGTTGTTTTTCTTTCTATTTTAATTGTAATCATTATGGCTCTTATTTATTACTATTATTATTATTATGGTTCTGCTCACTTCATTTTGCATCTGTTCATGTAAGTCTTTCTTAAATGCCTGATTTAAAAAAAAAGTCCCAAAGGTGGTTTGTAAATACACTGAGAACATGGGAAAGGGAGGGGGATAGAGGCTAATTCAGAATACATTTCAGTGACTCAGTAGAGTTTGGCAACAACTAGCTAAGAAAACCATAACTGGGGGTGGGGGGAAGGAAACACTAAAAGGAATTGGTTGAAATTTAGGGGATCTGTCTGGATAAAAGAAACCAATATTCAAACAAATGGGTCAAAGAAGAGACCCCGTTCTTTTTGTAAATCCCAAATGGAAAAGACTGAACAAAGTTGAGACCCAAAATGTAGTCTATCCTGACACCTCTGTTCCCAAGACTGTTCCGGGCTGTTCCCTGGGGTTGGCAGCTGGGATTAGACAGTCTCACTCACATCCTCTGCATGAAAATTAGAGATGGGAGGGAGGGAGATCTTTGGCCAAAGAGAAGGCCCAAGTGAAAGTCATGTGCTCTAAGCTCCAGCCTCTTGGAATGCAAGGCTCACTTCTTTTTTTTTTTTTTTTTGGCCAAACTCAAGTTTCTGGTTCAAAAAGAAACAAATGCAGAATGGAGTGATTGGCCATAACCAGGTAGCCTGAGGTAATGGTGGAAATGGGGATTGGAGGCTCTTGGGAAGGGGCCAGAGCCTGGACGACAGCATTTGGAGATTTCTAGGTCTCCAAGTCAATTAGAAATCATTAGATTTCAGGATTAAAGTCACTAAATTAAAAGAAATTCAGTTGATTTATGAAGCAGCAGTTACTATTTGCCAGACACTGGGGATAGGATGACAAAAAACAAAGGAATCCCTTTGCTCAAGAAGATTACATTCTGGGGGAGTGGGAAAACACTGTTTGGATAGATTAAATACAATACATATGAAGTGACAGAAACTATTTCAGTGGGAGGGAAGCACTGACCGCTGAGGCTCAGGAAGTGCTATTTGAACTGAACTTTTAAAGGAAGTCAGGGTATCCCATGGCCTGTCAGTATGGAAGAAGTGCATTCCTGCTTTGGGGGGACTAACTGTGAGAAAGTTGGAATAGGGAATGGGTAAAAAGGACTATACTAGGAAAGGTGGGTAAGTATTTCTAGTAGTGGGTTTTTCAATCCCCCTAAAGATGTAAATATTCTGCCTTGGCACTACCTCAGCTGCTTACTTCTCAGTGCTCTAGGTAACTCTCTGTGCCTCTGAGTTGCATTGCAGAAGTTTTTGGAGGTGGGGGGACAGGAGGTAACATGGTTAGACCTGTGTTTTAGGAATACCAGTTGGCAGCTGTGTAAAGGATGAATAGAGACTTTGGAAGCCAGGATACTGAACAACAACAACAACAAAATACATTGCTGGCCTCCTGCATGGTGATTTCCATGTTGCTATTTATTTAGGCTATTCATGGGAAATGGGCAGCTAGGTGGTCCTATAGTGCACAGAGCACTGGGCCTGGAGTCAGGAAGACTCATATTCCTGAGTTCAAATCTGGCCTCAGAAACTTACTAGCTATGTGACCCTGGGTAAGTCATTCAACCCTGTTGGCCTCAGTTTCTCATCTGTAAAACGAGCTAGAGAAGGAAACGGCCAATTATCGCAATATCTTTGCCAAGAAAATGCCAAATGGGGTCATGAAAAATTGGACATGACTGAACAGTAACAAAATTCATGGTAATAATATAGAAACACATTCACTCCCCAAAAAGAACAATCTTTGAAAAATGAATGAAAAGATTCATATCTGGCCACATTGGGAGCCAAATGGAGGTGAGCCATGGAATTGAAATGGCCTAAATTATTAACAGAAAGGAGTAATGAATGCACTTGATGTCAACAATCAGTTCAAGATGGTTTCATTACTATGATAGTCATATCTGCTGCCATTTCTTTTTTTTTTTTTAAAGCAATTGGGGGGGCAGAGTCAAGATGGCGGAGTAGAAACATGACCTCCAAGCGGCTCCAGCTTCCACCTTCCCCAATTAATGTGAAAAAGGGACTCTGAACAAACTTTGGAGCTGCAGAACCCACAAAATGACACACAGAAGCTAACCTCCCGCTGAGGACAGCCCGGCAGGCCAGCAGCAAGCAGCCAGCATAGCGCTTTGGGAGCAAGCCCAGCTCCACATGGAGGTTTTAGCCCCAGGGCGGGCCTCACCAGCCACCAGCCAAAGGGACTCCAGATCAGCAGCAGCTGTGGCCATTTCCAGAATTATCAACACATAGATGCGAAGAACAAAGTGAGAGGTCAGTGCAGTCTGGACTTTGGGACCCAGTAAGTGGGAGTGCATGGCTGAGATGCCGGCACAGCCAGCCAGCTCCACGTGGCAGCTTCAGCTCCTGGCCTGCAGAGTGTAGGGGGACCAAGCGACCAGTCTGAGGGGTAATTGCTCTTGCTTTAACCTGCTTGGATCTGGATTGTGGTCTAGGGTGAAGGTCCTGGGGTGTGTGACCAGCTTGCTAGAGCGTATGGAGGCCTCAGAGAGGGCACCCATCTAATAACTCCAGCAGCTGAGAAAACCCCAGCATTTGGGACAGAAGCTCCCCTGTCTGGTGGCAGAGTCCTACTGTGGAAAAAAGCCCAGAGATCAAGTAACTGAGGGGAGACATGACCAGGCAAAGGAAACAAAGCATACAGAAGATTCCAACATTAGACTCCTATTTTGGGGACAAAAAGGAGCAAAGCATGGAACAGGAGGAAGACAGTGAAGTCAGAACTCCTGCACCAAAAGCTTCAAAGGAAAATACGAGCTGGTTACGGGCCATAGAGGAAGCAGATAAGAGAAGTGGAGGAAAAATTGGGAAGAGAAATTGGAATAATGCAAGAAAATTATGAAATGAGAGTCAACAGCCTGACTGAGGAAAATCACACCTTAAAAAACAGACTAACCCAAATGGCAAAGGAGACTCAAAAAGACAATGTAGAGAAGAATGCCTTAAAAAGCCAAATTTGCCAGATGGAAGAAGAATCTCAAAAGCTCACTGAGGAGAATCATTGCTTCAGAATTAGATTGGAGCAAATGAAAACTAATGACTTTATGAGAAATCAAGATGCTGTTAAACAGATCCAAACAAATGAAAGAATAGAAGACAATGTGAAATATCTCATGGGAAAAACCACTTACCTGGAAAATAGATCCAGGAGAGATAATTTAAAAATTATTGGACTACCTGAAAGCCATGACCAAAGTAAGAACCTAGAAAGCATCCTCCAGGAAGTTCTCAAAGAAAACTGCCCTGATGTTTTAGAACCAGAGGGCAAAATAGAGGTTGAAAGAATCCACCGGTCACCTCCTGAAAAAGATCCCCAAAAGAAAACTCCTAGGAATATTATAGCCAGGTTCTGGAATTCCCAGATTAAGGAGAGAATATTACAAGTAGCCAGGAAGAAACAATTTGAATATTGTAGAAACTCAATCAGAACAACCCAGGATCTGGCAGCTTCTACTCTGAGGGATCAAAAGGCTTGGAATATGATATTCCAGAGGGCAAAGGAGCTAGGATTAAAACCAAGAATCACCTACCCAGCAAAACTGAGTACCATGTTTCAGGGGAAAATATGGTCATTCAGTGAAATAGAGGACCTTCAAGCATTCTTGATGAAAAAACTGGAGTTGAATAGAAAATTTGACATTCAAATACAAGAAGCAAGAGAAGCATGAGAAGGTCAACAGGGAAAAGAAATCATAAGGAACTTATCAAAGTTGAATTATTAACATTCCTCCATGGAAAAACAATAATTGTAACTTATGAAACTTTTCTCAGTATGAAAATGGTTGAAGGGAATAGAAATATATATGTCTATATATGAGAGCATATAGGCATATGAATACATATGTGAATGTGTGTATATATGTTTACAGGCATACATAGATAGAGGGCACAGGACCAATTTAACAGGAAGGAATGATACTTAAATGGTGACATTAAGAAGTGAGAGAGGAATATAATGAGAGGAGATGGAGAGAGACAGATTGGGGTAAATTATCTCATATAGAAGAGGCAAGGGAAAATGGTTACAATGGAGGGGAAGAATAGGAAGGCAAAAGGGAATGGGTAAACCCAATTTCCATTGAATTTGGCTTGGGGAGGGAATGAAATACATACTAAATAGGGTATCTCACCCTACAGGAGAGTAGGGGGGAAGGGGATGAGAAGGGGGAATGATGGAAGAGAGGGCAGGCTGGGGAGGAGGGAAGTTGGAAGCACCCACTTTTGAAAAGGGACAGGATCAAAGTGGAGAATAGAACAAGAGGGAGGTGGGATAGGAGTGAGGCAAATATAGTCAGTCTTTTACAATATATCTACTATGTTATTGTTTTGCATTAGCCACACATGTACAACCTATACTGAACTGCTTATCTTCCCAGTAAGGGTGGGTGACAAAGGAGGAAGAGAATGAATCTGTAATTCAGTTTTAAAATCAAATGTTTAAATATATATACTATTATTAATACTATTTTATATGTAATTGGGAAATAAGATATACAGGCACTGGGGCATAGAGATCCACCATGCCCTACTGGAAAAGTCGAAAGGGGTATGGAAGTAAAAATGGGAGAGAGAAGATTGGAGGAGGGGATATCCTGTGGGACTGCTACTTTGGGGAGGTGTATAGGGGGAAAACAGGGAGAAAATTTGTAACTCAAAATCTGGTGGAAATGAATGATGTAAATCAGAAAAATAAAAAGCAATTGGGGTTAAGTAACTTGCCCAAGGTTACACAGCCAGTTTTTTTTTGTGTGGGTGTTAAGTGTCTGAGGCCAGAACCAATTCTGGGTCCTCCCAAGTGGGAATGGAAAAGCATTTATTATTCACTTACAGTGTGCCATGCACTGTGTTCAGTGTTGGGATGCAATGATGAGCAAGCAGGATAATCCCTGACCTCAAGGAGATTACACTCTAATGTGGGAAGAAAACACAAAGAAAGAAAACAGGTGAGTGGTGGTCAGGGAGGGCTGTCTAGGCAGTAGTGGTCTAATCTGCTTCTCCAAGCTGTGGCATTTTCCTAACTTCAGCTCTGATTCCTCCCCCATACAAGGCACAATAAACAAATCTGGGGCTCTGGGGGCAATACACAAATCAATATTATGGAATGAAATGGAAAGGAGCCTGGGCAAGTTACTTAACCCCTTGGTACCTGAGGAATATCTTAAGATGCTGAGTTGTAGAGCAGAGATGGACTTGTACAGGTAGAAAGAATTTCCTCCTTAGGAATTTCCAAGCCAATGAAATCATAATCCAGACCCAAAAGCTACACAAGGGACAACAGACTATCTAGAATTACTCTGGAGGCCATCAGTGAGGGGGAGAAAAGAGGGATGGGAGAAGTGTATGCATTTGCCTAGCTCTGGTCCTGTGGTCCTGGGTAGGAATGGGTAACAATGATCATAACTCATTTTTTCCATTTTGTCAAGATCACTACTGTGCATCCGGTACAAGGGACCATGCTGAACCCAAGGGTTCAAACAAATAATCCTTTTTTTGCTTGTCTTATTCAGTTTCTATTTATTTTTAATTTATGTAATAAAACAAGCATTTACATATGAAACTGCAAATCTACTCAATTCCTATTCCAATATTTTCAGGTGCAAGAAATCCACAAACACCAACACAAATGCACAAGGGACATAGCAATTTTTCTTACCAGGGCAAGCAACACCAAATAATCTGTCAAAGAAACTTCTGAAGACAAATGTAGTTGAACAGGTGCAGAGGGAGACACCAAGAACCCAGTCCCATGAATGGTGACTCACCATACTATGAGTGTGCTATGTGGCAGCTTCCTATTTTAACTCATTATTCTTCCAAAAAGGTACTAAACTCAATTTTTTTCCTACCTGAGTTGACAAATCCCTGAGTCAGCAGGGTTGCTGAATTAGCATATCTCTATAAATTTTGGTGCTCTAGAATAAGGTCCTAATCACCCTGGCCTAGTTATGATTTTGCTTGTTTTAAAAATGTTTTCTTTTACTGATATCTTCTCTTTTTTATATCACCTGCATTTCTCAAGATATCCCTATGCTTCTACCTTCCTACCCAGAGGATCCTCCCTTATAACAAAGAATGAAAAAGAGAGGAGGGAAGCCCAGTTCAGCAAAACCGACACATTGACCAAGACTGAAATTTTATGTAATGATTCATACACATTCATAGTCTCCCATCTCTGCAAATGGAAATAGAAACACACCTTCCCATATATCTTCTTTGGGGATCAAACTTAGTTATTTTTATTTGTCAGCCGTCAGTTTTGTTAGTTTGGGGCTTTTAGCACTCTCCATTTGCATTGTTGTTGTGTTTATCTATCTTGTTTTCCTGGTTCTTCTCACTTCACTTTGCATCAGTTCATATAAATTTTCTCATGCTTCTCTGCACTCATCACAGTCATCATTTCTTATAGTGCAGTAATTTACCACCACTTGTTAAACCATCCTCTAATCAATGGGCATCTATTTGGTTTCCAGCAATTTGGTTCCACAAAAAGTGTTGCTGGTAATAATTTGGTTACATGAGTGCTTCTTAATCTTAAAAAGTATCCACATTCACTATTTAGCAATCTTTTTCCTCCTGGGAAGTGTTTTGTTTGCAAGGCATATATGTATATGAGGAACTTGGGAAAGTCCTCAATAATCTTAGACCTATGACTTAAACTTTTCAGAATAAGTATTAAAGAAGCACAATCTTTATCCTTCCACATTGAGAAGTTGGGAATTTGTTAGACATGCACAAAGGACATGGAACCTCGGAGATCAGCTAGTCTAGACTACACCTTCCTGTTTTACAGAAGAGGCAGATTAGCAGAGGCAAGAGTCAGGATTGACTGCAGGAAGACTGGGCTGCAAATCCTGCCTCGAACACTTACTAGCTATGTGATCCTGGACAAGTCATTTCTCTGAATATCAGTTTCCTCATCTGTAAAATGACCAAATTGGACTAGATCACCTCTGAGGTCCCTTCCAGCCCTATATCTAAGATACCATGGTCTCAGTTAAATCAAAACATCCTTAAAGTCTTTTTTGGGGAAGAAGGAGAGACAAGACAAGTTTGACTACCTTTTCTTGTACGATGAATGAAAGCTAACTCTGAATGGCTTAGCTGTTCTCAGCAATATAATGATCCAAGGCAGTTCTGAAGGGCTGATGATAAAAATGCTATCCTCCACCAGAGAAAGAACTGATAGAATCTGAACGCAGATCAAAGCAAACTCTTTTTTGCTTTCTTTTTTTGATCTGTGTTTTCTTTTGCAACAGGGCTAATGTGGAAATATATTTTACATGGCTGCACGTTTAATCTATATCAAATTGCCTGCCTGCTTAAGGAGGGGAGAGGGAAAGAGGGAGAGAGAATTTGGAACTCAAAATTTTAAAAAGCCAATGTTAAAAATTTTTTAAATGTAATCAAGGGAAAAAATAAGGGAGAGCAAAAATTTGATTCCTTTTTCTAAAATGTTAGTTTTAGGCAGACTTCTGGAAGATCCTGCAAGGTTAGTTAGGAAGACACAAGTATGCATTGTCAGAAATGTGAGACCACCATACCTGGGCTCCATAAACTCGCTGCATGGCCTGCAGTAACTGGTTTGTATAATCTGTGAGGGTCCCTGCATCTTCTTCAAAGACACTCAGTAAGGAACGAGTCTGGAAGAAAAGACAAGAAAGAAAAAAAGAGCATGTTCTTAGTCATAAGTCCTAAGATCATGACCTTGGAGTCCAAACTTAGCAATTTTATTTTAAAATTTTTAAAATATTTTATTTTCCCACCAATTACTTGTAAAAACAATTTTTAACATTCATTTCTTAAAACTTTTTGAGTTCCAAATTCTCTTTATCCCCCCCACCCTCCTCAGTGAGAAAGAGAACAATTTGACATATAACCTAATCATTTTACAGAGAAGGAAACTGAGGTTCAGAGTGGGGAAGGCCACACAGGCAGTAAGTACAAAAGCTGGGATTCAAACTCAGGTCCTCCGAATCAAAATCCCTTGCCTTTTTCACTATACCCTGCTGCCTTGACAAATCACAACATTTTGGAGATGTCCTTTCAGCATCCCTTTGAAAGAAAAAAACACACTGGAGGGCCTGGAGGGTGTTGTCTGCCAAGCCTTGAAATTTTTCCGATTCTTTTGTTTCTGACATCAGTGGGAACAAATTCTAGGGGCCCTTAATTCAGAGCTCCAGGATATAGCACATGGGAAGAAGGAATGAGAGATGAGCATCAGCTATCAAGAACCACAGAAAGGAAGAAAATCACATTTTAAGGGGATTAAAATCAGGAGAGGCATACTGGCTGACCTGATTTGATCCCATATCTAAGCCCCAGGACGGTCCATCCAATCAACCTGGTGTGACAAGGAGAGTCCCACCTGCCAGTCCAAATAAAGAACTCATTATCAGTTCTATCTGGGTACCTGGGGTGGGTAATCAGGGCCTGAGCACCTGCTGTGCGTAATCATCCCATAAGTCCGCCATCTGGCTGGGAGGGTGCCAGTGCAGGCCTCTTCCAAGATTCACAAGACCTTAGACCTACTAGGCCATCTTGTCCAACCTGTACTTGTACAGGAATTCTGCCCATGGCACCTCCTCCTAAAGGGTCATCCAGCCTTAGCCAGAGCACCTCTGCAGATGGGGAGCCCACTATTTCCCAAGAAGACCATTCCACATCTCTGTTTTTCCTAACATTGGGTCTAAATCTTCCCTCACTCTTTCCATTTTCCACTCTTTTTGGCCCACATTTCATGGGCTTAATTTTCAAAGTTGAGCAGACTAAACTATAAAACAACTAAAAGGGAATGTTGCATAGTCACAAAGAACAAATATGGCCTCAAAGAAGAGCTCTAACCACCCCCCCCCCACACACTCTTTTGTGGAGGTGGGAGGTCCATTGGTTTGGAAAAGGGGATTTACTGTCAGATTGGTTTTAAATGCCTGTTTTATTCCATAAATTAAAAAAATAAATAATTATATTTTGTTGATTATTTTTCCTCTTTTTCTTTAAAAAATATTCTTTATTATATAGGTTAGCTCTCTGGGTGGTGTACATACATACAATTAAGGATTTATAGATCTGGATAGATAGGTATTGAGATAAGTAGAGCTAGCTAGCTGGATATTTATATCTATACATTGTCTCCCCAGATTAGACTGTAAACTCCTTGAGGATAGGAACTGTTTCAAAGTGTCTCATTTGTGTGCCTACTACAGTGCCTGGTACACAAATGCTTTGTTGCTCATTCATGTATAATATATGGTAACTACATGGGAAATTACAGAGAGATAGGACAAAGGTCAATATGCAGCTGAGGGGTATAATCATTACCAACCAAGGGGATCAGGGAAAATTTCATTGGAGGAAGTAGAATTTAAGATAAACTTGGAAAAGAAGTAGATAGAGAGCTAGCCATGGAGTCAGGAAGGCCTGGGTTCAAGTCCTGCTTCTGACACATACCATCTGTGTGGCATTGGTCAAGTAACTTCTCTGGGCCCTAGGTAACTCTGAAAGCCTCCTGTTGCAGAGAAGGCACAGACCTGCACAGACTCTCAATAGAGATATATACTATATACTCTCTCTCTCTCTCTTTATATATATATACATATACATATACATATATGTATACACACCATATATATACCCTCTCTCTCTATATATATATATACTCTATATACTCTGTATATATATATATACAGAGAGTGAGTATATAGTATCTATATATAGACATATACACTCTATATATACCATATATACTCTCTATATACTCTTTCTATATATATACTCTGTATATATATACAGAGAAAGAGAGAGAGAGGGAGAGAGAGAGAGAGAGAGAGAGAGAGAGAGAGAGAGAGAGAGAGAGAGAGAGAGAGAGAGAGAGAGTGACTATATAGTATATATCTCTATTGAGAATTTGTGCAGGTCTGTGCCTTCTCTGCAACAGGAGGCTTTCAGAGTTACCTAGGGCCCAGAGAAGTTACTTGACCAATGCCACACAGATGGTATGTGTCAGAAGCAGGACTTGAACCCAGGCCTTCCTGACTCCATGGCTAGCTCTCTATTCATTTTTTTCAAGTTTATCTTAAATTCTACCTCCTCCAATGAAATTTTCCCTGATCCCCTTGGTTGGTAATGATTAGACCCCTCAGTTGCACATCCTATATCTCTCCAATTTCCCATGTAGTTATCATATATTATACATGAATGAACAATGATGCGTTTGTGTACCAGGCACTGTAGTAGGTACAGAAATGAGATAGAGTGAAACAGTTCCTACCCTCAAGGAGTTTACATTCTAATCTAGGGATATGAGATCACAGGGTCAGTTGCTATTGCAATCTGAAAGATGGGCAGGAATTCAAAAGAAGAAAGGAAGGAAAAACATTCCATGTAGGAGAAAGGGTGAAAACAAAGGAGTTTCTGTGGTGAAGAGATCACAGAAAAAAAAGTAACATCAGGAGAAGGTTGGAATGGTGCCAAAGTGTTGAGAACCTTAAATTCTAGGTAGAAGAGACTGGCCTTCACCCAGGAGGCAAGAGGGAGCCATTGAAGATGATGGATCAACTATTGATCATGGATGAGCTATTAAACATTCCAATATCTTTGCCAACAAAACCTCAAATGGGGTCATGGAAAATCAGACATGACTGAAATGAATGAATAACAAAAATGTGTCTGATGCTGTTCTAGACACTTGGCATACAGAGACAAAAGTGAAACTGTCCCTGCCTTCAAGAAGCATATATTTTATTAGAAGAAAGAAGCTGTACAAATGTAAGTGTGTACTAAAAATATTAAAGGTAACTTGGGGGAGGCAGGGTGGCACTAGTAAGTATGTTCCAGGGTTTAGGAAAAACTTTCTGGAGAAGCCTTCCCCTGAGTTAGCATGGAGCTAGGATTCTTCAGGGGGTATTTTCTCCCCTCTGAAGCTGGGCAGGTGTTATCATACCTTCCAGATCCAGAATGGAAAAGTGACTCTACTCTTTCTATTCTGACATAGGCAGCTCCTTATTTTCAGGATTCTTCATCCTGAATCTAACTTCTATCCTTGCCTGTACTGGAAGAAAGTATATTCAGGGAGACAGAAAGATGGGATGGTGGTGATGGTGGTGGGAATGAGCACCAGACTGTGGGGCATGGATTACCCCAAATTCTGCAAGAATGCAAAAGTATAACAGGTTTGCTGCAAGGAGGAGAAGAGTGAGGAGCTATATATTTGGAAATAAAGATGATATAAAGACTAAAGATATAGGGGGAGGGACTGGACCTATATTTTCATAAACAAAACTAAACAAAACACCACCCTTCCTGGATGTCATTTAAATGCAGTATTCTTAGGGAGTCATGGAAAGACTTATATGAACTGATGCAAAGTGAAATAAGCAGTAAACAATACACAGAATTATAGCAACAACATGAAAACAACAAAAACAGAAATGGGACTCAGGCTTGACCCTAAAGAAGAGATATGACAATGTACCTTTTCCCCTTCTTTGAAAATGTGTGGGGCTATAGATGCAGAATACTGCATACACTATTGGACTTATTTGGTGCATTGGCTAATTTTCTAAAACGCTTTTTCTCCCTTGTTTCTTTATTATTCATTGTTATAAGAGATGGCTCCCTAGGTGGGAAAGGGAGTGAAATCTATCAAGAAATGAAGGTGTTGTGAAATCAAAATAATATAATAATATTATTAACATGAATAATAATAATATTAAAATGAATATACATTAATTCAGTGGAAGAAAAGGGAAAAAACATCTTGGAATCTAGACATAGCTCAATATTACCCTCTCTCTAACCTGCTAGGAAACGCCTAGGTGTTCCCTCATGAATCAGCCTCTGACCTATTTCATTATATTGGGAAGGGCATACAATTATATGTTTGTACAATGTTAATAGCTATGATTCAGAAAGACAGAAAAATTAAAATGATGGTAACAACAGCTAGCATTTAGATAGCAAGCTGAGGTTTGCAAAATGCTTACTGTACACCAACATGCAGTGTGGCATAATAGAGACAGTGCTGGACTTGGTGTCAAAAAGTACTAGGTTTACATCCTGCTTCTAACATTTAATGGTCATGTGATACTACTTAGTAAGTCACTTAACTTCTCTAAGATTCAGTTTTCCCTTTTGTAATATAGGGATAATAATGCCTGTGTATTACCTCAAAAGGTTGTCATGAGGCTCAACTGGTCTAAAAGCTTTTAAGAGCTTACTCTGTGATAGGTACTGGTGATGCAAAGACAAAAGTGAAGCAACAGTCCCTGCCTTCAAGGAGCTTGCAATCTAGTCAAGAGATTCAAGTAAAATAATGTCCTACATTATTGCAAACTTTAAAGCATAATGTAATTGTCAGTTATTCTCATGATCACTACATTATGCCAACTATCAGTGTTTGTTGAAGTAAACAAAATATGTGCATTTTGTATTTAAGATCTATGGAAAGTGAGGAATTTAACAAATACTAAACTTTTATCATTTTTTAATTGCCAAGGTCCAACTTTAAATAATAATAATACTTCAAAGCTTTTCCACACATTATCTCATTAGATACAATAGCCCTTGAGGTAGGAATCATTTTCATACCCATTTTACAGATGAGGAAATCAAGACTGAGAGGTTATAATACTTACCCAGGGTTACATAGATAATAAGTTTCTGAGGTGAGCTAAACCTCGATCTTATTGGTTCCAAGATCTACCTAATGGGCAATGATATTTATCTTATATCTATACTTAATAAAATCTCCTCTGATTACAGAATATTCTTTTATAAAATAATTTTTTATTGATACCAGTTATTTTTATATCATTTCCCTGTTTCCTGTCCTACTCCCAGAGTGTCATCCTTTATAATAAAGGATAAATAAGAAAGGAAAAAAAGAACAGCAAAATTAACCCACATATCAAAAAGGTATGATGCAGTGTTCCATATTCATAGTCCCCCATCACTGAAAAGTAAGGAACTTGTGTCAAAGGTAAATTTTATATAAAAATTGGCGTCCCAACTGGGATTATTAAATTTCTTTCCTATGAAGTAGTTTTCTTAGAGCCAATGGGGAAACAGGAATATAGCTAGTGGTGAATTAATGGTACAGATAGGGGGTTTTGTATCCTTTAGACACAGAAGTTGAGTAGGAGGCAGTACCTACATTAAGTCTTTCTTGATTTTCCTTGGCTCTTAG
Organism: Petaurus breviceps papuanus; assembly: GCF_028583685.1. Classification (NCBI taxonomy): domain Eukaryota; kingdom Metazoa; phylum Chordata; class Mammalia; order Diprotodontia; family Petauridae; genus Petaurus; species Petaurus breviceps. The sequence goes on from NW_027186303.1 coordinate 2,247,451, forward strand.
TGTTGGTTCCCTCTTGACATTTTTTTTCACTCTGTCTGAAAGCATGATTACAATTTCTGATTTTTTTAGGTTCAGCTGATGCATATTAAATTTTGTTCAAGCCTTATTTTATTCTATGTATTTTTCTTTTTAGGTATGCTTCTTAAAGGCAACAGATTGTGAATTTGTTTTCTTAGCAAATCCATCTCTTTCATTTTGTTGGATTGTTTAATCCATTCACACTTAATTAACATTATTAGAGCTAGACTAACATTTTCCTCTATTTATCTCTATTTTTTCTGAATCAGGGATTTTATTTATTTTTCCTTTTCCTCTGTAAAGACATTTCTTTATTTGTGTACACATTGTTTCTCTTGAGAAGGATGTAAATTCCTTGAGGGTGGAGACAATCTTGCTTTCCTTTTTGTGTCTCTACTGCCTGGCAGATGGGAGATGTTTAACAAATTTGAATTGAATTGAATGAATGAACGAATGAGGGCAGCATAGTACCATTGAAAGAATACTAGATTTGATTTCCAAGAGCCAGAGTTCAGATCCTGCTTTTGATGCTTATTACATATATGATCTTGAACAAATCACCGAGTTTTAGTCTCATTTATAAAAGGAGAGTTTTGGAGTAGTTGACCCTTGAAGTGCTTTCCATATCTCAATTGATGATCCTGTGACCTGACGCTTCCTTGTTCTGTGACCCTCACCAATGTCACCTTCTATCTCTGGGCCTCAGTGTCTCTAGGTGTAAAATGAGGGTACTGGACTAAATGGTATGTCTGAAGTCCCTTCTAGTCCTAACTCTATGATCTTATGAATGTCACAGTGAGAAGTAGAAATAAGGCACTTATTTAGTTCTATCCAGGTTTCAAGGATCCATGATTTCACTGGGGTGGGCAATCCCTTCACCAATGTGGATCTCAACACATCTCACACCTGAGTGTGAACAAGAAGTCTGCCTCTTCATAAGTTGCCATGGCTGCAAAAAAATTCACCAACTGGAAGTCAACCTTCTTTGTTGACACAAATTTCAGTTTATTGCATGCAGTAGTGAGTGCTGCCAGGCAAGAAAGAATCATTCAGATGTGTGTTCATTCAATCTGTCCTTGGCTTCATTATTCAAAAGATTTTATGTTCCTATAGCTAGTTAGTTATCTGCAGCCTGGTTACAGGCTATATAAACCTAACAATGTGTACAAAGAGAAAAAAAAGAGAGTCAAATTATGGTGCACAAAGTTCTTTTGGGTCTTTTTCATTGTGCAGAAGGGCAAATATGTCACAGATATTTCTTGCTGGAACAAGAAAGACAAATCACATTTCTGTGAGGTTTTAAGGTCTGAGAAGTAATTTTCTCATAACACTTGTGTGTTTAGGAAGTTCAAGTTAACTTATTTTCACTTTATAGAAGAAGAAGCTGAATGAAGTAACTTCTGTGTTCAAGGTTACAAGACTAATAAAGCTGTCACTAGAATACTGGTTTTCTATTTCTTTCTCCAGTGGATTAAGGCAAACAGAAATTAAGTGACTTGCCCAGGGTCACACAGCTAGTAAGTGCTTGAGACTGGATTTGAACTCAGGTTTTCCTGACTCCAGGCTCAGCGATCTACCCACTGAGCCACCTAGCTCAGACAGAATGTTTAACATGGGAGGAACAGCAAATAGGTCAGTTCAACTGGATCATTTTTGTTGTTGTTCAGTCATTGCAGTTGTGTCTGACTCTTCATGACCCCATTTAGAGTTTTCTTGGCAAAGATACATTTCCTTTTCCAGCTCATTTTACAGATGAGGAAACTGAGGCAAACAGGGCTAAATGTCAGGGTCACACAGCTAGTAAGTGACTGAGGTCAAGTTTGGCCTCAGGTCTTCCTGACTCTAGGCCCAGCACCCTATTCACACTGCCACCTAGTTGCCCCCTACTGGACCATAGAGTCAGTGAAAGGGAATAATGTGTAATAAGGTTGGAAAGGTACAACTACTATTACTACTAGTTTGAATTTATATGGCACTTTAAGGCTTGCAAAGAACTTTGAAGATTTATCTCATTTGATCCTCACAATAACCTAGAGATATATAAGCTATTATTATTCCCATTTTATAGATTAGGAAACGGAGGTAGAGAGAAGTAACATGCCCAGGGCCACATTACTAATAAGGATTCAGTACTCTCTAGTTGTCTGGGCAGACTGGAGCCTCTGGCTAACCTGAAACCATATTATGAAGCCCAAATAGAGGAGTTTGCATTAGAACCTAGAGGCAATAGGGAGCCAGAGGAGTATTTTGAGCAGGGGAGTGATACAGAATTATGCTTTAAGATTATAAATTCAACTGCTTTGGGGAGCATGATGGATTGGGTAGAGGTAGTGTAGACCAGGGGCAAGAAGGCTATCACAATGATTCAGGGAGAGGTAATGAGGCCAGAAGGTGGTGGCCATGAAAGGAGAGAACAGAAAGGAAATGAGAAATGTCATAACTCATACTGGGAGGAGTTAATACACACAGAGAGGGATTCTGTCCATTCTAAAGCAGGGACACTCACACCCATTATAATCTATCCCTAAATAGGAACAATAAGGCCCCACCCTAGAGAAGACAAAACAAAGTCACAAAACAGCTACAAGCTTTATTAAGGATAACTATAATCAAAGGTCACATTCATAGTTATAGTCACAAGACACTCCCCCAGCTGCCTGCAGTAGCTGGGCAGGTCCTGAGTTTTTGACTTGGAGGACTTAGGGTGCAGTCCTGGCTTTGCCCTCAATGAGCTTTAGGATGCTAGGCTAACCACCTCCCTTTATGGGCCTCAGTTTCCTCATCTGTACATTGAAGGGACTGGACCAGATAAGGGATGCTTAACCTTTTTTTTTTTTAATGTCTTAGACCCCTTAGGCAATCTGAGGAAACCTATGAACCTCCTCTTAAATAACTGAAGGAAATGCTTGAATTTCAGCTAGAGGTTAATGAAAATAAAGATGTTATTTCTTTTTTTGTCTCCAAGTTTAGGAACCCCTTGAAATGTATCCATGGACCTCAAGGATTTCTGTGTAACCCAGTTTAAGTAAGAATCCCTGTACTGGATGAACTTAAGGGTTCTTCCAGCTCTTACATTCCATGTTCTAAGCTCCCTTCCATCTCTGACATCCCCTGCTCTAGGTGCCCTCCCAGCTCTGACATTCCCTGTTCTAAGGGCCCTCCCAGCTCTGACACTCCTTGTTCTAAGCTCCCTCCCATCTCTGACATTCATTCCCTGTTCTAGGTGCCCTCCCAGTTCTGACATTCCCTGTTCTTAGGGTCCTCCTAGCTCTGACATTCCCTGTTCTAAGGCCCCTCCCAACACTGACATTCCCTGTTCTAAGGGCCCTCCCAGCTCTGACATTCCCTGTTGTTTTAAGGCCCACCCTACCAGCTCCCAACCCTAGAATCCCTTACATGTGATCCCATGTGATTATCACAAACTACCCTGCAGGTAGGTAGAGAAGGAGTCATCATTCCCATTTTGCAGATGAGAAAATTAACTCAGAGTCACATGGCTCATCACTGGCAGAGTCAGCATGAAAGCCCAGGGCTCCTGATTCCAAGCTTAGTGTGGAAAAGTCTCATGTTTACATAAGGTCACAGGATCTAGAGAGCAAGAAGGGTCCTCTGAAGGCCCCTCATCTGACCCAAGACCCTCATTTTGTCGAGGATGATACTGCGACTCAGGGAGGTTGTGACTCCCCTGAGGTCCCATAGGTAAGATGTCTCAGAGGCAGGATCTAGTCAGTGCTGATCTAGGGCTCCTCATTCTTCATGAATATCCAGTCCTTTAAGACCCATTGAACTCTATTGAACAATCACAGAACTGAAAGTTAAACAAAAAACCCCGATTATCTCAGATAGCTTTTGGTTTATTGGCTGAAGCTATGTGGAGAATCCCACATAACCTCTGACTCCATCAGCTACCTAGAGCTAGGAAACCATAAATGCTTTGGACCTCAGTCTCCCCACCTACACAATGGGCATAATACAGAACAATGCTTCTTGACCTAGCTTGTCCCCAATACTTGGTATATACTTTATGTTAAGTTGATAAGAATTTATTAAGTGCCTACTATGTGCCCAGCATTGTGCTAAGTGCTGGAGATACCGCTGTTGTTTGGTCATTTCAGTCATGTCTGACTCTTCATGACCCCCTTTTGGGGTTTTGTTGGCAAAGATACTGGAGTGGTTTGCCATTTCCTTCTCCAGATCATTTGACAGATGAGGCAAATGGGGTTAAGCGACTTGTCCAGGGTCACACCGCTAGTAACTAACTGTCTGAGGTCATATTTGAACTCAGGTCTTCCTGACTCCAAGCCCAGGGCTCTATCCATTGTGCTACCCAGCTGCCAATAAATATGATAAATTTAAGCCATCTCGGCCTCACTCAAAACCAATTCAAACACAAGTTAAAACATCACACATGATATCATTGGTCCTCTTTGAAAATGAAGGATGAACAGCAATACATGATAAATTAGAGATAATCAACGGAGGGAAGGCACCAGCATTAAGAGGGAGCTGAATGCCTCTTTCTTTCAGTGTGCAGCTCAGATAGCACCTCCTATATGAGAATTGTATAATTCCATTATTAGAACTCAATCCCTTTTTCAATCACTTTGGATTACTTCGTATATAGGTGCACACACATGCACACACACATTTATACAAAGTATCTATCTATGGACAAGTCATATAACTTCCCAATAGAATATAATAGATCCTCGAGGGCTCAGCTTGTTTCGTTTTGTCATTGTATTCTCAGTGCTTGTCATGGAGAATACATTTAATTTTCATCGTTGTCAAGATGAATTGGTCAGAAGAAATCCAGCAAAAAGATTTTTTGTGTATGTATTAAAAACTTTTTGTATATGTGTATTGTGCATATATTTTGTGTGTACATACATAATTTTGTATATGTATAAAAGGTAATCTTTAACATGCCCATTCCACAGATGAGTTATAAAGATAATAAGCTGTCATCTAGCAAGTGCTTTGATCTCCTTACCTATAAACCCAGAGCTCATAAAAATAATAGATGCCATTCATAGCTAATAAAGATTTTATAAAGCACTTTACATACATTTAGTCACTTGATCCATACTACAGTGTTGTGAAGGAGACACTTTAGCTATTTACATATTCATTTTACAGATAAGGAAATTGAGGCAAGCAAGGTTACATGATTTGCCCAGAGTCAGATAGCTAGTAAGTGTCTGAGGCCAGATTTGAACTCAGGAAGACCTGAGCACTCTATCTATTGCACCACCTAGCTGATAACTGATTATTAATGTCAGTTGATTGATATTTATTTTATAACCTTATTCTTATCATCTTGTTCAATGGAATTCAGATAGAAAGGGTCCAAGGACAAGTTATTTCCTGCTCTTAGTCTTTTATTTTTAATGTCAAAATATCTGCTTTTTGTTGTTGAGTAAGTATTACTGTAGAAGGTCACCCTCTGTGCTTTCACTACCAAAATGTTTAGGGTAGGAGCAGACAGGAGGATGTGGATGATAGTCACCTCCTCTTGTTTCCATGTGATTTTGGTTGGTTTGTTTGTTTTTAAATAAACCATTACGGTTGTTATAACAATTAAACATTATCCCACTCTATGTACTCTCTGGTCCAGGCAAATTGGCCTTCTTTTGGTTCCTCAAATGTGCCCTCCCATCTCCCATCTCCTTTGGGTTCCTATACACTGGCTATCACCCATGGCTGGAACACACTCCTTCCTCTTTGCTGCCTCTCCAAATCCCCCCCTTCCTTCAGCCCTAGTACTTTCTCTTATGGGAGGGCTTCCTAACAGGCCCAGTCACTAGTACCATCTCCCCCAAATTATCTCATATTTCCTTAATATATCTTATATGTTTGCATATTATTTCTCCCTACAGAGAATGAGCAGAATTTAGTTTCTTGCCTGTGTATCCTTAGTATTTAGCACAGTGAAGGAAGGAATAAATGAATGAATGAACAAATAAAGCATTCATTATATGACTGCTATGTGCTAAGTGCTGGAGCTGCAAATAGAAAAGACCTCAGTGTGTGGCACACAGTAGGCATTTAATAAGTGTTTGCTGATTGATTTATATTAAAAGGGTACAGTTAGGCCACTGGGTGTGAATTTGTCCAAAGCAGCTGTATGGTACAACCAATAAAAATCACAGGAATCCTGAGATCTGGTTGAAAGCTAACACAACAGTATGACAAAAGATAGTAACCACAGCAACCAATATTTACATAATATTAAAAGTTTACAAAGCACTTTACAAAGCACATAACAAGCTGGTACCATGGGTACTACTAGCCCCATTTTACACATGGATGAGGAAATCAACCAGCCAGCCAACAAGCATTTATAAGCACCAGAAGTCCAAAGAAAAAGCAAAGACAAGCCCTGCCCTCCAGGAGCTTAAAGTCAGATAGGGAAGACAGCATGTAAAAAATTAGGTGTATATGAGATAGAAGGGGAAAAGTAAAAAAGATCAGAGAGGTAAAGTAACTTATCTGGGGTCACTCAGCTGGTAAATGTCAGAGGGGCATAAGAAATACCTGGTATAGAAGAGGTGTTTAATAAATGCTAATCGACAGACTCATTGAGAGGCAGTATTTGATGCCAATTGATCAAGAAGCACTTGATTATTAAGCACCTGCTATCTGCTAGGCACATGGGCAGCTAGGTGTTACAATGGATAGAGTGCTGGTCTTGAAGTCAGGCAGACTCCTCTTCGTCAGTTCAAATCTGGCCTCAGACACTCACTAGCTGTGTGACCCTGGGCAAGTCACTTAACCCTGTTTGTCTCAGTTTCCTCATCTTTAAAATGAACTGGAGAAAGAAATGGCAAACCACTCCAGGATCTTTGCCAAGAAAATGACTCAAATAGGGTAATGAAGAGTCAAACATGACTGAAATGACTGAACAGCAACAAAAAGGTACAATACGAGGGGATATTGTGTGTGTGTGTGTGTGTGTGTGTGTGTGTTAGACACTGGGGATACAAGTATGAAGAAAGAAACATCCCCCACTTGCACAGAGTTTATATTCTACTGGGAGAGACAATGTATGTACATGAGTACATATTAACATACAGGAGTGAAACAACATAAATACAAGCTTGTTTGGGGAAGGGAATCAGAAAAGGTTTCAAATGAGTTCTGGAGTGAATATGGTCACAAAGCAGAGCAGCCCCTGAAGCGACTGGGTGGACATCAATGGGCCGTAGGTGTAGAGGCAGGTGAGAACAGCCAAGGTGATCTTGGGAAGCAGTATTTGGCCTGGAGCATGTATGAAAGGAAGGGACTGGCTAAAGTCAGCTAAGGGAAGTGGCCAGTCCTGTGCCAGTGTGGAAAAAGTTAAGACACTATGGATTCCTGAGCACCAGGGAGGAGCATCATTAATGGAATGATGTTGGGAAACCTTCAGATGGACTAGAAGTGAATATGACCCTGGGGAGAGATATGGTCAGTTAGGAACCACTAATGCTCTGCTGCTAATTTATTGCCTCTATGAAGCACCTTGAAATCTGGGGATCTCTGAATTTCTTTTACAAACTTCTCATTTGTGCTAATAAAATCCCATTGTGTGGATTAGAGGGGCAGGTGTTACTGCCCTAGTGTTACATATGGGGAAACTGTGGGATAGAGAGACCAGGGGACACATCAGGACTAAGGCTGGAAAAAGAATCCAGATTCAGCCTATCTCTACCAGCCATATCACAAAGCCTCTCCTCCCCACCTTCCCCACTGATTCTGGACAGAAAAGGGTTATAGGTTACTAGATCTCAAGCTAGAAGGTACCTCAGAGGCTTTCTGAGGTAAGCCTCTCCTTTATAGAAGAGGGAAACTGAGGTACAAGGAGAGGATTTAGGATTATGGGATCGGAGAGAGCAGAAAGGAGGCCATCTAGCTTAGTCCTCTCATTTTACAGGCCAGGAAACTGAGCCCCAGGGAAAAGAGGTGACTTAGGAGCAAAGACCTAGAGCTGAAAAAGATCTCAAAAGCCATCTAGTCCAGCTCCCTCCCTAGTTTTAGAGATGAGCAGAAAAAAGGCACAGGAAGGTTAAACAAGTAGCCTGAAAATCTCAGAGGTTGGATTTGAACTCCAGTCCTTTGACTTCAAATCTAGATATGTTTCTAGGGCGCCATTGGAGCTCAGTTTCATTACCCAGAACAAACAGAACACGAGTAATTTATTTTGAGGAAATACCTTGAAACTGATGGGGCACACTCTAGAACCCAGTGAGGCAGGCTAGTGCGATAGGAAGAGAAATGGAGTGTAAGTACCTGGGTTCAAATCCTATCCCTGTTACCTTTGTGACCCTAGGTAAGTCAATCCTGCTCTCTGGGTCTCATTTCCCGCTAGAAATCGAGGAAGTTGGAATAGGTAATCTCTCAGGTCCCATTCAACTTTTATTTATTTATTTATTTTTTGCATATATATATTTTTTTTTTAGGGCAATTGGGCTTAAGTGACTTGCCCAAGGTCACACGGCTAGTTTTTGTGTTAAGTGTCTGAGGCCAAATTTGAACTCAGGTCTTCCTGACTCCAGGGCTAGTGCTCTATTCACTGTGCCACCTAGACGCCCCCCTCCCCCCAATTCAACTTTTAAATCTCTAATCTTCTCTCTAAACTGCTTTTGCAAACATTTCTTCTTGTGATTAGGATGCAAGGGCTCTTGTCTCTCAGCACCAGGGCCATTCACCCAAAGGCAAGGTCAAGGGTGACACCTACTTCTGCTCCCCTTCTCTGCCCAAAGTGAGCCATCCTGTAGTTTCTATTGGGCAGAGAAAGCTAACTCTGAGAGGCCAGTTTGGAGGGGGATTGGATGAGTGTGGTGTCAAAGAGGATTTGGAATTAGAGGGCCTGGGTCCGAATTCTTCCTGTGTGCCTTATTATCTGTGTGACTTTAGACAAGTCACTTCACCCCTATGGGCCTTAGTTTCCCCATCTGTAAAATGAATAGGTTGAACTAGATCATCTCCAAGGTTCCTTTTCAGTTCAAGAACCTCAGGCTAGATGACTCTGGACCCTGACAGATCCTGTCTTCCCAGGCAGGTTTGTCTCCCCAGCTCCTAAAGAAAGATGAGAAAAGCCAGGGAGAAAGGGGTAGGGGATAGTGAAATGGAAGGAAGGAACTGGTAGCAAGAGGGAGAAAGATTTAGAAGTAAGAAGAGTAGAAGGAGGAGGTAATGAGAGGGAGGGGAGGAGGAACAAGAAGGAGGGAGGGGCAGTGAGGAAGGTGGGGGCAATAAAGAGGAGGGAGGGGGCAATGAGAAAGAGAGGAGGGATGGTCAGTAAGAACAGAAGGGCCAATGGGAGGGAGGGGGCTATGAGAAGGAAGGAAGAGGCCAATTAGGAGGAGATGGGGGCAGTGAACAGGAAGGAGGGGACAAGAAGAGGGAGAGAGGGATGGTCAGTAAGAAGGTCGTCGGGGACAGTGAGAAGGGAGAGGGCAATAAGGAGGGAAGGGGCTGTGAGGAGAGAGGAAAGGGGCAAGAAGAGGGAGAGAGGGATGGTCAGTAAGAAGGTTAGTGGATCAATAAGATGTAGGGAGGGAGGAGTAGTACCAGGGGGCCATGAGAGGGAAGGAGAGAGTGAGGGGCAGTAAGAAGGAGGGAAGGGGCAGTGAGAGGGACGGAAGGGGCACGAGAAAGAGGGAGGAGGGGGCAGTGAGAGGACCAGACGGGGGCAGTAGGTAGGAGGGAGGGAGAGGGAGGGAGAGGGAAGGAGAGGGCAGCGAGGAGGGAGGGAGGGAGGGGGGAATGAGCGGGAGGGAGAGGCAGTAAGTAGGGCAGAGGGGGCAGTGAGAAGAGAGGGAGGGAAGGAGGAGAGCGGGAGAGGCCCCTCGGGTTGGTACCTGGGGGCTGTCCTGCAAAGCCTCCTCTAGCAGCAGCTTGTCCACGGCGGGCATGGTGCTTGCTCGGGCTGCTGCTCTGGTGCTGTCTCCCGGGGGGCCGCGGCAGCCGCCGCCGCAGCTGCTCGCAGTGACACGTAGGGCTCCCAGCTGTGGCTGCCGGACCCGGAGCCAGCGTCCGGCGGCGGCGGCGGGGGCTGGGATGCTCTCCCCAGAGCACCAGCAGCGGGGGCTGTCTCGGAGCCGCTCTGGGCTCAGACACTCAGTGCCCGCGGCTGGACAGTGGAGCCCACCCCTCGGTGCCCGGTCGGCCTGCCTGCCAGCCTGCTCGCAGCCACCCCTCCCTCCCTCTCCAAGCTCCTCCCCCGCAGCCCGGGCTGCTGCCAGGAGAAGAATCAACAGGAAGTGTGGCGGTCCTCGGGTCCTGATGGGAAGTGTGGCCGGCCAGGCTTCCTCCTACTCAGGAGACCTCAGGGGGAGCCCTGCCTGCCTCTCCCCTCCGCACTAATCCGGAGGAGAGGAGCCAGAGGGGAGGGAACGCTCAGACATGGCTTGCTGTAAACTTTAGGATGGCAGAGCTGGGACAGACCTTGGCACATTGTATACTCAGTAGAAACTTAGAGAAGATAGAATGTTAACAGTAGGAGGGGCCTTAGAGCTTAGAATGTTAGTGTAGTAACCTAGGAAATAGAATATTAACAGTGGGACAGGCTCTAGAACGTAGAAAAAACTAGGTAACAATTTAGGAAAGAGAATGTAATTGTAGGAAAGGTCATCAGAGTAGGATTTTTAAACCTTTATGTTTCGTGGTTCCCCTTGGGCAGTCTGGTGAAACCTATGTTCCCTATCTCAGAATAATATTATATATATATATATATATATATATATATATATTAAAATACATAGGATCCCCAAATAAACCAATAATGTTGGATTACAGTTTTAAATTGAGTTATTCATTTTTTTAAAAAAAGTTCATGAACCTCAGGTTAATAATTGCTGCAAATGCTATTTAGAAGACTAAAGTGTCCATAGCTTTTGACCACAGATTCCACTACTAGACATATTTGTAATTGACAAAAAAAGGAAAGCCTCCACATACACTACATATTTATAGGAGAAGTTTTTGTTCTGGCAAAGAAATAGAAACAAAGTCGATGCCTACCATCTGGGGGATGATTAAACAAATTGTGGTCCATGAATGGAATGTTACTATGCTGTAAGAAATGATGACTATAATGACTATAGAGAAGCACTGGAAGATTTATTTCAACTAATGCAGAATGAAGCAGGATCAAGAAAACAATATGTACAATGACAAATACAATGGAAAGCCAATGATATAAATGAAAAGAACAATTGAAAAAAAAATGTAGAAAAATTACAAAGAACAAGGTTGGCTTCCAAAGAGAAAATATGAGAAGACATCCTCCTACCCTTCTACTGCTTGGTAGAGATGAAGCATCCACAGGTATGGAATATTGTATGTACTCTAAGATTTTTTTGATGTGTCAATTGCTTTTGATTACTTTTCTCTTCTCCCTATTTTTCCTTTTAATTAAAACAATCTTATTTATTAAGGATGACTCTCTGCGAGGCAGAAGAAGTTGGAGAAGGGATACAAGAAGAAATTTAGGTGACATAAAACCAAAAAAATCAGTAAAATTTATTATTAAAAATGCCATATAGTAACTTGGAAAATAAATAAAATGTTAATGTTAGTAAGTCCTTTAGAATGCAAAATATTAGAAAATAGAATATTTAATCTTAGATCACAGAATAAGGAATATTTCAAATGAAAGGAATCTTAGAACAAAACGATGTTAGCTAATATAATGTTAGAAGTAAAAATGTCCTAAGGGCATAAAATCTTACCATGTATAATAACTGACATTTTTATAATACTCTCTTTATTTATTACATCATTTGATCTTCCCAACAACCCTGGGAAGTAAGTGCTATTATTATCTCCATTTTACATATGAGGAAACAGAGGCAGAGTGGTTAAATGAACTGTCTATTATTAGCCTATATTAAATGAATTGTGGGCCACACGATTAATAAATGTATGAGGTAGGATTCAAACTCAGATCTTCCTTCCTGTATCCAAGAACAGTCCATAATACCACCTAGATTCCATAGAATGTCCAGTTGGGAAGAACCTAAGATCCTGGAACACAGAAGGTGGTTACTAGAAGGAACCTTAGAACATAGAACATTAGAACTGAAAGGAAAATGAGATCATAGAATGTTATACAACACAGTGTTAAAATTGAAAGACACCTTAGAGATTATCTAAGACTCATAATATATTAGAACTGGACAAAGTATTGAATTTCTCTCGGTCTCAGTTTCCTCATCTATCAAATGTAGGGGTTGGACTCAATGACCTCTAAGGTCCCTTCCAGCTCTAAATCCATGACCCTAAGCTTGTCTGATCCTACCTGGGAAGGCAGAAAGAAGAGGAGTGACTAAAAGTCAGAGAATAGGAGTCAGAAAATAAGGTCAAGAGGACTGAGGCCCAGAGGGATCTGGGTAGGATAGGAGGTTATGGTCAGATTGAAGAATTTCTGAGTAACTGATCCAGGAGGTGGGACACTTGTGGCAGGATGGATCATGGAGGATGATAAATGTATAATGGGACAATAGAATGTCATACCCTTCCCAGTAACTGTGGAAATGCTGGTTTGATTGTCATTTCCTGAGATCAAGGGTAATATATTGATGTGTGGCTGGATTCAGCCATATTGTCCTAATTGCTATACCTTGAACATCACACACACACACACACACACACACACACACACACAGAGAGAGAGAGAGAGAGAGAGAGAGAGAGAGAGAGAGAGAGAATATCCCTGTCTTCCTTCAAGACTCACCTGGAATCCCACCTTCTACAGGAAGCCTTTCCCATTGCCCTATCTGCTAGGACCATCCCCTCTGAAGTTATCTTCCTTCTATACTGCACATAGTCTAGATGTATCTATTTATGTAAATTATGTTTTCCTCATTCGAACTTAAGCTCTTTGAGGCACGGTACTGGTTTTGCTTTTGTCTTTGAATCTCTGACATTTAACACAGTGTCTTGCACACAGTAATGACTTAATAAATTCTTTTTAATTTGTTAATTGTTTGAAAGTCCAGGTTATGATAGTTGAGTAGATGTGGGAGCTGGGAAGCCAAGTTGTCTGAAGGAACATCAACTAACTAAATTCATGTAGATTGAAATTGAAATTCCCAAGTTCAAGGGCAGGGTTGGGGTAGAAGAGTAGATGGGAGTCAGGGAATGAACTTCTGGAGAGGGAATGACTTGGGAGCCAGCAGAGGGCAGCCACCAGGATCTGGTTAGGGGGGATATTTCTGGATAGAGTAAACATCAGAGAAGAGATGGCTGAGTGCCAGGGGCAGAGAGAGAGAGAGAGAGAGAGAGAGAGAGAGAGAGAGAGAGAGAGAGAGAGAGAGAGAGAGAGAGGTAGCTTATGCTTCCCCTTGGTTCAGGATGTTGATTTTTTTGGGGAGGGGGAAAGATAGGAGGACACATAGGAGAAGGTATGTTCGGTATTAGAGAGTCTGGTCAGGAATGCCATGTCTCTTGGGGAGATCAGGTTTGCATGATTGTAAGAAAATATAAGGAATATGAGAAGAAGAGCAATTTGAAATATGAAGGGCAGTTTGTTAATAATAGAATGAGGTTCCAGAAGGCACAAAAGGAGGCTAGAATATAGTAAGAATAGACTGACTAACTGGGTGGTACAGTGGATACAGTGCCAGGCTGGGAGTCAGGAAGACTCATCTCCCTGAGTTCAAATCTGGCCTCAGGTACTTATTAACTGTGTGACCCTGGGCAAATCACTTCACCCTGTTTGCCTCAATTTCCTCATCTGCAAAATGAGTTAGAAAAGGAAATGGCAAACCATTCCACTGTCTTTGCCAAGAAAACCCAAAATGAGGTTGGACATGACTGGAAATTACTGAACAACAACAAAAATCAGTACACAGATTGAGATGAGGAGACTGTTGGTCCAGGGCAGGCAACTTCTGTCTAGGCAGCCTATGGCTCAAAAGGAGTAAAACCACCACAATAATGAACAACATTTAAGGATCACTTTAAGGTTTGCAAAGCACTTTTCAAATATCTCATTTGATCTTCACAAAACCCTATGAAATACATGCTATTATCACCCCATTTTATAGGTGAGGAAACAGAGGCAGACAGAATCACACAGCTTGTGTCTGAGGTAGGATTTGAATTCAGGTCCTTCTGACTCCAGGACCTGCAGACTAGCTGCCCCTAGATGGCTATGGTTGATTTGCTCACTCTCCAATCAACAGCCAGAGCTGCTCTGCCCAAGCACCAGCTGAGTAGACAGACTTCTGGACTCAAAATCTATTATGCCATGATGGAGTTAGTTTGGGATGTGTTGAATCTGAAATGATAAAAGTCCATCCTGATGAATTATCTGAGCTATTCAGAAGCTTCTCACGAGGAGACTTTTGAATGGAAGCAACTTGCATGTTGTGATCCTTATGGAGTGGATAGAGAAGCACCCTTGGATCTTAGAAGGCCTGGGTTCAAGTCTAACCTCTGATGCATTCTGGCTGTGTGAATGGACAAATCACTTCACTCTCTGTGCTTTCAGGAAATTCTCTGACTAGTAGCGAGAGAGAAGCTTCTGACCTTTACTGGTAGAGAGTGGGTTCTTCATCTTCATCTTCAACTGGAAATAATATTCATCTGGGAGTTCCCATATCAATGAACTTATTTATTTATATATGACTATGTCCTGTCTCTATTTAGAAGACACCATTTTGATAACCAAAGCTATTTGGGTACCTTTCTCTTCTCTACATAAAATCCTCTTGTTTCCTCTTCCACTATTCTACATTTATTAATTCTCAGGGGAGGGAGATTACTCTTTTTGTAGCCAAATTCAGGTCTTTAGACCTAGAACTTTTCTTTAGTGCTCATCACCTGAGCAATCTATCTGTCCTTTCCTGGAGGAATCCTTCCATTTGACCTTGAAGAAAGACTTTTTCTGTTGCACTATTTATCATGACTCCCAGAAACATCAGACCCACGCTAAAAAAGGGAAGAATGAGGACTTACTCTACTTAGATAGCAAAATAGTCATTTCAACATTTCCTTCCTTTGTGGTCAGTAAGGTCTTACCACCACAGGCAAAGGGCCACATTGTTACACTGATATGTGTACAGTAAAATCCTGGCACAGGAAGGCAACCTACAAATTATGAACTCCCAATAACCTGTGTTCCTGAATGTCCTGTTTCACACTGCCACTCTTTCCTCCTCCTGCCCTTATCTCTCTCCTAATCATCCTGAACAGCAGCCAAGCTGCCCTAGATCAATGATGCCACCTGGTGGCCAGAACTAAGTGTTACATAGAGGAAAGAGAATTCGACTGAGCCTCAAGAAACCTAGATTTGAGTTCTTGGTTCTGCCCTAGAGAAATTACTTTACTTTTCTGGACCTCAGTTTCCTCACTGGTCTCGAACTAGATGGTCCGTAAGGTTCCTTCTAGCTCTGAAATTCTGAGTCCATGGACATTTCTTCCCTCCCACTTCCTTTTATCTCTGGCCTTCTAACCACTCCCATCTATTGATTTTATTTTAAATAATCTTTATCACAATTCTTCCAGGCTCTTCTCTACCTATCAAGGGCATACTCATCCCTAAAGGGGCCATCTCAAGTACCACTTCTTAGATTCTAGGAAATAGGATTTAGAACCAGAAGGATTCTTGGGTATCATTGAGTCTAACCCTTCATTTTACAGATGAGGAAATTGAGGGTGAGAGACGGGAAATGATTTATTCAAAGCTAAATAGGGAGTTGCAAAGCCAGTATCTGAACTTTGATTCTCTGACTCCAAATCTTGTGCTTATTCCATTATAATCCAGTGGATTCCTCTTCCTTTAGGGATTGTCCTCTGCAGAGCTGTAAGGAAAAGCTGTTATACCAGGGGCCAGTTCATCTAGGTGGGGTGAGGTACCATGTCACAGAAGACAGTTTAGCCACAGATGAGGTGCCACCGAGAGATGGGGTGCCTTAGAGGATCTAGACTAATCCCTTATGGAGGTTGGGGAGAAAGATTGTGGGAAAGTAAGGGACATAATTAATACATTTCTCTCCATTCCACTCCCTTGTTCAATTGCCAAGTTGATTTTTTCTGAAGCATAGATCAGATTATGTCATTACCCCCTCCCCCAGTGAGCCCCAGTAGCCTCCTCCCTATTGTCTCCACAATCAAATATAAAACACTCTTTTTTGGTGCTGAATGCTCTTCCCAACCTGGCCTCCTCTTACCTATTTTGTCTTCTTATACTCTACTTTCTGACATATCCTCAGTCATCTGACTAGGGGCAGGTAGGTGGTGCAGTGAATAGAGTACCACCCTGGAGTCAGGAGGACCTAAGTTCAAATCCAACCTCAGACACTTGACTCTTACTAGCTGTGTGACCTTGGACAAGTCACTTAACCCCAATTGCCTTGTCTTCCCCCCTCTTAAAGAAAAAAAAAGAATCATCTGGCTACCCTGACCCTTTTGTAGTTCCTTGAATGTGACATTCCATCTCTGCAATATTGCCTTGCCTGCCCCCATGCCTGAATTGCTTCTCACTTTTACCTCCTGGCTTTTCTGGCTTCCTTCAAGACTTGGCTCAGATCCTACCTTCAGCAGGAAACCTTCCCCATCCTCCTACCTGCCCAGAATCTACTGTTGCCTTCCCCTTAGAGGTGGCTGCTGGTACAATGGGTAGAGCAGCCTAAAGTCTGAAGTCAGAAAGGGGTCTGAAGTCAGGAAGACCTGTGTCCCAGTCCCATTTCGGGCACTTACTAGCTGTGTGATCTATGGTAAGTCATTGAACAGCTGTCCACCTCAATTTTTTCAACTGTCAATTGGGGATAATAATAGCACTCACAGGGTTGTTGTGAGGATCAAATGAAATGTTTGTAAAAAGCACTTAGCACCGTGTCTGGTACATAGTAGGTGCTATACAAAATATTTCTTTCCTCTCCCTGCCCCCTTAGATTATCTTCCACATGCTCTGTATGTATATATATATATATATATACACACACATATATATATATGTACACACACACACTCAGTTATTTACATGTTGCCTCCCACATGAGAATATTAGCTTCTTGATGGCAGAGACTATTTTTGTCTTTTTTTGTATCCTCAGTGCTTGGCATAGTGCCTGACACTGACCAGTTTGGAGTTCTGAAGGGTAGGAGCTTGGGAGTGGCTCCACTACAATATAGGATGGTGGAGAGACTCGTGGGGACCATTGCTGTATTTCCTTTTTTTATGCCCATTTGTGGAATAAGGGGGTGGGGTGAGTGGGAAATGGCTCTGATGATGGCTGGCAGCTGCAAGGATCTTCCTCTTGATGCCCCTATATTGAAACCAAAGAAACATAATTCCAAAATCACAGTCTTAGGGTTGGAAGCCTCCTCAATTATCCTCCAGTTCAGTCTATATCTAACCATGAATCTGCTCATACTCCTTCCCTCCCCCCGCCCCCCAGTAGTCATTCTTCCTCTGCCTGAAGATATCTAGAGGAGGAAATCTACACCACATCCTGCAGGAGCCCAGCCCACTAACTGTTAGATTGGATTATTGGATTGTCATATTAGATTGGATTAGTGCTCATATTATTTCAAGCTGAAATCTGCTGCTTGGAAACTTCCCCTTAAAGTTCCCAGTTTTGCCTTTGGACAAACCAGAATAAGTCTGATACTTCCTGCACATGATTGTCACCCAAATATGTGAACACAGCCTTCACATCCCCACAGAAGTCTTCTCTTCTCAAGGCTCGACATTCTCGGCTGCTTCAACAGATCCTTACATGGTCTCATCTTTGATCATTTATCACCATCTTGGCTTTGTCCCTTTGGACACACACCATTTTGGCAATGTCTTACACCTTGGTCTGAAGGTATCAGTCCAGATGTGGAATGACCAGAGCAGTGCAGAAGACAGAGGAACTTCTACATTCTGGCCACCTATCTCTGTCTACTGAAATTATTCTCTATGGTAAGAAGGGAGGAAACAAACATTTATTAGGTACCTACTATATGCTTGACACTGTGCTGAGTTCTATACAAATATCATCTCATTTCTTATTCACAACAACCCTGGGAGGTAAGTGCTATTTTTAATCCCTGTTTTACAGATGGGGAACCTGAGGCAGAGAGAAGTTAAGTGACTTGCCCAGAGCCACACAACTAATATGTTTCTGAGGCTGCATTTGAGCTTAGGTCTTCATGACTCCAGGCTCAGTGCCTCTATGGTACCTGGTACATAGTAAGCACTCAATAACTGCTAATTGAATAAACTTGAATCCATAAGATTGTTGAAGTCTTAGAAGTCATTGAGTCCAAGTCCCTTACTTTACAAATGAGGAAACCAAGGCATATAAAAACCAAGTGACTTGTACTAGATTATACAGGTAGTAATAAGAAGAGCCAGGATTCCATTCTAGGTCCTCTGTCTAAATTCATTACTCCTTCCTTGCATCAACTGATTTTTTTTATTGCAGAAGCCAGCACCCCTAGGAAACCTCCCCTGGCATCCCAGGAGAGGTGTGTCTACCACCAAAGGCCACAGACTATTTGAGAGAGTATTTGTACCCCATGGAATTCAGTTGGAGC
Organism: Petaurus breviceps papuanus; assembly: GCF_028583685.1. NCBI lineage: Eukaryota > Metazoa > Chordata > Mammalia > Diprotodontia > Petauridae > Petaurus > Petaurus breviceps. Next base: position 2,265,984 of record NW_027186303.1, read on the forward strand.
TGACAATTTCTAAGGTCCCTCTGTTCTCCACTGTGGTTTGGTTCTGTGACTTTCATGGGACCTGGGAAATCATTTTACAAGCAATAGGGAAATAGGGGCACAAACTTCTCAGTTACCAACTTTTAGCCTATTGACCCAAACTATGACTCTCCTTAGTCATCTGAGATGGGTCAGGAAGGATTCCAGGCATCCGTGGGTGGAACAGAGGATGCTGTTCCCTCCAGAGATGGCCACAACTATGAATGGGGACAGAAGTGGAAGAAAATATCCCAAGAACCCAGAGGTTTGTGATCTTGCCCAGTTTATTACAAGGCCCTTGAGACTCTTAATGGGAATTAAGGCTGAGCTTTGTTTGCACTGCAGGAAGAGAGATTCAAAGAGTCCTATGTTAGCAGTGGACAGTCACTGTAAAAGTAGAGGGGGCATCTTCTAGACTGGGCCTATTCAGAGTATGGGAAATGGTCAGTCTTCAGCTTAGCTCCCTAGCTTTGCCAAGAGACTCGGACATTAGCTGCTTCATCATTCCTGAACTCTAAAGTCTGAGTTTATCAGATATAATGATAATGGTGATAATAATTAATAACAATAATTAGCATTTATTGAGCACTTTAAGATTTCCAAAGTGCTGTACTCATTTGATTCTTATTTGATTCTCACAGCAACCCTATGTGGTGAATTCTATCACTATCCCCATTTTATAGATGAGGAAACTGAGGCAGAAAGAAGGTAAATGACTTGCACAGGGTCACACAACTAGGAAGATTTCAAACTTGTGTCTTCCAGACTGAACCCAGAACTCTACCCACTCTGTCCCCCAGCTGTCTAGGGGAATGAAATTCCACTCTTTCTGTTAGACTTGAGAGCTTTCTGTCTACCCTCCCAATAGTGCCACATGTAACTTGTCCTCAAGTGTTCAACCTTCCAGCCAGATAATTCTTCTCTTGTTTCACATTCAGAGCATTCCTTGTCCAGAATGGCTCAGTAGGTAGAGCCCTGGGCCTAGAGTCAAGAAGACTCAAGTTCAGATCTAGCCGCAGACACTAGCTGTCCTTCCTTGGGTAAACTACTTAACTTCTGTCTGCTTCAGTTTGTTCAACTGTGAAATTGGGGGGGGGGTAGGGAAGAAATCTTCAGGGTTGTTTTGAGGATCAATGAGATCATGTTTGTAAAGTGCTTGGCAAAATGCCTGTCACATTTAACAAATGCATATTCTCTCCCTCCCTCCTCTCTCTCACTTCCTTCCTTCCTTCCTTCCTTCCTTCCTTCCTTCCTTCCTTCCTTCCTTCCTTCCTTCCTTCCTTCCTTCCTTCCTTCCTTCC
>NW_027186303.1:2272302-2339301 GCF_028583685.1 Petaurus breviceps papuanus
TTCCTTCCTTCCTTCCTTCCTTCCTTCCTTCCTTCCTTCCTTCCTTCCATCCCTGGGCATTTTCTCAGGCTGCCCACCATGTCTGGAATGCTCTTCCTCCTCATCTCCACCTGGTGTCATCCCTAGCTTCCTTCAAAGTACCACTTGGAAGCCACCTCCTGGTAAGTTTATCCTGATGTCTCTTGTTGTCAGTGCTTTCTGTCCATGGAAATTAGTTTGTATCACATATATACATTCCCTCCCTCCAGTAGACAATAAGCTGTGGACTGTCTTAGTTTTCTCTGTGTATCTCCAGTGCTTCCCACATTGCCTGGAAGGAACATGGTAGATTTTAGGGGAAACTGAATAGAATTTTCATGGTCTCTCCCAGTGAGTAACAGGAGCATCTCATCAATGTTTCAGGCCTTTCTCTGTCTCTGCTTCCACTGGCCATTCGGTGTTCTCTTTCTCTGCTCACTTCTCAAGCACCTTCTACAGACCAATCCTACCAGAATTTTTTTAACCTTTTCCAAATATTTGCCAAACTCTGTGGGCAGTGGTCAGGCAGGTATTGCCCTAGGCTTCTGGTCAGTAGCCATCTAACAAAAACTGAACCAAGATGATTTTCTGTAGACTCCACGAAGATGTTTAGGTTCATATTGCTTCTTTAAATCTCTTCCAATCACCTAATCTTTCACCTCCCAATTAGAGCTCTGTTTCCTTGTGATACCTACCAGATCTGTAATGAAAACTCTGTGTATCTAACTTGGCTTTCAGTCAGTGGCAGACATCAGTACAGCCATCAAACAAGGAAGAGACCAAAAGATTTCTGTCTCAGCTTTTACATTCCCAATTCAATGAAACTGCTCCCTCCCCGTCCCCCTCCCACCTTGGCTCCCACCTCTTCCTCATTTTCCATTTTATGCCACCATACTCCCGTGCTGTAACATTTCAAAGTGACCTTGAGTAGGGCATGGCTGGGTATAGGCAGGGATTCCAGTTTCAGTGATCAACCCCTCATCATTATTTCTCCCCTAACCATACCCAATATTTTCCCCTTGAGGTAAAGTTTTCCATATTTAATCTTAGCTCCCCAAATAAATCATTTGTAAGGTTTGAGCAAACTCACTTCAAGAACTATAGATTTTAGGTCACCAAATTGCACAGAAGGATGCAGTTATATAAGAAAGAATTTAAATTTGGGTGTACATGTCACAGTGGAAAGAACACTAAACTTGTAGTCTTAGAGCTAGAGTTCAAATATTACCTCTGATACTTGCTAGCTGTGTGACCTTGGACAAGTCACCCTCTACAGGCCTCTGTTTCCTTATCTGTAAAATGAGTTTTCTAAGGTTCTGTCCAACTCTACATCTATAATTCTATGGCACCTGCCCTCCATGAGTTACACCCATTTAGATTTCATACTCTGTTCTCCATTCCTTCTTTCCAGATTTGTTTGGTATCACACTATATGTTATAGACTGCTGGCTGTTTCCCTTAGTTGGGATGCCATCTCTGGCTTTTGTGCCTATCTAAAGTGTTCCCCCATGCCAGGTATGCCCTCCTTCCTTATTTTCTGACTTACTTCTGACAGGGGCTGCTTTCATTACCACATCAGATCTTCCCAGATCCCCCCAGCTGGCAGTGCTGTTTTCCTCCTCAAATATCCTGAGAACTTTGGGGCATTTCATTTTTGCCCTCATCACTCTCTACCTTATATTTTACTATCTGAATTATATATCCTTCTCCTCACCACAATGGAGTAAGTACCTTAAGGGACTTAAAAAAAAACCTTCACAGTCCCTGGTTTATTTCAGTTTGATCTCACGCAAATTAAACAACAACAATAGCAACACAACAACAACACCCCCAAACCCAAACATTTGAAGTTAGGAGGGCACAGATCAGTGTTTAAAAGGCTCCAAGTATTTGTCTTTGCATTCCCCCAAGCCTCACTTAGCATGGTACACATAATTAATAGCTGCTTATCCAAACCATCAGTACTCATAGGGTCGCAGATATAAATAAAGCTGAAAGGGACCTCAGCAGCCATTCAGTCCAATGATCACATTTTACAGATGAAGAAACTGAGGCTCAAGGAAGGTAAATGATGTGCCCAAGGTCACAAAGTTAGTGCATAACAGAATTAGGATTTAAGCCTGTTGTTTCAGAATCCCGGGCTATTTATTAAGCAGTCACTATGAGTCTGGCATTGTGCCAGACAGTGGGATACAAAGTCAAAAGGAAATATTAAACCTGTCCTCAGGGAGCTTAGATCCTAGTGAAGGAAGACAACATTTGTATTCTTATGTAGATGCAAAATAGCCATCTGGTGGTGGGGGGGATATTTCTCAATCTGGGGCAGGAAAGTAGAAGATGGGTCTTGAGCTGAGTTTTGAAGGAAACTAGGGCATCTGGGAGGTAGAGGTAAGGATGGAGGACATTATGGGAATGAGGGGACAGGGCAGCCAGAACAAATGGAATGACACATGAGTGGAACAGCCAGAAACCCTATTTGGCTGGACCATAGAGTTCACTGAGGAATTGAATTGAGCTTATCTGTCATTGGTGGTGATGGCAATCACCCAGCAGGCAGAGCTTGGACAAGGCATTTGCATGACATAGATAGGGTTTGAAAATTGAACTCTGAGCCTTGACCCCAATTCGTTCAATCTGCTTCTGGATTTTACCTGTCCATGAGATAAATAACAATATTTCATGGAGAATGAGGTTTGGGGTCATGGAAAATAAGTGCATTAATTAAAAAGTGACACTGAAAAAGCTATGAGGACAGAAAGCTGAAAATTTCAAGAGACCCAGTGGCAAATGGAGAAAAAATATGGTGGGTGTAAGTAGGCTGCCATCTGTAGCAAATAAAGATTTAATTAGGAGCCATGAGAACAGAGGGATGGATGGTCCAAACACTGGTACCTACAGATGAAGATGGTGGCAGGACAGCAGATATCATGCTGTGGAGATCACCAGGATGACAATGGATGAATTTCTGAAAAGGTTTCACGAAGTAATAACCAAGGTCATGCAATAGCATTTCAGAGATAAAAGGAGTAAATTAAATGTTGATCAATAATTGTTGAATTCAATTTGGTTAAGTTCAATTTGATCTAATCACCACAAACATTTATTAAGAGCCTTCTATGTGTCAGGAGTCACAAAGGGAAAAGGGAGGGGACAGAGAGCCTACAAAGCAAAAATGAAAAACAATCCCTGATCACAGGAACCTTACAAGGCCCTGCAAAGTGCATCACATACTAGGGGAAATGCATTTGAAACACATAAATATGAAATTATTGCAGTAGAGGCAGGGAAGAACTAACTTTTGGGGAGAAACCCCCCTGCTGAGGCTTTCCCCGATCAGCATTGTTTTTATTTCCTCTTTCTTTCTTCCTGCCTTTAGATTTCTAGGGAGCTCTCCTTCTACTGATGCAATTTAGTCATAGAAAGTGGCCTGGGAGGGCCCAAGAGAGGGTGGCTTGCCCACGATCACAAGTATTCATCAAAGATAGGTTTTGGACTGAGATCTTCCTGACTGAATCTGACTCACTAGCTACTGTGCCACACTGCCTCTCACTTCCCTTTTGTTTTTAATATGTATTTCTATTGCTACCTTTTGCTTTTAGATCACTGACACTCCTCCTGTATCCATTCCTTCCTGTATCAATATCCTCTCTTTCCTCTCATTATTGGATTTTATTATATTAGAATTTATTTATTTTGAAGGAAGACTCTGTTAAGAGGAGAGTCTTTTCTTCACTTTCCCATGTCTTCCTCCCTCCCCTCCCCCCCATTGAATTGTTTTCACATGTTCTCATATCTCTCCCTTTGACCTCATTGCTCTAGACTTCAGTTCTGCTTATACAAGAATCTGACCATTAGGACCTTGGAAACCTTTTCGTTGTCTTCCTGACAATTTTTCATAGCGTCGTAAGAACCTTGGGTGTCACCTAGGCCAGTCACCTCATTGTATAGATGAGGGAAATGAGGCATAGAGATTCTAAGCAGCTCTGGTACTTACTAGCTATGTGAATGTGAGCAAATCAGCATCTCTCCAAGCCTCAATGTCTTCTGTGAGATGGGAATAAAGCTGTATGAACTGCTTGTTTCAGGGTCTCAGGGAAGAAAACATCTCCACAAACCTGCAAGCATTTGAGAGATAGATTTAGTGGTTTCCACAGAAGATCTCAGTTCAAACCCACCTCCCAGCCCTGTGCTCCTTCCTGTCCTGATGACATTCTGCCCAATTTGTCAACCTCCCAGTCAATTTTTCCTTTATAGTTCTGGTCGTGAGGGCATTAGGTCTTGTGACTCAACCATTTTTATAGATTTTAGCACTCCAGAGAGAGTTTGCATCCAGATATTTCTCCAGCAATATATTTCAATTTAAATTAATCAACAATTATTTATTAAATGAATAAGTAATTGTTGATGAATTTGAATTGACTTGAGAGGTAGCTTGGTCAGTGGATGGAAAATCAGCCAGTCAGGAAGATGTGGGTTCCACTTAGCGTGCCATGTCCCACATAACCCTAGAGCTATAAATTGAAGGGGTAATGAGGATGGGTAGAGGGGTTTTTTGGTTGAGAATTTTCTTTGTGATTTGCATAAGGCCACATTGCTGGAAAATGAGAGAGCTAGGATTTGAACCCAGGTTCAAATACAGCATGGAAGAAGCATTTGGGTGACTAATATTTGTAGTGTAGGGGTGGTTTGCACCCCATGGAATGTGGCCCAGAGAAACCTGTGCTGGAACCCCTCCAGAAACTTCTAGGGACTCCAGGGACCATATGTTTAATGGGTATAATTCCTTGTGCATTTACAACAACCTTCTTCATGTCATCACACCAATGTCTATCTAATTCAATTCAGTAACAAACATTTCTTAAGTACCTATTATATGCAAGGTACTGTATCATACACTGAGGATACAATGATAATATATGACAATCTTTGCCCGTGAGGAATTTATAATCTACTGGAGGGGCAATCAAAAACACATTTTTAAATTTAAATTTTATTTTATTCTGAACTTAAGGAATAAAACAAGTATTCTCATAACACAGAATAGGAAAAAAGAGGAAACTGCAGATCTATTATGTACAATTTGCTATTCCTTTTAAATGCATAATAATGTTATCACATAACTTTCTTTTTTTTCCTTTGCCCCACTCCCAGATGGCTACCATTAGATACAAATATGTAAATACATGTAAAGCCATTCTACACATAATTTTATTTATCAGTTCTTCCTCATTGTCCTATATGCCAGGCATTGTGCTGGGAGATGCATTTTTTTCAGGAGAGACAATATAAATAATACATAGGTGAACAGACACACAAAATCTAAAAATAGACAAGGGGAGTAATGCTCTAGAAACTGGGGGTGGGGTGGGGGAATTAGGAAATCCTTCATATAGAAGGTGATCCTGACTCATGTTTTGGATATGATACTTCACCTCTCTTTGCCTCAGTTTCCTCATCTGTAAAGTAATGGGGCTTGACTAGATGTCCTCTGAGGTCCCCATGATCTTCAGTCACATCCCCTCCTTTTGCCTCAGTTTCCTTATTTGTAAAATAATGGGATTTGGCTAGGCTTCTGAGGTCCCTTCTAGCTCTAGACCTGGGACTTTAGTTCTGCCTCCCTCATCCCCCCTTTCTGCAGCTCACAGATTAAATGAATGGTGGAGACAAGATCAGAACTCAAACACCATCTAGTCCAAACTGTGCAGTTTATATACTCAGGGGTCTTGCAACAAAATAAAAATAACATGGATGAGTTCTAAAGTAGTGTTTGAACCTGTGGTCCTAGAAAACATCCCATGGTGATTTTATTATCGTCATTGTTGTTATTATTATTATATTGGTATCAGGGTGAGGGACTATATGATAGAAAGGGAAAGTAGGATGGCAAAATAGAAAGGTCACGGAATGACAGGTGGACAATGAGAGTCTGTTAGTCAGCCAACAAACATTGATTAGGTACTTTCTGTGTGCCTAACTGTGAATGCAAAAACAAGAAAAAAGAAAGCCCAGAGTGCTCTACTAGGTGCCAGATTTAGGAAGGTCTATGTTTAAATCCTCAGACACTTACTAGTCGTATAATCCTGGACAAGTCACTTAACCTCTACCAGCCTCAGTTTCCTCTTCTGTAAAATGGGGGATAATAATAGAACCTATCTCCCAGGGTTGTTGTGAAAATCAAATAAGATAATATTTGTCAAGCATGAGGAATGTGCTGGGTGACTTTGGGCAAGTCACTTAACCCTTTTTGCCTCAGTTTCCTCTTCTGTCAAATGAGTTGGAGAAGGCGATAGCAAGATGAGGGGCAACTTGGCCCTATATCATTCAGGTCCCTTTCACCTTCAGAGCCTGAACCAATGAGTAAGATCAAGGTTAACAGACCTTGGTGGAAGGAGCAGGTAGCCACCACTGAGTCATGAAGAGAGGACAGAGCTTCTGCCCATCTCCATAGGGACCATTTATCCCACAAAGGATGAAAACTCAGTTGATTTTTTGTTTTTTGTTTTAGGGGTGTCAAGCCTTGATGGAAACAAATTCAGAGGAGACAATAAAGCTTTCATTGAAGACTGGTGTCAAGAACGGTAAGAAACCATCTCCATTGTTCTCCGACTCACTGAGGGACTGAACAGAAATTGTGGCTTCATACTTGGCTTGTTTTCAAAATACAAAATGGACACATCCTTTTTCTCCCTTTCCTGTTACTCTTTGTCCCTATGTTGTGAATGGATTTTGATTTTTTAAAATAAGCTTTTCTTTATTTCCTCCTGTGTGGCTTTATTACCATGGTATGTGAATACTTGGTGAATTTATGTAACAAAAAAAAATTTAAAGGACTTCTAGAAAAGAAAAGGTAGAAATAACAGCATTTCATGGTTCTTAACTGTCAAGATGGATGTTTATAGGATCATAAATTTAGAGCTGGAAGGGGTCTGATAGATTATCTCATCCATACCATATATATATACACACATATGTATTTAAATTTGGGATTTATAGTCATTTTTAATGCAACTGCTTTTCACTGGTTTGTGAGACAATATTACCTAAAATCTTCCTTCATTTGCCTCTTGTAATATTTGGCAAATGAGCTTTTATTCTAGGATTTGGAGCTGGAAGGTACCTTAGTTAGAAGGGTCTATCTCTTTAAGCCCCTCTCATTTTACAGATAAGGAAGCTGAGACCTATTAGAAATGTTAAGTGACTTGTCCAGGGTCACCCAAGTCTTAGGCTCTTCTGATTGCATGCTCCTCCCTTGGTCCCGCTCTAAAATGATATTGCCTACTAGGGTGATAAGCTGTGGTCAGGCTCCTCAATCCACAATTAGGTGTTAGCATTTTTGTTGTTGTTCAGTTATTTTAGTCATATCTGACTCTTTGGGACCCCATTTGGAGTTTTCTTGGCAGAGATACTGGATTGGTTTGCTATTTCCTTCTCCAGCTCATTTGACAGATGAGGAAACTGAGGCAAACAGGGTTTAAGTGACTGTCCCAGGGTCACCCAGCTAGGAAGTGTCTGAGGCTGGATTAGAACTCTGGTACTCTGAACTCTAGTCTTGCTGCTCTATCCACTGTGCCACCTAGCTGCCCCATCATTTCTTTTACCTTCCTATTATTTGGAAAGGGGTGAGGAGGGTCACATGATAGCATATTGCTTTCTTCCTTTTATCTTCTGCTAGAAATATGCTATATATTGTAAATGCTTATTCCCTTCCTTTCCCCAACCTAAGGATCTAAGAAAATATTAATTAATAAACATTTATCCAGTACCCACCTTGTAAATCATGGGCATGTTTAAAAAGCATAAATTAAGAAAAATAAAACATTCCTTCAAAATTCAAGGGCAGGGTAGGCACTGTTTCCTTTTATGTTGTTTTATTCCCAACATTTCTAGGAGCAGTTCCTGGGAGAACTTTTGAAATCTCCTCTGGGTGTTTATAATGTGAATGCCTTGAGAGGAGGGATTTTTACCCTTCTTCGTATTTTTATCTCCATTCCCCAGCACGGTGCCTGGCCCATACGAGGTAGGGGCTTATTAAATGTTGATCACTGATTGGTTGATTAGAAAAAGAGCAGACAGCAGATTTTTCCAATGTGCCTTAAGGGAAGTCTTCCCCAAAGCAGAGATTTGGATGAGATAACTCTTTAGCTTCTCTCCTTGTCCTATGATTCCACAATTTAATGACTGTGAATCGTGAAGAAAAAAAAAACAACCAAAAAACCCTAGTGCTTGTATTGTTTGGCCCTAAGCTGGATGGAATAGAACAGAGGATTGGATTCAGTGTCAGGAGATCTGAGTTCAAATCCCTATATGTGTAACCTTGGCCAAATCACTGGTCTCTTTGGGCCTCAGTTTCCTTATCTGTATATCATGGATACTTTGGCAGTCTGGGGAAGACTTCTCCAAATAAAGGGCATGACAGAGGATGAGATGGATACATGGTGTCATGGAAACAACCACCATGAGCTTGGACAGACTTCAAGAGAGTAGAGAACAGAAGGGCCTGGCCCACTGTGGTCCTGGGCATCACAAAGAATCAGACATGAGTGAACAGCAACAGCATTCATAATTGAAAGGAATGCTAAGTTTCAGTCAGAGTTCTGCCCTCTTTCTTGGAATTGATTCTTATATATATTTCTACAGTGCTCTCCTGCCCCTCCATTCCACCCATGTAAATTCCTTAAGGTCAAGGATTGTGTATCTTCTAGCACCTAGTATGGTACCTGGAATGTAATAGCCCTCTGCAGATGTTTGGTGAATGAATGAATGAGTGAGTGAGTGAGACACCCTTCTCAGGCTTTATAGCAGCTGCTGTGACTCACTCCTTTGGCTCTGTCCCTAGGGGTGGTGGCCCAGATTATCAGTTCCCATTGTCCCCACATATGCAGGAAAACACTCTGGCACATTAATTTTATCCTTTCAGTTGAGGTCATTTAGAAAATCAGAGTTGTTTACAATTCCTTAATTATGATTTTAGAAATGAATAACACATATATCAACAACCCAGGGTGCACATCTACTCCCAGACTTTGATCCTGAGGCCAGCAGATGATGATGCCCTTTTGATAGGCAAGACAAAATCCTAAGCACTTAGCACACTGTGCTACAGTGGAAAGAACACTAGATTTTCATGCAAAAAGAGCTGATTTCAAAGCCTGCTTCTGTTACATACTACCTATGGACTATTGGTCCAGGCAGTTCCCCTCTCTGGGGCTCAGTTCCCTCATCTGTAAGCTGATGGGGGAGGACTCAGCAGCCTTTCTTCCAGTTGTAAATCCATGATTCTCTTCTTAGTTGTGTGACCTTGGACAAGTCACCTCACCTCTCTTGGTTTCAGTTAACTTAATTTATAAGTGAGAGACCAGATCAGACTTTGTAAACTTGGGGTCCATGAACTTGAACATACAAACATACATATAGATAACTGTATTTCAATATAATTTGTTTCCCTTGTAGTCCTATATATTTTATGTACCTAAAAGCATGATTCTAAGAAGGTGTCCATAACCTTCTCCAGACTTCTAAAGGGACCTATAATACAAAAATGATTAAAAGTTCAGCATGGTGTTTTGGCATATAGTAGGTACTTAATAAATGCTTGTTGACTTGACTTGAATCCTTGGCACTAAGTGATGTCTAAATTTTCTCACAGCTCTATGTCTATGGATACTCCCAGACTGTTTAGTCAACAAATATTTGTTTGTTTGTTTGTTTTGTTTTTGTTTAGTTGTTTCAATCATGTCTGAGTCTTCATGACCCCATTTGGGGGTTTTCTTGGCAAAGATACTGGAGCGGTTTGCCATTTCCTTCTTTAGCTCATTTGATAGATGAGGAAACTGAAGCAAACAGGATTAAGTGACTTTCCCAGGGTCACACAGCTAGGAAGTATCTGAGGCCAGGTTTGAACTCAGGAAGATGAGTCTTCCTGACTCCAGAACTGGCACTCTATCCACTATGGCACCACCTAGCTGCCCTTAAATATTTATTAAATATCTTTTATGTGCCAGGAACTATACTGAGCTGTGGAGATACAAAGAAAGGCAACCCCCTAAAAAACAAACAAATGAAAAAACCACTCCCTCCCCTCAAGGAGTTCATGGTATGACAGGAAAACCTCCTGGAAGGTCAGTGTCTAATAAATTGTGGGTAACTCAAACTCAGGCACCCTGTTTCTCTCCTGTGAGTCCTTGAGCCAGCAAGATAACATTAGATAGACTGGGTCATGTGCTGATCCTTCATTTTTGGATGGCTCTGGGTCTGCTCCTCAGCTCTGTATAAAGGCTAAAGGCATTGCTCATTGAACCTGTCTGTGGTCCTGGGTAAGATTTCTGCTTTTCCCAGGTGGCCAGAGGGCAAAGACTCCCAGCCTTTTCTTCTCTGGGTACCACTTTCTCATATTCTGAGCTCAAATTCAGTACATTTGAAAGCAAACAAATAAACAAAATAGTCTGACTTTTTCTGTCATCTTCAGATTCTGAAGGTTTTGTGGGCAGGGGCCTTGAGGTGTTAAGTAGATTGCATAGGGAAATAATAACTTTGTATTTGGTGCCAGGATACCAACTACAGTGTTGGTTCAATCAACACACACCTTCTGTTTCATACAAGTTGCATGCTACACACATATATACTCACAAACACACACAAGGTATACCAAAAATCTTCATCTTGACTCTTCTCTCTCTTCCTGTGGCCTCTAGTCAGAAAGAAAATCATGGCAAATGTCATCCTGGTTTCCTTTTCTGACTTCCTGCTTTTTAATAAGCCTTTTAAGAAAGTTGCTGAATAGTGCCATACTTGCCACACGTGAGCTGACTCAGCTCAGTTTATTTGTGAAATGATTGTGTGACTAATACTCTCAGGCTTAGCATGATAGGTGATTTCATCCATGTTGGAAATTCCTATAGAAATCTGACTATATCTTAGTAGGGAAGTCTCAGAGGCCCCTGAGTATCAGAGACAGCAGTTGAACCTAGTTGTTCCTGACTCTTGTCTGGAATGCTATCTCCTATATCACACTCCTTCTCATGTCTGTGTGTGTGTTCAGTAATTTTTTTAGTTTAGTCCAATTCTTTGTCACCCCATTTGCGGTTTTCTTTGAAAAAATACTGGAGTGGTTTGCTATTGCCTTCTCCAGCTCATTTGACAGATGAGGAAATTGAGGCCTAGGGTCACATAGCTAGGAAGTGTCTGAGGCTAGATTTGAATTTAGGAAAATGAGTCTTTCTGCTTCTAGGTCTGGCACTCTATCCAGTATGGCGCCACCTAGCTGCTGCTTGTATATTATAATAAATCAGATGCCAGCCTTGCCAATAGCTTTCTCCTACCTTTCCAGTCTTACTACTCTCTGTGCTCTCTGCAGTTCAGTTACACTGGCTTATTTACTGTTCTTCACGTATGACACTCTTTCTGGGCTCTGTATTTATACTGGCTCTCCCCTCTGCCTGGAATACTCTCCCTCCTTGTCCTTCCTCTTAGCTTCCTTGACTTCCTTCCAGATTCAGCTCAAATTCCATGTTTCCTGCTCCTACCCAGCTGCTAATGCTTTCTTTTCTTAGATTACTTTCAGCCTACTTAGTATATACGTATGTGTGTGTGCATATGTGTATACATATATATGTATATGCATTCTAGTTATTTACATTTTCTCTTCCCTATTAGAATGTAAGCTTCTTGAGGGCAGGGACTAATTTTCTTTCTTTTGTATATCTATCATATAGTACAGTGCTTAATAATAGCTTATTGGTGACCATAAATTATTGGATTTATAAAAATTCTCATCAGCCCACAGAATTGTTTTGGACCTCCAATCATAGTTGCAGCTATTCCTGTCTCAGGATCATGGAACCAAAACAGGTCTCAAGAGGTCATCCAGAAGAACTCCCTCATTTGACAGAGGAGGAAACTGAGGCTCAGATAGTCCAAGTCACTTGCCCAAAGTTATACAGGATTTCTACTTCCCCTGTGCACTGACAAACAATTCTTTCACTGAGAGCAAATGTGAGATGAGGGATTAGATTTATTCTGGTTGACCCCAGAGTGAAGTATTGAGAGTAATGAGTGGCAGCTTGTTTTAAGGAAAAAGTTCCTAATAATTAGAGCAATTCAAAAGTGTAATGTGATGCCTTGGGAAGCCTCAGGTTCCTTCTTCAGCACATAATGAAAAGAATGATGGTATTTGAGAAGTTGAGGGGCCTTGCTGGTCTATTCATACCCAAAGGAATGTCCACTGCTACATTTCTGACAAGTGGTCAGTCAACCTTTACTCAGAGGCTTTCAATGAGAAGAAATCCATCACCTCTGGAGGCCACCCAAGGTCAGGTGTGCATAGGTGTTAATAGGAGTGTACATAGAAGGAGTGATCAGGTAAGGGGTAAACTATAGGGGCTCTGAGGTCCTTTCTAACTCTGAGTCTTTTATTCTAGAGGGCTGAGGTATTGTTTTCCCCAGCCAGTCTGGTGAAGTAGGATGGGTTCCATACATGGCAGGAGGTTTCAGAGTCAGAATTCCATAGAATCTAGTCTCTAAAAGTGGCAAGGGTTGAATTTCCTCTGTTCTGGGTCCAGTGAAAATAAATGGAAGGGTAGATGCTAGGGAGGGACTCAGGTATCAGTAGAAACCCTCATCAACCAGGGCACTCAGTCACAAGAGAGATATGGAGTGTTGTAGAATTCTTTTAGATGATTTTGTGCCATCAGGTAGAATAGTTGATACCTCTACATGTGGCAGTAGGTCCCAGAGGGAGACAGCCTCCAAACCTAGTTCCAGGGAATGGGTGATGGAGTAGAAAATGGCCATAAACCATTATGAGCCTACATAGAGAAAGAGACAGAGACAGAGACTTTCTTATGAAATACAAGGGGAAATAATTTCTTCAGTCTATAAGAGACTCCACAATGTGATAATTGCCAGTCAATAAGCATTTATTAAGCAATTACTATGTTCTGGCACTGTGCTAAGCACTGGGGTTGCAAGAAGGTGCAAAAGACAGTCCCTGATCTCAAAGAGCTCACAGACTGAGGCTATGAGATTGGGTTTTCAAAAGAAAACAATGGAGGTGTAATGCAATGACCAATCATGACTCTAGGAGAGTCATCGTGAAGAATCTTTCCCACCTTGATATAGAGAGATGCAAAATGAGACAGATTTTTTTTGATATGGCCAATGTGTGGATTTGATTTTCTTAACTATGATGATGATGATGATTACTTTTATTATTATTTACAAAGGTGGGTTTTTATTTTTTTGAGAAAGGGAAGAATCAGGGCTAGAGGGAACCAAATGAAAAAAAAAAAAGACCAAAAAAATCAATGATGCATTTAAAATATGCAGAAGGCAACAGAAAAAGTCTAGAAGGAGATATATACAAATGTGATAGGTTTGGAACTAAAGATTATCATATACTTCTAAAAAGAAACCCTAGATGTATGTAATAGATATTTGTCATTTTCTATATAATCCCTGTAACTGGTTCTTCGCATATGGAAATGTTCATGTTGGTTGGCTTATCAGGTTCAGAATAACAGCAAAGAATAATTGAGATGTGTTATAGAGATGTAAATGTTCCTCATGTTTATTTGTTAGAGAACAGGTCCCCTGGGAAAGGGGATTAGTGCCATCTTTTGGAGGCTTAGGTAAATGACAACATCAGAGGATTGAACAGGGCCAGAGATGAAATTACCACCTGATTGGAGCTGATGAGATCTTCAAGAGAAAAGTCCATGGAGGACAGTGACATGCATCAGTGACCAGAATTGCCTTCAACTCAGCTTTTCAGAGGGTAGTACCAATGTAGAAGGGTCTACCTCATGACTGTTGAAGCCTTATCCAAGGTAGCACTGCCAGTTGCTAAGAATACCTGGACCTTTAGAAGGATGGTTTTTTAATGGTGAATATCATTACAGGGGTGTACCAGAGCCAGCTCAAACTATTTGAAAGAACTAATTATTAAATTTTCTTTGTGAGCATTTGCACCTTGGAAATCAGCAAACATCACAGATCAGGGCTTGGTTTATTGTTTTGTTTGTTGCCTAGACTAATAAAGTGATGGAGAAAAATGGTAATGATGCATATTAAACTTAAAAGTGTGGGCACCTTCTTTTTCTTTTGGATAGCTGGTTGTTAAACATTTACCAGCACACTCCTGCTATTATTTTCTATAAGCTTAGAAATAAGTCTGGTATGTTTCCACTAGAATCATAGGTTTAGAGGTCAAAAGACCTAAAAGTTAATCTGGTTCAATGTTTTCATTTAACATATTAGAAAACTGGCCTAGAAAAGGGAAACATCTTGCTTAAAGTCACCTAGATAGTAAAGTGGAAGAACCTGGATTGTAATGGACATCTTCTGATTTTACACCCAATGCTCTTTCCACAAGAATACACACATGACCTTTTAGAATTTATAAACACAATCCTTCCTATTTTGAACCTGTTGAGCCTGTGTGTATGTAAGAGGAGCTGGTAGTTACCCTTGAGGGAATAGCAAAGGGTGATATTCCCAGATCACCTGAATATAAGCAGCATACCAGAAAAAGGAAAAGTTGCCAGTGTGTAGTTGGGTCTTTCCTGCCAGGACACAAGTCTTATTGTAAAAAGAATTAGGCTAGTCATATAGTGTGAATGATTTAGAGTCAAAATGTTGTACTGGGAGGGAAGGAAAAAATAAGGGGGAAATAAAGGAGAGGGAGAGGAGAAGGGAAGAAAAGGGGAGAGTGATTGTGAGAGCAATTACTTTTCTCATAGCAAGCATTATTATGCCCATTTTATAGATAAGGAAGCAGAGGCTGAAAGAAATGAAGAGACTATGGCCACAGCTAGTACAGGCAGGTAGGAAGTTAAAAAGAAAATAGGAAGGAAGAAAGGAGAAGAGAAATGGAGGAAGAGAAGAAAGAATAAAGGAAGGGGGGAGGGAGGGATTAAGGGAGTGAGGAAGGAAGGAAGAAGGAAAGGAAGAGGAACAGAGGAAAGAAGTCAGGGAGGAAGAAAGGAAAGAAGAGAGATAGGAAGGAATAAGGGAAGTAAAGGAGGTGAAAAAGGAGAGGGAGAAAGGAAGGAAGATAGAAAGAGGGAGAAAGGAGGGAAGGAAAGGAGAGAGTGAGGGAGGGATGGAGTGAGAAAGGAAGGAAAGAAGAAAGGGAAGAAGAGAGGATAGAAAGAAGATAAGAAATAATAAATGAAAGAAGGGAGCGAGGAAAGAAAGAAAAAGAAAGAAAGAAGGAAAGGAAGGAAGGGAGGAGGTAGGTTAACTATGTGGGGAAGGGACTTTTATAAATCATTGTCTCAATTGGCAATGCCCTATCCTGAACACTCTAGTCCAGTAAAAGATAACAACGTCTGATTTTCACTGTATTTGTATATGGAACTAGTCTTCACTAAGACAAAGATAAAACTTTGTATCTTGTCAGATCTGGAACATACTGAAATAACACATATTGCACAGTTCTGAAGGGATCCAATAATTGAGCACTTGTTGTCTTGGGACTCTGAGATTAAAAATTATACTGCAGTACCTTGAGATGTTTTCTAGCTGGGACAGAATGATCTCAGGAGAGATTAAAAATACTCCTATTTTAAAAAAATGAAACCAGCACATCGATCCTTAGGTTTAATGTAGAACACATGGGTTTGGTTCTTTCCCTGAAATTTATTTTTATGCCAACAATATCTAAGAATAGATATGTACAGATGAGCAGCAAAATTAAACATTATTATTATATATATATATCTGTAAAATTTATCTGAATCATCTAGGATAAAATCAATTCAACAATAATTTCAGAAATGTTTTATAAGTACTTGCTCTCTGCAAAACAAATAAACAATGTGTCTTAAAGAGACAGTTCAATATTAGTGAGGCAGAGAGTCCTGGACTACAAGAGAAGAAGATTTGTATTCAGATCCTGCCTCTGAATTTTACAGGCTTTGTGATCCTAGGAAAATCACTTAGCCTCTCCAAACCTCAGTTTCTTCATCTGTAAAATGGAGATTGGAATACCTGCACGTAGTATCATCCTTGCAGTATTGCTATGAGGTTCAAATAAAATAATAAGTATAAAGTCCTTTGTTACCTTTAAAGTACTGGGTAGACATCAACTATTGTAATTATTTTTGTTTGTAGCTTTTTTGGAGGGGGGAAAGCAGGGCAATTGGGTTAAGTGACTTGTCCAAGGTCACACAGCTAGTAAGTATTAAGTGTCTGAGGCTGGATTTGAACTCAGGTCCTCCTGACTCCAGGGCCAGTGGAGTTTTATTCACTGTGCCACCTAGCTGCCCCTATTGTAATTATTTTTAAGCAGTGTTACAGCATAATAGGAAGAAAACGAGATTTGGAGTCAAGACACCTGGGTTCAAATCTTGTTTCCAACATTTATTAGATGTATGATCTTGTCAAGTCACTTAAACCCTTCCTGCCTCAGTTTCCTCATGTCTGAAATGGCGAATAATGATGTTTGTAGGACCTACCTCAAAACATTGTTGAAGGGCTCCAAATGAGATAATGTATCTGAACTGCTTTAGCCACAGCAATTATTCCAGTATTTATTTTGGGGTTTTAAATGTATTTTCCCCATTTAACATGTATAGAAAATATGACAGGATCAAAGATTTTTAACTTAGAGTTACCATTGAGTACATCCTTTGATTTCGCTGATGAGGAAACTGAGGCCCTAAGAAGTTAAGCAAGTTGCACAAGATTACAGAGGTAGTACCCAGATTGGAGAAGGAAATGGTGAAGCACTACAGTATCTTTGCCAAGAAAACCCCAAATGGGATCATGGGGAGTAGGACACGACTGCAAAGATTCAGCAACACCAAAAACCTGTCAAAGTCAGGATTCAGGCTCCAGTACCATGACTTTCAATCCCAAGGACCCTTTTCCATTGTATTGCCAGAAGCAGAATAGAATGTCAGAGTTGAAAGGGATCTCAGAGGTCTTCCAGACCAATCTCTTAGTGGTCAAGAAGTCTCTCAACAATACATTGGGGGGCAGCTAGGTGGTGCAGTGAATAGAGCACCGGCCCTGGAGTCAGGAGGACCTGAGTTCAAATCCAGCCTCAGATACTTAACACTTAAACACTTGCTAGCCATGTGACCTTGGGCAAGTCACTTAACCCCAATTGCCCTGCCCTCCCCCTCCAAAAAAGAAAGCAAAAACCAACCAAACAAAAAACCAATGCATTGAACAAAGAAGAAGGCGTTGTTTTTGTAGCATTGTGTATAGTGCCTCCTTTTAACGACCTCTTCTGATGCTCACTGTAGCCAGGAAGTTATCCTTGAAGGCCATACCCATGGAGTCTAAGCTGTGCCATCCCCTGATGATCTGGGAGTCCAAAGCCAGACCAGGTACCTCATCCACAAGTCAGCCTTGCTAAGTTTAGCAAGAATCTTCACCAAAATGGCCTCAGGGCAATGTTTTTGAACACAGGAACAGGAGAAAATTGGCTTCTAGCTCAAGGGCGGTAATCTGTATCATTGTGGGGACAAATCTCAAGGTCTTTGAAGTCCTGGAGAAGAAAATTCTGGAGAAAGTCTTTACCTGTGTTATCTTATTTCAGTACAAGGAGAAGACAACCTGCTATATTGTCTGGTTCTTCTATATCTTAAAAATGGAATGGCAACAGATCATTCAGATAGCTAGGAAGCTTGTGGCCAAAGCAGTCTGCTGAGTTTGTAGGACTGCCTATCATTCTGACGATCTTCCCATTAAATGCAATGTGGAGACAATTAGGCATCAGGGCAAAAAGAAGTGTTCATATAAAGTCAGAGCTTCTAGCTAGGAGGCTGTTTGGGGATGTGTTGACTTGAGTGAACAAAGGACATTCTATTTTTAAATATAGTGATTTACCCAGCTAGCATCTACACGCCTCTTTTCTTTCTTTTTATTAAAAGCAAAGTGTTGGTTTCACAACCTCCATTTATCTAGATGTGGTCAAGTTTCTCTATTGGAGCAGTATAAAGGAAATAGGGCAAATGAGACATGGGATGTGCCACATTCCGTGCTTTGTGGTACTGAAGGTGATAGTCTGGCCCCAGGCCTTTAAATGAATACAGATGCTCTCTGTAGGTAACTGTGCTCAGGGGCAGTCATGGTTGCCCTGAAAGAAAGGTTGCTTGTTGATGGTTCCTAGCTTTTTCTCCTGCCACATCCTCTTTAAAACCTGCCTTGGCTGCCCCAGAGGTAATTGGATTGAAGAGACTGAATGCTGAATATCAGGAATTCAAAGAAGCCTGGGAAGATTTGTATGAACTGATGCTGGATAAAGTAAGCAGAATCAGGAGAATGTTACATACACTGACTACAAATGAAGAATGCACTGAAGGGAAGTTGAATTCTGAGTAATTGTAATAAGCAATCCTGGTCCTGGGGAACAGTAATAAACATATTTCCTTCTTTTTGGCAAGAAGGTGGAGCAGAATGGAAGCAGTGTGTTGAAGATACTGTCAGAGGCAATCACTTTATCAATTATTTTGGCTTAACTTTTACTTTGTTAAAAGGGAAGGTGCCATGCTGAATAGGAAGGCAGAGAGCCATATGAATGAAACAAAAGGCATCAATAAAACTTTTTTTTTTATATCACCAGACATTGTTTTCTTTTCTCATAGATCACTCCAGATTTGGACTAAAATGTAATTATTCATTTTCTTAAAAATATCAGGGATATGAATTCCTGGTGAAACCCATATGATGCCTTGGCTAGTTATGTAAACTAGTAATGGTCAAAAATTCAGTCTTGAGTGTGCCTCGTGGTGGCATTTTGGGACATGAGCAGGCATTTAATCCAGGAGAATGTGAGCTCCAGGAGGTCAGGGATTGTTTTTAACCTTTCTTTGTATCCTCAGTACCTTGCTGAAATAGGTACTTAATAAATGCCTATTGAATAAATGAATGAATGAGGGTCTGGATAGAAGGAAAACTCCTCAAGGATGAGAAAGGTTTAATTTTTTTCTTTTCATTCCCAGTGCTTGTCACATAATAGATTGCTTAATAAATTCAGTAAATGCTAATTCCTATCACTGATTTGCTATTGAGAAATGAACCAATAATCAGCATATGTATACATGCATGTATAATATTTGTTGCTGTTAAGTCATTTCAGTCATGGCTGACTCCGTGACCCCATTTGGGGCAAAGATACTGGAGTAGTTTGCCATTTCCTTCTGCAGCTCATTTTATAGGTGAGGAAATTGAGGCAAACAGATTTGCCTCGGGCCACACAGTTAGTGTCTGAGGCCAGATTTGAACATGTGCAATATATACAATGATGGGATCAAAGATTTTGAACTTGGAATTACCAATGAGTCACACACACAGACATACAAACACAATGTACGTACACATATAAATATACATATGTATATATGTGTGTTGTATGTGTATATACACATAGAGACATACATATTTATATACCTTTAATGTAAGCAAATTGCTTTGTACAATTTATTTCATTTGATTTTCTCAGTGACCCTGTGAGGTATGGGCTATAAGTGTGATTATCTCAATTTTTTTTTACAGATGAGGAGACTGAGACTCTGGGATGAAGTGACTTGCCCAAGATCACATAGCTGTTTTCAGAGGCAGGATCTGAGCTAAGATCTTCCTGACTGAGAAAGAATGATCAGGTGAATGAGTGAGGGGCTAGAAGACCTAGGTTTAAATTCTGTTTTTGGGGGGCATCTAGGTGGCACAGTGGATAGAGTACCTGCCCTGGAGTCAGGAGGACCTGAGTTCAAATCTCAACCTTAGACACTTGACACTTTCTAGCTGTATGACCTTGGTCAAGTCATTTAATTCTAATTGCCTTGCCAAAAAAATTCTGCCTCTTTAACTTACTACCTTTATAGCTTTGAGTGAGTCTCTTCAGTTCCTTCATTAGTTAAATGATGGTTTGAACGAGATGACTTCTGAGGTCCCTTTCAGTTCTGGATTCACAAGGAATGTAGTATCTACACTTTTGACTGGACTGCCCAGGGTTTGGTTCACTTGCTGAAGTAGGTACTTAATAAATGCCTATTGAACAAATGAATGAATGAGGGATCATAGAAATGGAGCAATCACGGAGATTGACCCCGTGATGTCACTGGTGAGGAAACTGCCTCTACCAGCAGTTGAAAGATGGGAAGTGGTGAGGCTTTTCACTAGCAAAAACGTGGTCCTAAATCCAAGATGGTGATTATTGCTTCTGTTGCTTTGGCTGAAAGATTAATTGTATATATATGCATATATAAATATACATGTATATATGCATTTATCTATGTACATATGTATGTGTATATATGTCCACATGTACACACATATTATAAAAGCAGGAATGTAGTCTAGTAGAATCAATCAGCCAATCAGTAAGTGTTCATTAAGCTCCTACTACATATGAAGCATTAATTAATTGAATTAACTTAAGGTTTAATTAATTAAAAATTAATACAACTTAGGTGCACTGAGAGTTTCAATGACTTGGGCAATGACAGTACCTGAACATGACTTGTAGGCCAGTTTTCTTTTCACTATTCTATGCAGTTTCTGTAGTACTTACTAAATATTTACTGGCCTGATGAACACAATGCCAGGTCATAGGTCCAAAGGGCCAGTAAGGAAGCATCTTTTGTCAAAGAAGAGATGGTTTCAAGGTGCAAAATAAGGCATGTATTTTTTGACACGGCCAATTAGAGAACTTTGTTCTATCTGACTAGGTATATCGTTTCAAGGTTTGTTTCTTTGTTTCAGTATGGAGACAAAATAGATTTTTTCCATTGAAAATAATAAAATTTAATTGTGGATTGGTTGAAGTGGATTTGTTATTATATAGTGGAGAAAAAAGTGAATCAGTGTGTGAGGAGTGCTATTGCAAACCAGTGGGGCACTGAGACCTCAGAGGGGCTCCATATGTTGGTGTATATGTGTGACTAAGGAATTAGGGCAGTGAAGTAGATCCAACTAACTCCCAGCCTTAGCCTCTCTTCCAGTCCCCCTGTGTAGGTACAGGGAACATGCCAGTAGGGGACAGCAGTGAGGAGAGGCTATTATTTGGATACCGTCTTGTCCCTTGCATTTGAATCTGGCATTGTCTGAACTCTTTCTGGACTTTTGAAAATTAGAGGGCAGGTAGAGGCAGGCAGAGTGACCCAGAGCACAGAATGTGAAGGACTAGGGGTAACAATTTCTGGACATTCAGGAATGTCTGTATCATCATCCAGACAAATTCCCCTCCCTGCTCTTCAGTTCTTAGCACAAAAGAAATATTTTTTAAAAAAGTTTGTTGAGGAGTAGAAGCACAACCTTCCCACGGCTCCAGCTTCCACCCTCCCCAATCCATGTAAAAAGGGGACTCTAAACAAACTTTGGAGCTGCAGAACCCACAAAATGACACAGAGAAGCTAACCTCCTGCTGAGGACAGCCCAGCAGGCCGGTAGGAATCCAGCACAGTGCTCTGGGAGCCGAGCCCAGCACCAAGCGGAGGCTTTAGCCCCAGGGCGGGCCTGACCAGCCGTGGCCAGAGGGACTCTAGAACAGCAGCAGTGGTGGCAGTTTCCAGATTTATCAACACATAGATGCGAAGGACAAGGTGGGAGGCCAGTGCAGTCTGGACTTTGGGACCAGTAAGTGGGAGTGCATGGCTTTTACCCCCAGGGCAAGAAGCCACTGAGACGCCAGCACAGCCAGCCAATGCCATGTGTGGGCTTCAGCTCCTGGCCTGCAGAGTGTAGGGGGACCAAGCACCAGTCTGAGGGGTCATCGCTCTTGCTTTAACCTGCTTGGATCTGGATTGCAGTCTAGGGTGGAGGTCCTGGGGTGTGTGTCCAGCTTGCCAGAGCATGTAAGACCTCAGAGAGGGCACCCATCTAATACCTCAGGCAGCTGAGAAAACCCCAGCATTTGGGACGAAAGCTCCCCTGTCTGGTGGCAGAGTCCTACTGTGGCAAAAAGCCCAAAAGTCAAGTAATTGAGTGGCAAAATGAGCAGGCAAAAGAAACAAAGCAGACAGAAGATTCCAACATTACACTCCTATTTTGGGGACAAGAAGGAGCAAGGCATGGAACAGGAGGAAAACAGTGAAGTCAGAACTCCTGCACCAAAAGCTTCAAAGGAAAATACAAGCTGGTTACAGGCCATAGAGGACCTTAAGAAGCAGATACGAGAAGTGGAGGAAAAATTGGGAAGAGAAATGAGAACCATGCAAGAAAATTATGAAATGAGAGTCAACAGCCTGACTGAGGAAAATAATACCTTAAAAAACAGACTGACTCAAATGGCAAAGGAGGCTCAAAAAGGCAATGAGGAGAAGAATGCCTTAAAAAGTCGAATTTGCCAGATGGAAAAAGAATCTCAAAAGCTCAATGAGGAGAATCATTGCTTCAGAATTAGATTGGAGCAAATGGAAGCTAATGACTTTATGAGAAATCAAGATGCTGTTAAACAGATCCAAACAAATGAAAGAATAGAAGGCAATGTGAAATATCTCATGGGAAAATCCACTGACCTGGAAAATAGATCCGGGAGAGATAATTTAAAAATTATTGGGCTACCTGAAAGCCATGACCAAAGTAAGAACCTAGAAAGCACTCCAGGAAGTTCTCAAAGAAAACTGCCCTGATGTTTTAGAACTGGAGGGCAAAATAGAGGTTGAAAGAATCCACCGATCACCTCCTGAAAAAGATCCCAAAAAGAAAACTCCTAGGAATATTATAGCCAGGTTCCAGAATACCCAGATTAAGGAGAGAATATTACAAGCAGCCAGGAAGAAACAATTTAAATATTGTGGAAACACAATCAGGATAACCCAGGATCTGGCAGCTTCTACACTGAGGGATCGAAGGGCTTGGAATGTGATATTCTGGAGGTCAAAGGAGCTACCGTGTTTCCCTGATAATAAGACCTATCCCGAAAATAAGCCCTCCCCTTACTGTGTAAGATTCCTCTAAAATAAGCCCTCCCCCGAAAATAAGCCCTATTGAGATTGCTACTGTAGTGAAGGTGATCCCCTGCGCTACACGCTACATTACGGTACCCTCTGTATGCACTGCCCCCCCCCCCCGGTGAAACGCATGCTGTGTTCCGAGCTGCATCCAATCAGAGCTGCAGCAGTGAGCGCATCATCCTGTTCTTCCCCAGTGATTTGCTTGCTGACGCCATTGAGAGCAGTGCCGCGGAGGAGAGCTGAGGCAGGACAACATAAAAACCCAGTATGTAAGCAGGAGTGAGGGGGCATGATGGAGGATAAAAAGGACATGATGGAGGAAAAAAGAAGAACTCAGGGGGCATGATGGAGTGAAAAGAAGGACTGATGGTCATAATTTTATTATTCTGTCTGTTTTGACCCCCAAACATGAGTACAAAAAGGAAGAGCTATACTGTTGAGTATAAGAAAGCAATTGTAGAGGAGTCACATGGCAAGAATCTTGCAGTTTTCTGTAAAGAAAAACTTTTGGATCTTCGAATGGTCAGAAAATGGAGAGCAGATTATAATAACCTCAATCAACAGGTGGATGAGGGAAAAGGGAAAAGCGCAGGTCTGGATCAGGTCGGCAGCCCTTATATCCTGACTTGGAGATCCTCATTGGTGAATGGATTGCTGACAGGAGAGCAAAGGCCTTGATTGTGTGCAGGGCTGATATTCAAGCATTTGCCCTTTCAATGGCACCAGAGTTTGAAATGGTCTCAGAAGGATTCAAAGCATCACAACACTGGTTGGATGGTTTCCTTCAATGGTATGAACTGCCCCTAAGAAGATCAACAACACTGTTTAAGCTGGAAGATGCTGAAGTTATTAAACATGCACTTGCATTCATTATTGGTAGGATTGACATTTCCAAGTACCAAACCTGCAATATGATTGCTATGGATGAAACTGCAGTGTTTATGGGACAAGGATCTCAAATAACAATTCATCACAGGGGTGCAACGTCAACCTACATTCCCACCACTGGCTATGAAAGTGCACCTGTGTTTTGGCAATTCGTTTGAATGGAAAGAAAGCCACACCTCTAATCATCAGTAAGGGCAAGAAAGATAAGATTGAACGTGTATCTGGCATTTACGTTCTTGAAACCGAAAAAGCCTGGTGTACACAAGCCGTTATAAGAAAGTGGGTTGATTTAATGCTGCCACTTGTTATGTGAGGTAACCAAAGAGGTCTGATAGTCTGGGATTCAGCCAGCACTCACCGCGCTAAAGAAATGAAGAACTTCCTTGCAGAGAGAAGAATAGATCAAGTAATGATTCCTGCAGGAATGACTGCCTATTTCCAGACCCTTGATATTGCAATAAACAAGCCATTCAAGGACCATTTGCGCATGGAAGTCAATGACTACATTGAAAATAGAATGGAAAGAAATCAGCATGGAAACTTTGTGAAGCCCTGTCTGCAAGAAGTCATGACTTGGGTGAAGAAGTCATGGGATAAAATTACTGACAGCTGTGTTGCCAAGGCACTACGAGCAGGTTACCTGGACAAAACATATTCATTTAAAGAGAGCTATATTGCTGGACATGACAGATTGGGTCCACTTCTTCTGAAGGAAATGGAGGTGCAAGACATCCAGGACGGAATTCAGGGTATGGACACTTATGACGATGTTGTTGAAGAAGATGACATGATCATTATTGAATAAAGGTACATTTTTTTGTTCACATTTACCTGTTTATTAAAATTGCTGTCAATGTTCATTAAAATAAGCCCTCCCCTGAAAATAAGCCCTCTGGTGTTTTTCTGTCCAAAAAAATTAATAAGACAGTGTCTTATTATTGGGGAAATACGGTAGGATTAAAACCAAGAATCACCTACCCAGCAAAACAGAGTATCATGTTTCAGGGGAAAATATGGTCATTCAGTGGAATAGAGAACTTTCAAGCATTCTTGCTGAAAAAACCAGAGTTGAATAGAAAATTTGACATTCAGATACAAGAAGCAAGAGAAGCATGAGAAGGTGTCTTGCCACTTCTGCTAAATTGGCTTGCTTGCTCTGTGGATGGCAGTTGATAAAGATGACTGACCTCTGCTTAGCAAGAGTTACTTATTTGGATGATGGCTTTGATGGTGAATATTACTGTAATTCATCTTCTCTTACTGCTGACTCACATAGATGTGTAGGGTTTTCTCTGACCACCATCTCTATGAGTCCAGGTGATGGCAGTTCTTGCACTAAATATGGCAGTACATCATATAGTCATGAAATAAAGTCTCAAATGTTTCCAAATACAGAATACTTTTACACATTTATCCAAACACTGTAGATTAGAATTCTGCCACAAATATCCCTCCTGATTCTACCCAAAGGGCTATAAAACTGTACAAACCCTTTGATTCTGCACTACTAGGTCTATATCCCAAAGAGATCATAAAAAAGGGAAAGGACCCATATGTACAAAAAATATTTATAGCAGCTGTTTTTTGTGGTGGCAAAGAACTGGAAATTGAGGGGATGCCTATCCATTGAGGAATGGCTGAACAAGTAGTGATAACTAACTGTAATGGAATATTATTGTTCTATAAGAAATGATGAGCAGGTGGATTTCAGAAAAAACCTGGAAAGACTTATATGAACTGATGCTGAGTGAAGTGAGCAGAACCAGGATAACATTGTACACAGTAACAACAACATTGCACGATGATCAACTATGATAGAATTAGCTCTCCTCAGCAATACAATGATCCAAGACAATTCCAACAGACTGGTGGCAAAGGTTATCCACATCCAGAAAAAGAACCATGGAGTCTGAATGAAGATTGAAGCATACTATTTTCACTTTTTTGTTGTTTTTGCTTTTTTTTTCTCATGGTTTTTCCCTTTTGCTCTGATTCCTCTTTCATAACATGACTAATGTGGAAATATGTTTAATATGACTGTACATGTATTCACTATGTCAGATTGCTCACTGAATTGGGGATGGAGGGGAAGGAAGGGAGGGAGGAAGAAAATTTGGAACTCAAAATCTTATAAAAGATGGATGTTGAAAACTATCTTTACATGTAATTGGAAAAAATAAAATAAAATTAAAAAAAGTTTGTTGAATGAATAAAATTGCCTTCTATTAATTGCTTTCTGTTTGTGACTAAAAAACAAAGACCGGATGTGTAGGATAAGTCAATCCTTCAGAAATGCTTGAATGCACATCTGAGACCTTTGAATGACAGATAGTTTCAAAAGTGACTGGCACTTGGTAGATGCACAGTGAATATTGTTTTGCATCGAACTGCTTTTTAATATTAGACTTTTCCAGCTCTTGAAGGTCATGAGGCTTCCTAATAGAATGTAACCATGAATTTATCTCCTGATGGCCAGGATGATGATTTTGAAATAATCATTAGTTCTTTGCATTTCCTTTCAGTAAGTAAAAAGTAAAGTACTCAGCAGGAATGAGGAGGTATGGGAGGCTTTTGAAGAAAGAGGTTTGGAATATCTTCTAAGGGATATGAGATAGGGAATCAATTAGGAAGGAATTAAAAAGCTGCCTTGCTACAGTGAGGGCCCATTGGGGGTTGGTTAATATGAATTTGTAACAGACCTAGCTAATATGGTGGTGAGATTTCTACCAGTTTTGCTCAGCAGCTCATAACTAAGAGTGGAGAAGGCAAATGGTGGGAGTAATCCAGAGCTGAAGTCTTTCAAGAGAAGAGTGGTAATAGGGTAATGACCTTGCTGAGTTCCCTTAGCTTTGCTCTTACTTGGATTCATTTGCTTGCCAATCTAAATTCCATCTTGGAAGTAAAGTGGACTTTGTAAGTTAGCTTTCATGGGATATCTTTGGTAGAATATTCCCAAAATTGGTTTGGGGGCATAGAATCCCTATGGGAGTTAAGGAGGAGTTACAAGGATTTTTTTAAACCTTAAATCAGATATCTGGTTAGAACAATATGCAAAGATTCAGTCTCAGGCATGGGGAATTAAGAGAAAAGACAGTCTGGAGGCATGCTGCTTCCCTCCCTTATCTGGGCATGATGGCTCCTGGCTTTGTAGCTAAAGAATCATCAGTCTGCCTTTATCAGGTAGAGGTTTCCTAATCACTTCCTATGTGTGTGCCTTCCGTGAATGGTCATTGGTCACGTGTGCTCTTTATGTATATTTTATCCTTCATTAGAGGTAGGATAACCTTTGGGAGAATGTATACCATGTGCATATGTGGGAAATCTTTTCTTGTCATTTTCCTCCCCATATTGCTTGATGAGATATCCTTTATTTGAACTAATTTAACCTTTTACTGGCCAGTAAACACATCTGTGTAACATCTCTCTGTGTTGTTGTAGAGAATTTGTGGAACTCTATTTTTGACCAAGTATTGATCCACAAAATGCTTTGAAACTGGGGGAGCTTTCATGTGCAAGAGGGAGTCCCCAAGGGGTTATAGCAAAAATGTACATTTTGGGGAATTGTCATCATTATTATTTCTTAATAGTAACAAAATCTCAGAATCTCAGAAGAAGAAGAAAACCCATAGGCCATCAAGAGCAGTCCATACTCTAATAAGAATGTCCTCTGTCTCACACCTGATAAGTGTTTGTTCAATCCTAAAGACCTCCAGTCAAGAAGAGGAGAAAAGGAAGAGCTGAATTCTCCCTAATGCAGCCCATTCCCTTTTGGGACGGCGTGAATTAGGACGTTTTCCTTACATGATACTAAATATACCTTTTAACCTTTGATTTGTGGCTCCCAGTTTTCCCTTCTGAGACCATGTTAAAAAAAAGTCCAGTTTATTTTCCACATGGTAACCCTTTAAATACTTGAAGACAGTATTATTCCCTCCGCAAGGTTTCTCTCCTCCAGTAATAATATCCCCAGTTCCCTCAACCATTGCCTATGTGCTATGATCTCCATGTTTTTCATCATTATTGTCGCCTTCCTCAAGATCCCCTTCAGTTTGTCAATGTGGTTATACCATCATAGGATCTTGGATCTATAGCTTGAAGAAATCTGAGAAGTCATCTAGCACAAATCCCTCATTTTACAATTAAGGAAAATGAGATCCAGAGCAATTAAGTAATTTACTCAAGCTCACCCAGGTAGCGAGCATGAGAAGTGGAATTTGACCAGAGGTACCCTGGCTCCAGAAGCAGGACTCTTTCCATATCACCTTCTATTGGTGGTTAACAAGCCATCATATATGGATAAGGAGCCTGAATTTGGAGTCAAAGACAAGGATGGTGAAAGAGGTCCTAGTACTCCCCAATAGCCAATGTTTGCATAGTACTTCAAAGTTTAATCTGATCCTTACAACAACCCTGTGGGGAGGTGCTGGCATTACCTCCATTTCACAGATAAGAAAACGAAGATTCAGTGAAATTACATTCAAGGTCATATAGCTATTAAATTTCTGAGACAGGATTTGAACCCTGACTTCAAGTTTCGCACTCTATTCAATATACCGTAGTGTTGATATCATTCAGTAGTTTGTCAGTCATGTCTGACTCTGATCCCATCTGAGGTTTTCTTGGCAAAGATACTTGAGTGGTTTGCCATTTCCTTCTCCAACTCATTTTATAGATGATCATACTGAGGCAAACAGGGTTAAATGACTTGCCTTGGATCACTCGGCTGGTAAGTGGAGTAAGCGAGGTGTAATGTAATGCCAAGCAAAGGCAACTTTTCAAGGTTCAAAATACCAGCATAGGTGCTCTCCATTTTATTCAGTGACAAATTAAGAACAGAGAAGATCAAAACATGACATCATTCAAAATACAGCATTTACTAAGTGTGATTAAATAATCTCCAAGTACTACCCCACCCCAGGACCTTCCATTCATTCAATCAATTACAAAGTCCCTGTTCTAAATACTACTCCACCCCTAGGCTGTACCTTCATTTAGTCCATCACAAAACCCCTCTTCTCAAATGGAGATTAGTTTCCAAACATAAGTAAAGTACATTCATTTGTCCAACCATAGAACACAAAAAGGTCAAAAGTTCCCCACCCCTGGATCACAATTGAATCTACCCCAGAGTTACATCAAGTTTAAGCACAGCACTTAATACCCAAATGGAGGTCTTTTCTTCATCTTGACATGAGGCAAGTTCTCAGCAATCTTAGTTCTTGGGGAGACAAGGCTTAGCAAGGCCACAAGATACATTGCCAGTCTCTTCATTAATTCATCCTCTGTCTGCAGAACAGTCCTAGAACTCCTGAAAACATTAGCAAAACCCTATCCCAGGATTTCTGTAAACATACAACAAGAAAATCCTTCTTCAGGGCTTCTGAACCAACAGAAAGGTTCCCAGACCCCTGCAACAACAGCACTGTCCTTCACCAGTGGACAGTATTCACTCTCTGTCTGCAGGACAGTCTCAGTAGCTCTGAACCAACAGAAAGGTTCCCAGACCCCTGCAACAACAGCACTGTCCTCCACCAGTGGACAGTATTCACTCTCTGTCTGCAGGACAGTCTCAGGAGCTCTTAGCCAACAGCCAGGTTCCAGGACTTCTTCAACAGGACTGTCTTTCACCAGTGGACAAATCTGGCAAAACAACATCAAAACAGACAGACAAAGTACCAGCAAAACAGCCATGTCTTCTCAGTACTTGGAAGCTCTGGGGGCAGGTCTCAAAAGTCCAGGGCAATTCAAAGTAGCCCTCAGCAATCCTCTCAGTCTCTCTCTGCCTTCACGAGGGTGCTGCTTCCAAAAAGTTCTTCTGCCTCTCTCTTGTGTCTCTCCAAATCTACGTCACCAGCTCCTCCCAGTTCAGGACTCTCTTTTCACATCAACAAGTCCATCCCACAGGTGGGATTAACAAGCTCTGGGTTTTAACACAATCAATTTGAAAACCAAGCCAATACAGGGGGATCTTTATATTCCATTACTATCACACGAGGCTGGATTCAAACTCAGGAAGATGGATCTTCCTGATTTCAAGTCCAGTGTTCTATCCATTGCAGAGCCTCTTAGCTGCCTTCACTATACCATACCCCCTCCCATTTGCAACTTGCAAGATATTGGG
Source organism: Petaurus breviceps papuanus (assembly GCF_028583685.1). Classification (NCBI taxonomy): domain Eukaryota; kingdom Metazoa; phylum Chordata; class Mammalia; order Diprotodontia; family Petauridae; genus Petaurus; species Petaurus breviceps. The sequence continues at coordinate 2,302,234 of NW_027186303.1, forward strand.
CCATTCAGTTCATCCATCTGGGGCTCAACTTCCTTATCTGTAAAAGAGGACCTTATATTAAATGATCTATAAGGCCCCTTCCAGCTTTAAATCTTATAGCCTATGAATTTTCGATACCTTAGGTCCCAGTCAGACGGGGAGATCAGGACTCCAGAAAGTATGTAACTGTTGCTAGGGATGGGGATTTTGCTCAAGGGTATTGAATTTAATGAGTGTTAACTGTTCCTTTGGGGCAGCTAGGTGGCAATGAACAGAGCCCTGGGCTTGGAATCAGGAAGACTCATTTTCATGAGTTCAAATGGCTGAACAACAGCAACTTTTGACACTAGTTCCAATGCTCTTTCCATCATTGCACTGAATTTTCCTGCCTCTCTACTGTATTTATCTTGTTTGTACTAATATATGGATTCATCGTTTCTCTTATTAGAAGGTAAGCTCCTTGAGGGCAGGAACCATTTCTGTTTTTTTCTTTGTATCCTCAGTGCCTGGCACATTTGCTGTCGTTCATTCATTTTCAGTTGTACCCAATTCTTTGTGACCCTATTTGGGGTTTTCTTGGCAGAGATACTGGAGTAGTTTGCATTTTTCTTCTCTAGCTCATTTTACAGATGAGGTAACTGAGAGAGAGTTAATTGACTCACCCAAGGTCACACAGTTTGTAAGTGTCTGAGGCTGGATTAGAAGGAAGGAACTCATCAGGAAGATGAGTTTTCCTTACTCCCCAAATCTACTGCACAACCTAGATGAGCTATGCCTGGCACATTGTAAGTATTTAATAAATGCTTGTTGATTGTGTATTGAACTATTGAAAAGTATAACATCCAGCCTCAGAGGTTTGTGAAAGTAGAACAGTCCTCCTTTCTCTCATCCCCCATGGTCATCCATTCTGTACACTAGGTTCATATAGTCCCTCTTTCTCCGGTCTTTCAGGCCTCCTTCCCCCACTTTCCTCTGTGTCTTGGTCACCTCAGACCATTCAATCCCACTCTCCTTCCTCCAGACAAGAACAGTTGTCCTCATTTGTTGTACCCTTGCAATGGCTTTGGATTCTGGATGAAATCTTCTCCATAACATTTCTTTTTTGTTTTGTTTTTGCTTTTTGGAGGGCAGTTGGGGTTAAGTGACTTGCTCAAAGTTCCGTAACATTTCTGAATCACAAAAGAATTTGTCATAAATTGTACTCAAAAGAGATCTATAGCAGATATCCAAAAGATGAAATGATCACTGTAGCCTTTCACAAAATCACAGGAGGAAATTCACCAAAGCTTGTCTTCTTATAGAGCGGCTCCATTGCTTTTAAAGTGTAACTCTAGGTGGGGAAAAAGGTCTTTAAAGAGAAAGGAAGCTTTGGAAAGACAGGATTTGGGAGAGGCAGAATTCAGCTACCCATCAGATCATAGATCTAGCTAGAGAAATGGCTTTGCAAATATTTAATGACCCGTGCATGACAGAGCCTCAGCTTTGTCTGTCATCTGAAAAATGGTAAATTATAGACTTCCTGGGTCTAGTGAAAACCAAATCCAGTGAAAATATGAATGATCTCCATTTATAAAAAATGTTCTATTATTATACAGATTGTAGTTAGGAAATAGAAGAAAAAAGAAAAAAAACCCCTTAAGTATCATTCCCCTAAAGCATCCCTTAATAAATAAGTGATATTAGCTAGGTTTAAATAACTGACATCTACCTGTGTACTCTTGGGTAAATTACTTGACCTCTCTGGTCCTACATTTCTTTTTATTTTTTTTTTGAGGGGGGAAGGTAGGGAAGTTGGGGTTAAGTGACTTGCCCAAGGTCACACAGCTAGTTTTTTTGTGTTAAGTGTCTGAGGCCAGATTTGAACTTAGGTCCTCCTAACTTCAGGGCCAGTGCTCTATTCATTGCATCACCTAGCCAACCCCCTACATTTCTTTATGAGTAAAATGGGAGTGGAGGGTGGGGAAAGTAGATTACATAACTTTTCAAGTCTCTTCCAACCCTAGATCTAAGAGCCTATGATCCTTTGCCAATCTGTCAAGGACTCATGATTTTGTCAGGATCTAGCTCCACCACAGGGTTATTGTCAGGAAAGTATTTTGCAAAGTTATGCATAAATATGTAATAACTCTTATGATATAAATATGTATATATACATAGATATGTATAAATAAATAATAGCTTTTATTATACCTGTCTAGATATAGTCCTGGACCAAGGGGGACACGTAGGCTTCAAACTGATTCAGCACTTTTGCAACAGATAGTGACAAAGCCACTAACACTAGAGTGATGCTGTGTTGCCATAATGGAGCTATGGGAATGATATGTATAAAGTGTACATAAAGGTTCAGTAATTTTTCAGTTGTTTCTGACTTTTTGTGGCCACATTTGGGTTTTTCTTGGCAGAGGTACTGCAATGCTTTGCCATTTCCTTCTAGAGCTCATTTTACAGATGAGGAAACTGAGACAAATAGGGTTCAGTGACTTGCCTTGGGTCACACAGCTTGTCTGAGTTCAGATTTGAACCCAGGGAGATAGATGAGTCTTCCTGACTCCAGGCCTGATGCTCTATGCACTATGGCGCCACCTAGCTGCCACACTTAAAGCTATGATAGTTTATTTAAGGAGGAGGAAGTGGCTTCTTTACCAATAGTTATAGACTGAACACTACTATGGAGACTTTTAGTAGTTTCATTGTCTCTAGAATCAGAAATAGGTTGGGTTTCTAGGATTCAGGAAGGTCGCAATTTTATTTTAGTGTATTTAGAAGACTTCTTTGACCTGGTCATATCACCATGAATCTCTTTTTGGGAACCTCAACTCCTGGGAAAAGCCTCCCAGGGGAATCGTGGATATTGCCATATTTCTCTTTCCTTAGGCATCCTGCACTTGGTGACTGTGCTTGGTACCTTCCCTCTGACTAAGGTATCCATTCTCTGAATTAGGTTAGTCTGTTAGAGAGCCTGGTGTTACATCTTTGATAAGTAATCAGTGTGAGACCTTCCCATCAACCTTTGCATGAAAAGGACATAATGAATGAAGGAAAACAATCTGAAATTAAATTGGAAAGGCAAGCAGTGTCAGGTTGAGGAGACCATTGGGAGTTGCCCTAATGTATAATATGTATGGTGATATATTTTGCATATCAAACATTTTATTTACTTATTTGTTCTATTCCTTATCATATATATATATGTTACTTCCCTCCCCCCAATTACATGTTAAAATTTTTAACATTTTTTAAAAATTTTGAGCTCCAAATTCTCTCCATCTCTGAGAAGGTAAGTAATAAGATGTAGGTTATACATGTGCAATTATGTAAAACATTTACATATTAGTAACTTTGTACAAGAAGACTTAATTAAAAGAAAAAGAATGAAAGAAAATGAAAATAGCATGCTTCAGTCTGTATTCAAACAATATCATTTCTTTTTCTGGAGGTAGATAGCATGTTTCATCATTATTAGTCCTTTGGAATTGTCTTGGGTCATTGTATTGCTGAGAATACCTAAGTCATTAATAGTTCTTCATTGTACAATATTGCTTTTACTGTGTACAATGTCCTCTTTGTTCTGCTCACTTCACTTTGCATCAGTTCATGTAAGTCTTTTCAGGTTTTTCTGAAAGCATCCTGCTTGTTATTTATGAATATTTTTTGAACAAACAGGTCCTTGAAGTTTTTGGGATATAGATCTAGCAGTGGTATTGCTAAATAAAAAGGCATGAACAGTTTTATAACCTTTCTTATCCTTTATTTTTTTCACAGTATTATTCCTAATTTTAATTTTAAAATTAATAAGCATTTATTTTTCTCTAGTTCCTTCATTCCATTAAGAAAAAAGAAAACAGAATGCTGGTAATGAATCTGCATAGTCAAACAAGACTAATTCCCATATTGGCAATGTTAAAAAAATGTGTTTCTTATTCTGCATCTTGTGTCGTTCACCTCCTTTTAAGGAAGCAGATTGCATGCTTTATCATTGGTCCTTGAGAATCATGGCTAGCTTTTATTTTGCTCACAGTTCTTAAGTCTTTTGAAGTCCTTTGTCTTTACAGCATTGTTGTTTTTGTATAAATCATACTACCGGTTCTGCTTACTTCAGTCTACATCAGTTCATACAGGTCTTCCCAGGGTTCTCTGAAACAGTGCCTTTTGTCATTTGACATTATTTTTATTGACTGTTAACTATGCCTAGAATTCTCTTTTTTCTCATCTCTATCTTTTGGCTTCCTTGACTTTCTCTTTTTTAAAATTTTTTGGTCTTTATTAATTTGTTTACTTTTAGTTTACAAGATTCATTTTCACAATTCCTTGGGTTTCAAATTTTCTCTACCTTCCCTCCCTCCATGGAAGCATACAATCAAGTATAGTATCTGCAAATACTTTCACATTAGACATTAGCCAGGTTATAAAGAAGGATTGTCTCAGATGGAATGAACAATGGGAAAGAGGAAACAAAAGCAAACAAGAAAAAGATCAGGTAGTTTGCTTCAATCTGGGTTCAAACTCAGTTCTTTCTCTGGATGTAGAAATCTCTCTCCATCATGAGACTTTTGGGGTTGACTTATAACCATGAATTGCTGAGAAGAGTCCAGTTTATCAAAATTGGTCTTGTCACACATATCCTTTATTTTTTTGAAATAAATGTTTTATGATTTCTTTTTACGTTGAGACTACTTTGTATTCAAATCCCACTTTTGATACTACTTTTGTGATAACCTCCATGGACCTCTGTTTTCTTATCTATAAAATGAGGATTTTGAATAAAATGACCACTAAGGCTTCTTCCAGGTCTCAATATGATTCAATAATTGTACCTAGCCCTTCCCCCCTCCAATGAAATCATCCTTCATAAGAAAAAAGTATCATTCTACCAACCATACCAAACCTACAGATCATGTCCACACATGCCTCATTCTGCTCCTATAATCTACAAACTTTCTGGTAAGAGGAGGGAAATGTATTTCATTGTCAATCCTTTGAACTCAAGATGAATCATTGCAATGACTTGTATTCTGAGGTCTTTCAATGTTCTATCATACACCTGAGATGTGAAGGAGAAGGATACAAGTGTCTGAAGCAGAAATCTTTATGGATGATTCTCAAGGATGCCTTGTAGTGGCGGTGATGGATTACACAACCTCTGAAGTCTCCTCCCATTATTAGATCTTACAGTTCTCACATGCAGTGCTTCTACCCGTGCAGAGAAGAGTACATTTCTTGCATTTAAAGGTCATGATGGTTACATTTAGGGTTCTCAAATCACCCCAAGGTTGAGTTAACAGCATCTCAAACAGGAACATCAGAAACAGACCCAGGCTATACATGTGAGTTTGGAACAATCACCCTCTCTGGATTTCACTTTCCTCATCTTTAAAATCCTGAGGTTGGACTAGAAAGACTTTGAGGTCTCTTCTAGCTTTAAATCTATGAGCCTATGGGCAGCTAGGTGGCAAGGTGGATAGTCAGGAAGACTCATCTTCCTGAGTTCAAATGTGACCTCAGATACTTACTACCTGTGTGACCCTGGGCAAGTCACTTGACCCTGTTTGCTTCAGTTTCCTCATCTGTAAAATGATCTGGAGAAGCAAATAGTAAACCACTCCAGTGTCTTTGCCAAGAAAACCCCAATGGGGTCATACAGAGTCACAAATGACTGAAATGACCCAATGACAACAATAACAAATTATCTCAGTAAGACTTTATTGTCAGACTCTTCCCTCATACCAGAAGACTGATCTTTCTCTCCTGTCCAAGTCACTGAAGACCAAGTATATAACCATGGCTCATTTGACACATAGAAAGGGAAACAGATCTTCCTTGGAAGACTTCCCAGGCATCACTATTGTGGGGGAAACACCTGGTGATATGATCATGTCCTGGAAGTTTCCCAGAGATCTCAACAATAGCTATAACCTTTCTAGGCATCTTAGGCAAGCCTGGGTCTGAATTTTATTATGATGACTAAACTATTACAAAATATCAGTCAGCTCATAACTGGTGAGAGAGAGGTTGACTCTTACTCCTTCTTGATGGTAGAACAATACTAGTTAACTCGCTGCTGTCCCTTGCTGTAGTGCTGACTTGCCCAGGATTGTCAACCCACCCTCCCCCTTAGCCAGTGTGCTGGTGGCAATAATAACAGGCAACATTTTCCACAGTACTCTCCTTATGGGTACCCTGTGAGATAGGCAATGTATATATTATTATTCCATTTTCTAGATGAGAAAACTGGACCATCAGTGACTTGCCCAGGTTGCAGGGCTTGAACTAAGGTCTTCCAACTTCCAATTTAAGGTTTTTTTCTACTATACTAGACTCTCTGCCTCTGATAAGCAACTGCCATCTCTTACATTCCTAAAGAGGGATATACTTTAAAAGGTCCCCCCTCCTTATTTTGCTTTTAAGGCTCATCAGGTACATCAGCTTCTCAGAGCAAGAGATATTGATGGGAGGTCCTGTAGTTCTTTTGGTGAAGCTAAAAGGTTTTCTGAAACGTTTCCTTGGTACTCACTATGCTTTTAAGCCATTCTAGCCTTTACTTGGGTCATACTTCAATTATTCCAAATAAAAAGGGTCTACATTTGATTGCATGAGTTATTTAATGAGACAAATACATGTATAGATGGAAGGAGAAGAGTAAAAATAACCATTCTGGTTGGTTCAATTTTCACTGAAACATGGACTTCAGGCAAAAATGATACTCCATACTTCTGGAGCGCTGTCCAGTTCCCAGAATGTTTTTGTGTCATTATCATCTTTGATTCTCACAGACATCCTGAAAGGTAGATAGGATGATTCCATTTGACTTGCCTATGATGAGGGGGGGTGGGGGCGGGGCGGCATATCTAGTTTTTTTTTTTTAAACTGCCTTTGCCTGGATGCTGGCTTAGGTCTGTGGTCCTCAATAACAATGTGACTCAGAAACAGAAAATTTCTTGTAACTTCAGTTAAATTCCTAAAAGTGAGCATTTCTTACATGACTAATATGGATATGTTTTGCATGACTGCACATGTGTAATCTTTATCAAATTGCTTGCCTTCTCAATGATGAGGAGGGGAGAGAGGGTGAAAGAGAACTTGGAACTCAAAATTGTAAAAAATGAAGGTTAAAAATAAATTTTACATGTAAATGGGAAAAAATAAAATTGTAAAATTCAGTAAAAATCCCAAAGCAAAATAAACATTACTAATCAACCAGAAGAAAAAAGAAAGTAAGCCTGCGTTCCCAAAACTTATTTCTGGCATTCCTTCCTTTAAGACTGGGAACAACAACAACACTAACAATACCAACAACACCTCCACAGAGGCTGTGTGGGAAGCTAAAGAGCAGGGGTCCCCGCCTCCCTCTCAAGATTCTGCTGTATTGTCATACTCATGAACATAAGCACAAGGACAAAGCAGCATGCAGGGTTTTACTGCTCTTGCTATGCCTTTTTTATACTCATCCATCAACAATAAAAGTACAAATTCTTTTTGTGCTGTTCTGACCTAACAGCCCAGATATCACCTTTCAAGTGCTGTAATGGAAATGCAAATTTAAAGATCTTCCCTGCCCCTAGGCTAAAGTGCACCTGGAGCCTGGGGTGGGAGGCTTGTTTTTCAGTAGATACTTCTTGATTGACCAGTGAGTCAATAAGGTTGTTACATTCTCTGAGCCAGGAGAAGGCTATATAAGCCCTGATGTGTAGCTTTGTTTTGGGGCTCACTTTGAGAAGTGTTCTGTGATTTGATCAGATGAAATTCTGGGAAGCTGTTGTCCAGAGGCCCCCGGCTTTGAAAAACCCAGATGTTGAAACCCAGATGTTGATTGGGTATGGATGTAATGGTTGGACAGTTTGGAAATCTGTCTACTTGATCTGTTTCTCTGTCTTGATAATTCTGTTTGTATACTTTGAAGTTCGGGGTGCTGACCTCTTTCCCCTGAACTAGGTAAATGATACATCTATGACTGATTAAAGTAAGCTTGTTAACCCATTTTGAGTTGCTTTCCTTTAACAAAGCAGATCCAAGAACCTGTATTGGCAGCAAACCCTGAGGACTCTTGGGGTGCTTGCCCCTACAAGTGCAAAAGTAAAATTTGCTGAAAGAAAAAGTTGGGGTAATAAAAGCAGAACTTTTACATTTTTCTTTTTTTCTTCAATATTTTATTTTTCCCTAATTACATATAAAATAATTTTTAACTTTCATTTTTTAAATTTTGAGTTCTGAATTCTCTCTGTCCCTCCTTCACTTCCCCCCCCCTTATTGAGAAGGCAAGCAATTTGATATAGGCTATGCATGTGCGGTCATGCAAAACATATTTTCATATTAGTCACATTGTGAAGGAAAACACAGACAAAAAAATCTAAGAAAAATAAAGTAAAAAATGTATGCTTTGATCTGCATTCAGACTATCAGTTCTTTTTCTGGAGATGGATAGCATTTCATAACTTTCTTCTAAAAGCAAACTTTTGTTTTTAATGTTTCAGGTACCATAGATTTAGAGTTGAGAAGGACCTTAGCCTTTATTTAGCCCAATCACTTGCCCAATATCACACAGAGAGCAGGCAACAGAATTAGGTAGCATTTGAACCAAGGTCTTCCAGCTCCAAAGTCAACGAATACTCTTTTTCATGGATCACACTGAAGCCTTACTTAGTGTAATGCGAATGTAAATTTTAAAGATCTTCCCTGCCCCTAGGCTAAAGTGCACCAGAAGCCTGGGGAGGGAGGCTTGTTTTTCAGTAGATACTTTTTGATTGGCCAGTGGGTCAATAAGGTTGTTACATTCTCTGAGCCAGGAGAAGGCTATATAAGCCCTGATGTGTAGCTTTGTTTTGGGACTCGCTTTGAGAAGTGTTCTGTGATTTGATCTGAATTCTGGGAAGCCGTTGTTGAGAGTCCCCTGCCTTTGAAAAACCCAGATTTGGAAACCCAGATGTTGACTGGCAGATCCAAGAACCTGTATGGGCAGCAAACCCTGAGGACGCGCTTGGGGTGCTTGCTGCTACACTTAGTCAGGCATTGCAATAAACTTTTCCTAGAAGTTCTGTTGCTGTTGTTCGGTCACGTCTGATTCTTTTCTTGGTAGAGATAACTGGAGTAGTCTGCCATTTACTTCTCCAGCTTATTTTACAGATGAAGAAACTGAGGCAAACAGAGTTAAGTGACTTGCCTAGGGTCACACAGCTAGTGTCTGAGGTCAGATATGAATTCAGGAAGACATCTCTTCCTGACTCTAGACCCAGTACTCTATCCACTGTACCAACCAAGAATTCTTTGAATATCCTACAATTCTGGAGGTTTAGAGCTGAAAAGATTATGGGTCCACCTCATTCAATCCCTTCACTTTATAGATGAGTAAACTGAAACCCATAGAGTTGTAACTAGGGCAGGGTAGCCAGCACTTTGCCCCTGACACCAAATTTACCAAAATAGGATTAACAAAACAGCACCCAGTTGGAAGGAATAGTTTAAAAAGGAAGCTGCCAGGTGGCAGGTTGGAGGTGGTGCTCCTTTCTCTCCCTCCCTCCTTCCCCTCCCCCCTCCCCCCATCTCACACCCTTCTAGAATGGCAGTCTCTACCATATTGTATCTTGGGGACTTTGTCTCACCAGCATGGGGTGCTCCCTTCCCCCAAATAGAGTTAGTATCATTTGTCCTATGTACAAAAATTTCTACTTACAGCTTTGGAAGCCCAGAGAAATTAAACGACTCAAGATCATATAGCTAATGGCAAACCCAGGACTATAACCCATGTCACTTGCCTCCTAATCCAATGTTATTTCTCCCATTTACATCATTGTTACCATTGTAGAAAAGCAACTTGGAATGAAGGAGGACCATTGTGAACACTCTACAGTCAAAGGACCTAGGTTTAAATATTCCCTTTGACCCTCATTACCTCTTCAACTTTGGGTAAGCAATGTAATCTCTCTAGGCTTAATTCCCCCATGTGTGAAATGAAAGAATTGCTCTCAGTTCAGAATGCTAAGATCCTTTCCAGCTCAAGATCTCAGATCCCATGAACTTTTGTATTTCCTCTTGACTTTGTAATTGCACACAGTTCATCCACATGCTATCCCTGAGAGGTAGTTAACTATTTTTATCCCTGTTTCATAAGGGAATAGTCACAGAGGGTAAAAACAATGTTCACAGGAAGTCAAGGAATGCATCTTGGAAGGGACATTGTGGTTCCAGATGACTGGTCATGTGGCTAAATCCACAGGGTCTCTCCCTTCTGTATCGCCAGGGTCTGTAGCTGGGACTGAAGAGACTCCCCAGAAAGATCAGATGAGTCAGTCCATGAATCAAGCCATAGACCCTTTATTTAGTGTATTTTAAGGAAGGTCTCAAACTGAAAGAAAGGTCACATTGCTTAACATTTGATGCCCAAGGGAGCATGGGATGCAGGGACCACATAGGAAGGGCACTTAGCTTTTTCATCTTTGTCCATTTGTGAGCATAAAGTAAATACTGCAAATTGTTTTGATGTATTTCTTTTTTATTAATGATTTGGAGTATCTTGTATATGGTTGTTCATATGTTGTAATTTGTTTAAGAACTCTTTGTTCATGTAATTTGACCACTCATCTGTTGAGGTTATCTACATTTGTATTAGTTCCTATATATCTGAGATATGACTTAGTTCCTTATCAGAGAAATTAGATGCAAAAATTTCTCTCCACTTGCTTCATTCCATCCTTATCCTACGGTGTTAATTTTGTATATGCAAAAGTTTTTCAATTTCATGTAATTTAAGTGATCTCATTAATCTTTTGTTGCCTCCTTTATTCTGTATTTGTTAGGAAATCACCTAGCCTTGGCAGGGGGCCTCAGTTTCCCATGTGAAAAACAAGAGAGTTGGACTTTGTGTCTAAGCTTCCTTGCTACTCTAGAGTATGATCCTATAATTTCATAAATCCTTTCAACTGGACCCCTGGCTGGCCACTTCATCCAGGGAAGCCCCTCTACCTCTTCACAATTGGGGTGGGGATCATTACTTTTTTTTTTTTTTTTGCCTTTTGGAGGGCAATTGGGGTTAAGTAACTTGCCCAAGGTTACACGGCTAGTTTTTTTGTGTGGGTGTTAAGTGTCTGAGGTCAGAACCGAACTCAGGTCCTCGCTTTTACTCACTGCCACCTAGCTCCCCGATCATTACTTTCAAAGAGGGATAGAGAGGAACAGGAAAGGAATTCATTTAGGGAAGTCTGGGAGTTTCTCCAATGATGGTCTTCAGGTCCCATTCATGCCAATGGAATCTACAGTGTTCTTAGGCTTCTGGATCTAAAGGAGGTGTGTATATGTGGGGGGAGTTGGGGACAGCTCCAGACTCAGAGCAGCTCAGGTGGTTTACAGGAAAGGAAAGGATCCTTGCTAGGCTTTCTATCCCTGAGGTTATGGTTAAGAGGCACCAGTCCTTGAGGAAGTTGGAAGTTTCACTTCTAAGGTTACCTTCCCTTCACTCTGTATTTATTTTGAATGTTCTGATTTATATGTAGGATCACAACATCAGAGATCACCAGAAAGGACCTTAAAAGTTATTGAGTGTAACTCCTTCACTTTACAGATGAAGAGACTGTTCCAAACAGGTGAAAGAACTTGCCCAAGGTCACATAGCTAGAATCTGTGACAGGATTTTAATCCAAGCCTTCTAACTCCAGAACCAGCATGCTTTTTGCTATACCAAACTCTACCGTTATCTCTTCCATTAGAATAGAAGCTCTTTGAAGGCAAGGACTGTTTTGACTTTTTTTTTTTTTTGTATGGCCAAAACTTGTTACAGTGGCTGGAACATAATGTTTGTTAATTTATTCTGGAGAGAAGTTTTTTGACATAGAAGATCCAAATATGGGGAAATTTCAGAAAAGGCTCAGAGCAGGAAGAAGTGCTACCAGTTAGGAGTAAGCAGTCTGTTCGGCAGGAAAAAAAAGACTAGTAGAGAAAAAAAGAACAGATTTTTTTTTCTGGATTATAGCCACCTTTAATGATCTCTCCACTGACTTACAATGCCCAGGGAACCCATTTTTCCCCCCCGAAATTCCATTTGTGTTGCTAAAAAGGAATAAAACAGACCTCTTCAAGAAGACACAATTCAAATAGTCCTCAACTGGTATAAACAAATGGAGGGGCCAAATACTTTCCATCTAAGAAAATTTCTTCAAAGTGTTTATAATGACTTGACAGATAAAGCATTTGGGAAACATTTGCAAAATGTTTTGAAATCATTTGGCTGTCTTAATGTCTTAAAAGGAAACTCATTTTGTTTTTACCAAGTGAAATCTTTGCTTTGCTTTGCCAATATTGCTTTTTCCTACTGAAACTCAGAGGTTTGGAAAATCCTCTGATGTCGTCTATTCCATTTGGAGCTTAAATGAATAAAAACCCAACAAATGTTGTCTAGCCTTTGATTGGAGATCTTCAGTGAGGAGGAATCAGGGGCATGCTGGAGTCAGCATGAACTGGCTTGGGAGAACTGATTGTTAAATTTTATACCACAGAAATCAACAAACTCTACAATCAGGGCTGGATTTAGGGTTTTGTTGATTGTCTAGAATTTTAAAAGTTTTAGTAATGCAGAAACTTACAAGTAAATCCATTTTTTTTTCCTCTCCAGAGACATGATTTTTAACATTTACCAGAACACCCCTGGGGCAGCTCACTATCTGTCAAGGCAACCCTCTCACTTTGGGGCAGCTTTTCTTAGGTTGAGCTTAGTTCTGGCTCTCATGTGAATGAATGAAAATGCTTAATGACTTGGAGGAACTTCGCCAGTCTGTAAGGAAATATATTTACTACCTGTATGGCTATGCACAGGTCACTTAATCTCTCCGAGTCTCAGTTTCCTTCTCTGTAAAATGAGGGTAGTTGGAATAGGTGATCGCTAAGGTGACTTTTTGTAATTCATCTGTGCCTTCTCCTCTGTCCATGTCTCCCTAGGTCCTATGCAGAACTCTGAAGGGCCCCCTCTAGGTATTTTTATTTTTTATTTAAAAAAAAAGGATTCTATGAGTACCAGTTCAGTTTTCAGGTGTTCCTCTGTTGTCCTTTGATTTTGTTAAATGATGAGTCTTCCTCCTTTCCTCCCGACATATCTTTTGTGCTATTTCTTGCCTGTAAGACTTTTATAATTTATCTATGATTTCTCTCTCCATTTCCCTTTGAACAACCTGCAATTTGGATTCTTTGGAGTTTGTGGTGTTCAGTGAATCACAGCCATATGGCATTCTAGACACTTCCATAGTTATGCAGAGATTGTGGACCAGCTCATCTGTAGTTCACCTTGTCCTTGGTTCCTGAGGGGAAGGTAACTAGGTGGTGAAGTGGATAAAGCATTGGAGCTGGAGTCATGAAGAGCTGAGTTATCAGCTGTGTGACCCTGGTCAAGTCACTTAACCTCGGTCTGCCTCAGTTTCCTCAACTGTAAAATAGAGATAATAATAGTCCCTACCTCCCAGGGTTGTTGTGAGGATAAAATTGGATAACATATATAAAATACTTTGCAAACCATAAAGCATTATATAAATCCCAATTATTATTAATAAGGGAGAAGTGCCAGCTCCCCTGGCTCTCATCTATGAAGGCCTATGGCATTTCATCAATATGGGTGAGTACCTCTACCACACAGCCACATCACAAAGATGCATTTTGGGGTCAAAAGAGCAGGTTGGAATCATTGAAAGTGCTTTATTATTTCCTAGATGCTATCTGATCTGCTTCATGCCATGTAGAAAGGGGACTTGATTTGGAATCAGAGGACTTGGGTTTGAATCCTGGCTGTAATTGACTACTTGTGTGGGTTTGGTCAAGTCATTAAACTTGGGCAATCATTTAATATACCGTGTTTCCCCGATAATAAGACACTGTCTTATTATAATTTTTGGACAGAAAAACACCAGAGGGCTTATTTTCAGGGGAGGGCTTATTTTAATGAACATTGACAGCAATTTTAATAAACAGGTAAATGTGAACAAAAAAATGTACCTTAATTCAATAATGAATTCAATAAAGAACAGGATGACGCGCTCACTGCTGCAGCTCTGATTGGATGCAGCTCGGAGTGTGGTGTGCGTTTCATGGGGGGGGGGGAACGGTGCATACAGAGGGTACCGTAATGTAGCGTGTAGCGCAGTGGATCACCTTCACTACAGTAGCAATCTCAATAGGGCTTATTTTCGGGGGAGGGCTTATTTTAGAGGAATCTTACACAGTAAGGGGAGGGCTTATTTTCAGGATAGGTCTTATTATCGGGGAAACACGGTAAGTATTGACATAAAGAAAGTTTGTATTCTGAGACTTCTTTCATCTATAATTAAGTATCTTTTTATTCTGTGTGACCAATGGTGAATTTGTTGTATAGCCAATAGTCGATCAAAACTTCAATTAGCAGATATGACAACTGAGTAACAGGGTCCTGCATTTTATGATAGAGGACCTGAGTTTAAATTGTACCTATGATTGAATGACCATCTCTGACACTGTGTGCCCTTAGGGAAGTCCCCTCCTTTCTCTAGGCCTCAGTTTCCCTATCTATAAAATGGTACTTTGGACTAAATGACTTCTGGTTCTAAATCTAAGATCCTGGCTGCATGACTTTGGAAAAATCACTTTATCTCTCTGGTCCTCAGTTTCCTAATTTGTAAAATAGGGACTAGGTTACTTCTGAAGTCCCTTCTATCTAGAAATCCTATGAGGCAAGTATCAAACAGCCCAGGAAAAGCAACAGGAATGTCAGAATCATCTTTCTAAGAGAATTAAACTGAACTCAGCTAGGGAAACTGCTGGGGAGGCTAACATCAGGGGAGGGAGCAGGTCAGGGCCAGGTCACTGGAGAGTTCACCAAAATTGTAGTTGCAATGGAGAAGAAATACATCACCTGTCAGTCTTCTATTTTAGCTTTTTTCCCCTCACTAGGCATTGAGTTCAGTTGTTTCTACCTGTAGGAATACAAGTACTATCATCATTCTCTAAACTTTGGGACAGAACCCTGTTGGCCCCACCCTCATTATGACTCAGTCCCATGTGCCTGAAGGATCAGAGAGAAGAAAAAAGAGAATTCAAAGTTTTTAAATGCTGATTTAAGGAAGAACAAACACATTCTCATGGTGGCAGTGGGAAGTTATCTTTAATGAGTACTAGGTAACCAACTGATCTGGTCTGTTTCATTATAGGCTACATCCAACTGCTTCCTCAAAGGCTTTTAATAGAAAAAGAGTGCATGGAGTACTGAGAGTCTCAATTTGAACTTATTTAAAAGGGTATGAATTTTTACTAGTTGAAAGGACAACTTTGAGCTCAAAGAATTATGCTACCTCAGAGCTGGGGCGGGGGACTCAGAGACTAATTACTCCCATTTCTTAACTTGATTGAGAATCACCTGTACTAGTGACCTGAGAATCAGGAATCTAGGGAGGCAGCAGGTAGCACAGTGTCCACCTTATTACATGCTGACTTTAGGATTAGGAAGACCTGAGTCCAAATCCTGATACTCTGATGCATACTAGCTGTATGACCCTAGGTGAGTCACTTATTTTTTTTTTCAGCCTCAGTACCCCTCTGTAAAATAATGTGGTTGGAATTCATAGCCACTATGGTTTCTTCTATCTAGTACAATGACTTGAAGAACTCCCATGTAGGGGAATCCTTTGCCTCTTAAAAGTAGGAGATTCCATTTTGACATAGCTTGAATTGTTAAGAAATCTATTCTTTTTTTTTTTTTAAAGCAATTGGGGTTAAGTAACTTGCTCAAGGTTACAGGACAGGTGTTTCTGGGTGGGTACTGAGTGTCTGAGCCTGGATTCGATCCCTTAGGTCATCCCGACACTGGGGCTGGTGCTTATTCTCGCTGTGCTACCTGGCCGCCCCTTAAGTAATCTATTCTTAACATCAAACCTAAAATTTACTCTTCAAAATTTCTATGTGTTTGCACCAAGTTTCTTTCCTATGGGACAAAGTAGAACAGATATGATATTCATGATGGCCTTTCCCATGTTCTTGTTGCTTGGTCATTTCAGTCACATTTGGCCCTTTGTGCCCCCTTTTGGGGTTTTCTTGGCAAAGATCCTGGAGTAGTTTGCCATTTCCTTCTCTAGTTCATTTGATAGATGAAGAAACCAGAGGCAGACAAGGTTAAGTGACTTGCCTAGGGTCACACAGCTAGGAAATGTCTGAGACCAGGTTCCAGACTCTAGGACCAGCACTCTATCTGCTATGCCACCTAGCTGCCCTGACTTTTCCCATGACAGCCTGTCAAATGCCTGAAGACAAGTATTGTGTCTTCTCTCAGCTTCTGTTCTCTAAATGAAACATCCCCTAGTCTATTCAACTACTCATTATAAGGTAGGGAGTTGAGACCCGTCATAACATGACTGCCTCCAACTTATCAATGTTTTTTTTTTAAATATGATGGGCAGAAATGAATGTTTCCTTTCAGATGTGATGTGACCAAGACAGAATATAGTAAGATACCAGCTCTGTAGTGCTGGGTACCATCTTTCCTAATGGATTCTTTAATTGTCTTCGTTTTCTCAGGCTTCCATGTCACACTTTAGATCACAAATATCTCTAGGTATTTTTTCATTTTCCTACTGTTGGTATAAGGATGAACAAATATATTCTTATGAGTGATAGCAGCAGAAAGTTATTGGTGAATGAGAGGAGGATGAGAATGAGCGTTTGTAATGTTAATGGGATAATAAAATCTTTCCTGGACATTGATAGGCCTCAACTGGAGCCCACTGGAGAGGGACTTGCCTAAGGGGGGACTTAAAGGGAAGTTTGCTTGTAGGAAGGCTTCCACACCTTTTGCTAATCTGTGATTAGGCACTGAGTCAAGAGGGTTGTGATGCCCTCTGGCTGTGAGAAGTTTATATATACTCTGAGTGGGTAGTTTGCTTTGGGGCCTCGCTTATGAGAAGGATCTTAAGATTTCCTGGTGGAGATTCTGAGTGTCCATATGTTCAGAGCTCCCTGATTGCTTAGATACAAAAACTTTCTCTATCCAGGGATGTATGTAAAGTATATAGCATTGTTGCTTTGATTCAAGCCTTCATAACCCTGTCTGTTGGTCTTTATTTCTCTGCTTGTATTTTCTCTGAAGTTCAGGGTGCTGATTTTTCCCCTGAACTAGTGAATGTAATGAAAAAAGATTGTTGACTCCTTAAAAAGCTACCTTTCCTAGTAAAGCATATCTAAGAACCTGTGCTAGCAGACATTCTGGGGATGCCAGTGTGGTGGCCACTACAGTGCTGGGCCAATAGAGCAGAATTACTTCTAGATTTAGATTTAGAGAATCTGGATTCAAATCTCAGCTCTTCTACTTATTACCTACTTTAATGTGGGCAAGTCACATCTCTCTGGGCCTCAGTTTCCTCATTTGTCAAAAGACCTCTGATTTCTCTTCCAAATCTATGATCCCATCATCTCTATATTCCCTTTCAGTTGTAACTGCCTGCAATTCTATGAACAGTAAGAAATGTGTATCAATTTGGTTGAAGGGAGGAGATAAAGCTACTCTGGGTTTAAATATAGAGGAGTATGGGATTTCAATTCCAAGGACTGTAGGCTTTGCCAAAATGGCTCCCAGGGGGACCCAGAATAGAATCAGTGGCACAGAGTGATTGCATTATAAGTCCTGGGCAGGGATATCTCAATCCCTGCCTTCTTTGCTACTGGCATCATTTGTCCCCAAGCATTTCTTGCTCCACTGGGTTGCAAAAGGTATAGATGTGAAAATGATTTGTACTTGAGAATAGTGTAGAGTTGGAAGCTTACCTAATGGGGATAAAATCTAAGTGATTGTTTCCACTGCAAGAGGCCACTCATTTAAATTCCACAAACATTTCTTAAGCACCTAAGAATTGGAAGATGATGTTCCAGACACATGGTTACCAAGGCATATCTTTAGCTTATGTTTTCAGATCAGAGACAATGGTTTCCTATATACTCCTTACTAAGAATAAGAAATCCAATATATTTGACTGTCCCCAAAGTGATAAAAAAAAGCAAAGCAAAAAGTTACAGTTTACAAGGAACAAAGAGAACATGTTCTGTTATTCTATTATCTATTATTCTATCTAAATTCTATTGTCTATAAATGGGGCAAGATTATCCTTGGTAAATAGTGGCAAATAAGGAAGCTCAGAGATTCAGCACCAGGAAAGAACTTAGTGTTCATGTTCAACCCTAGAATCCTTAGTGTTCAATACTACTCATTGTATAAAGGAGGAAACTGAGGAGTGGAGAGGGATGTGACTTAGGTAATAAATGGCAGAGCTGGAATTTGAATAGGAATTTTGACTCCAAACTGACCAATTTTTCCCACACTGCTTCTCAAGATCTACAAATTTTTTTCTTGGGAATTCTGTGCCCACATTTTTAGTTGTATCTCAGTAAATAATAGGGAGTGTGGGCAAGTCACCTAATCTCTTCATGCCTCAGTTTCATCATCTGCAAAATGAGAGGGTTGGACCTCTAGAGTACCTTACAATGTTAAATCTATGAACTGATAAGTGCAGTAATTACCTAAGTCTCAGAAAGGCTAAGTGATTTATCCAGGGTCCCACAGCTAATTAGTGTTGGAGGTGGGCTTTGGTTTTAGGTATTCCTGACTCCGTGTCTGGAACTTTATCCAACCACAAACCTATACTATTTTCTATTAATATAATAATATGTAACAATAATCCACAAAAACATGCTTTTCTGCTGTTGTTGCTGTGTTCAGTAATGTCTGACTCTTTATAACCCCATGGAGCATGGCATGCCAGGTCCTTCTATCCCTCACTGTCTTCCCAAATCTGTCCAAGCTCATGTTTATTGCTTCCATGACACCGTCTATCCATCTGTGTTCATATCTATCCATCCTCTGCTTTCCCCTTCTCCTTTTGCCTTCAATTTTTCCCAACTCAAGGTCCTTTCCAATGAGTCCTGTCTTTCCATTCTGTGGCCAATGTATTTAAGCTTCAGCTTCAGCATTTGATCTTCCAGTGAAGAGTCTGAATTAATTTCTTTAAGTATTGACTGATTTGATCTCCCTGGTATCCAAGGGATTCTAAAAAATCTTCTCCAGCACCACAATTTGAAAGCATTGGTTCTTTTTTTTTTTTGCTTTTTGGAGGGCATTTGGGGTTAAGTAACTTGCCCAAGGTCACACGGCTAGATGTGTGTGTGTGTGTGTGTGTGTGTGTGTGTATTAAGTGTTTGAGTCTGGATCCAAACTCAGGTCCTCCTGACTCCGGGACTGGCACTCTACTCACTGTGCCACCTAACCGTGCCTGAAAGCATTGATTCTGTAGTATTCAGTTTTCTTTAATTTTGGACCTAAAAATAATTTTTATTTGTTTTTCCCTATGGGGATAAGGAATATTATATGTTGATATATGTATAACATATACATACACACATATTTACATCATTCAACATTTTTATAACTATATATGTATTGCTATATATAGACTATAATGCATGTTGTTATATAACATACATATGCTAAATATTTATATTATACATATATGTGTAGTTATATTATATGTTGCTATGTGCATTATGCATATGGAGTCAGGAAGACCTGGGTTCAAAGTCAGCTTCAGACACTTATTAACTATGTGATCCTGGGCAAGTCACTTAACTTCTGACTTAGTTTCCTCAAATGTAAAATGGAGATAATAACAGCACCCACCTCCCAGGGCTGTCATGAGGATCAAATGATACAATATTTGTAGTGCTTAGTACAGTACCTGACACACAGCAGTTACTATGTAATGTTGTTATTGTATATCACAGATAATCAAGTCATAGCTTCCTAAATTAAAAATGAAACAAAGAAATGAAGCCCAAAGATTTAAATTGCTTTTTTTCCCCCAATTTGCCCCATTCATAACATTTGCTGACTTGGAAAACTTGGTCCCTACTGTGTTCCATAATATGACGCTGTTGCTTCTGTCAAGCAGCATGGCGCTTAGAGAGTGTTGAACTGGGGTCACAGGACCAGAGTCTGTGGGAATCAGCTCTACTGGCCAGGTGACTTTAGGGACCTCCCCCCTTCTGCTCCTCAGTTTCTTTACCCATAAATCTAAGAGGTTGGTCTAAATGATCTCTAATCTCCCCCCCAACTTCCACTTGTATTGTCCCATGAACAAAGCTCCATCTTCTTGCTTGGGGACTGGTGCTTTCAAAGTGTCAGCAATGTAACAAGGCATATGTAAGCATCTCTCCCTATTCTAGTCCATCTTCCATTTGGAATCACATTGATTTTCCTAAACTGAAGTTCTGACCACATCTTGAGGCTTCATCAAAGCACACTGAACCCCTAGTAGCAGGAAAACCATGCCAATTAGGAGTCAGAAGATGGGACCAAATCCCAGATTTATCAATTATTAGCTATGTGACCTCAGGCACGTTTTTACCCCCATGTGCCTCAGTTACTTCTTTACTAAAAAAAACAAAAACAAATGAGGAAGTCAGACTAGATGACCTCTGTGGTCCTTTTCAGCTCTAAATCTATGACTTTGTGAAAAGACCTTAGACATCATCTGCTCCACTTTCCCTCATTGTTACTACAACAATAGAAAATAGAACCAAGGGAAAAGCAGCCTGTTAGACCCAGCCTTGGCATTGCTAGGACCAGCCAGTCAGGGCCCCCTTGGATATCTAAAGTCAAAAAACCTTTATGGTCTTATTATTTAGAGCTAGAAGGGGCTGGTGAGGCCCATAAGCCCAATGCCCTTATCTATAGGAGGAAATGAAGGCCTGGAGGGGTCACATAGTTAATAAATGTCTGAGCTGGGATTTGAACTGTACATCCATCATTCTTTCTGCATGCCCCCTCCTGGAAACAGTTAGAAAATAGGGATTGTGTTTTAAAAGTACTTCTGCTTTCCTGCTGAAGATTTTAGAAAGGTAGCTTAGTCCTCAGATCACAGTGTTCTACCGCTCACAGGCCTTCCCTAGCTCTCCTTTTCCTAAGGGATCATTTTCAGATGACTTAGCTTGACATTCAAGGCTTTCCATTTCTGATCATAAACTATTCTTCCTTCTTCCCGGGTCCATTTCAAATTCTGCCACTTTCATGAAGTTTTTATGTGGCATCTGTATATCCTTCCCCCAATCTGGTATTTAATTATATTCTAAAGGGGTGAGAAAGGAAAATTAGGAGAATGTTAGGATCCAGTCTTGTCTCTGACACTTGCTAGCAATGGAACTCTCTACAAGTTACTTCACCCCCTCTAAGCCTCAGTTTTCTTATTTTTAAAATGGGCGTAATCCATGAAGTATATACCTTATGTGTTTTTTTGTGAGATGCCCAAGAGATAAGGTATATAGAATGCTGTTCTTGAAATATTAACTGAATTTTTTCTTTAAAAATTTTTTTTATTGATGCCTTTTCTTTTTACATTGCATTCATTTTCAAATAGATCCCTGGCCTTCCTCCACTAGTGAGCCAATCCCTTGTAACAAAAATTGAAAAAGAAAGACAAAAAACCCCCAAAAACAAACCCAGTTCAGTAAAAAAACCAACTGACCTATTGACTGTGTCTAGCAACATGTGCAATATTCTACATCTAAAGTCTCTCACCTCTGCAACGAAGGCAGGGAATTGTGTTTTCTCAGCTCTCCACTGGGACCAGGCTTTGGCACTCTAATTACACAGTTCTCACTTCTGTCTAATTGGTCTTTCTACTTGGAGGGTAGTCATTGTATACATGGTTTTCTTATTTCTGATTACTTCTTTTTCTTCCATTAAAAAAAAAAAACCTGAACTGAATAAAAAGAAATGAAAACAAATACTTATATAATTATAGTAGAGCAGAAATAGAGGGCAGTATAGGAAACTGTGAATCTCTATTATGTATAGCTTACTTAAAACACACACATATAGGTGTGTATGTATGTGTATATGTGTGTGTTTCAATCTGTAACTTTCAGAATTGTTCTGCCTTAGGTTCTCCTCTGTGCATTTCAAAAAACTCTCTTTTCCTTGTCTTTCTTTTTAATTTTCGATAATACTTTCTCTGGATCCCCACTTCCCTGTCCTCATCCTGCACTGAGGAAAAAAAAAAAACATAACCCTTATAATAAATAAGCCCAGTTGTTTTCACATTGGCCATGATGTCTCATTCAGCACCTCGAGCCCATCTCCTCTCTATTAGAAGATGCTTCTAAGCTTCATCTAAGACCAAGCTTTATCATTGGTCTTCTACATTCCTGGCCAGAGTCTGGCCAATGTTTTTCTTTACAACACTGTTGTCATAATATACATTGTTCTCCTGGTTCTGCTCACTTCCCTCTGCCTCAGTTCATGTAATTCTTCCCAGGTTTCTCTAAAACTATCCCCCTTGGGGCTGCTAGGTGGCATAGTGAATGGAGCATTGGCCCTAGAGTCAAGAGGACCTGAGTTCAAATCCGGCCTCAGACACTTAACACAAAAACTAGCCGTGTGACCTTGGGCAAGTCACTTAACGCCAATTACCCTCCAAAAAAACTACAACAAAAACCACCAACAAAAAACAAAAACTATCCTCCTTGTCATTTCTTATGGTGCAATAATATCCCATTGCAATCATATACCACACTTTGTTTAGCCATTTCTCAACTGATAGATACCACCATAGCTTC
This sequence comes from Petaurus breviceps papuanus, assembly GCF_028583685.1. Classification (NCBI taxonomy): domain Eukaryota; kingdom Metazoa; phylum Chordata; class Mammalia; order Diprotodontia; family Petauridae; genus Petaurus; species Petaurus breviceps. The sequence continues at coordinate 2,324,806 of NW_027186303.1, forward strand.
TTCTTTGCTATAACAAAGAGAGAGACAGGCTATGAATATTTTTGTATGCATAGGTCCTTTTCTTCTTTCTTTGCTCTCTTTGAGGGTACAGACCTAGTAGTGGTAATATCAGTTATAGATGAATTCAGCTGGGTGGCTCAGTGGATAGAGTGCTGGGTCTGGAGTCAAAAAGACCTAAGTTAAAATCTTGCTTCAGACACTTAAATGCTGCATGACCCTAGGCAAGTCACTTACCTTCTGTTTGCTTTGATTTCCTTAACTGTAAAATGAGGATAATAACAACATCTAACTCCTGGAATTGTTGTGAGAATCAAATGAGATAATATTTGTAAAGTACTTAGCACAGTACCTGATACATAGTAGGTACTTAATAAGTGATTCCTTCCTTCCTTCCTTCCTTCCTTCCTTCCTTCCTTCCTTCCTTCCTTCCTTCCTTCCTTCCTTCCTTCCTTCCTTCCTTTCTTCTTTTCTCCTCTCTTTCCCGTACTTCTTCCTTCCTTGGGCAATAAGATACATGATATCATTGGACACTTGATCATTTTGCCTCATGGTGATAACAATGAAAGTGAGCAAAAAGAGCACCTTTAAGATAATTACAGCAGATGTGCTAATATCTGTGGTAGAAGATGAAGAATTACAGAAATCTGATAGAAGATTTGATGTGATCTCTCCTACATAAGACAATTAATAGCTTAATGTTTGCTACATCAGTACCAATGTCAATGTAATGGAAAGGTTGGGGAAAATATAGTTCAGGATCAAGAAATAAAGGCTATTTTTTGTGTGAAGTTTAAGATGGAGGATTCCCCAGAGGTGAACGTTCCCCATTGCCATGGGTAGAGTGTAGGACTTATGGTCAGGAAGGCCTGAGTTTGAATCCTGCCTCAGACACTTACCAGCTGTGTGACTCTAGGTCAGACCCTCAACCTTTGTCAACCCCAGTTTCCTCATCTTCAAAATTTAGATGAGAGAAACACCTCATTAACAGAGATAGGAGGATTGATCAAAAGAGATATTGTATGTAAAGTGTTTTATAAATTTTCAAATGCAATATGTATATGTGTCTGTGTATATATTCACACACACATACCATATTAGGTGGTTTTGCTTACTTGTTTTTCTTTGTTTCAGGAAAGGGTAGAGAGTGGAAATTTTTTCCAGAAATGACTATGATGTAGATAAAAGTCATCAATTAAATACATTATTCTAAAAAGAAGAAAGAAAAGGGCTTAATTTAAAAATCACCCCCTTTAGAATCTTCTGTGTCCAGATTTCCAGCAAAGAAGGCCAAGTTTATTTTCTTTGGCTAATGATTAATCACCCACTCCTTACCTTTCCTTTTTTTCTCTACTCATTTTTCAAGCAATTTAATCCTGACCCTTGATTTGTAGTGGTTAGTTAGCCATGGCAACAGGACCATTAGTTAGGTCAACAGCCACTGAAATTAGAGACATTGTTTGCCAACCACAGTGTTAGCCATGCTGGGGATGGGTGAGTAGGTGGGCGTTCACCAGCCCATTTGATGTAGAGGAGGAACCTGTTGGCTTGGACTCAGGAGTGGTGACTACAAAAGTTTCCTGGAGGTGTTGTTAAATAAATAAAGCAATGTATTTTTCTAGTGAATTTGCAAAGACGACATTGAAGGGAGAGATAATACCCATTTGAGTTCATCCGAAATGTTTTATGGAAAAAAATTAATTCTGGGTGATATTGAATCATACAGGTAATTAATTGGCTTGTTGTATAGAGTGTTGGGCTTAGAGTCAGGAACAGGGTTCAAATCCTAATTTATGATACTTTATAGCCCAGTGACCCAGGGTCAGTCACTTTAACTCTAAGCCCTGGGCAGTTCCCTAGGTCTTATCTACAAAGTCATGGATGAATCTTGAGCTGCATTAGGAGAGGGAGTTATTGCCCTAGGAAATTGGCAGGTTGAGTAAATTATGGATCCTTTATATATTTGTCATATTTAATTCTAGAAAAAGGCAGAAATTTTTCAGAAAAATCATGAATTTGAGAATGTTGGAAGGGGAGGTAGTGTGCTATGGTTGGAGGGCATAGTGATCCTGAAATCAGAAGACCATAGTTTGAATCTAACCTCTGATGTGTATTACCTGTCTGAACTCAAGGAAGTTGATTAGCCTCTCTGGGCCTGCGTTTCCTCATCTGTAAAATGAGGAGGTTGGACTCGACCTCTGAGGTTCCTTCTAGATGTGTGATCCTACAATTTTTTTTTTATTCTTCTGGATTTCCTTCCATTCCCGAGAACCAACCCCTTTATTGTTTATCAAAATTCTCCATTTACATTTGAATTTGCAGAATGGCAATCTCTTGAAAATCCATCAGAACCAAGCCCCATGCTAAGCCTTTGTGTTATGTAATTCTAGAAACTAATAAATGGGAAATGCTTATAGTCTGTATTATTTTGCAAGTTGGGTAATTGCATGTTTTTACTTTGGAATTTTATATGGCATCTCAGGTGCTTGTGTGTATGTGTGTATGCCTGCTAGTATCAAGGGGGCTTCAGTTAAATAGTTCAGGATTCCAGTAATTACATGTAAAGCTAATAACGTCTCATTTTTCATCTGCCCTATTGTGAAATGCAAAGCTGGAGCGAGCACCTTGGCATCCAGAAAAAAGCTTTACAAAATGTATCTGGGGCAAGGATCATGTAATGTGACCTCACATCAGTGTTTTATGATTAATTCATTTGGTGTTGGGGCAGGGGAGAGACCCTTTGGATACCACTTCACAGGGGAAAGTTAGAGACCCTGGGATGCTAGCCCTCATTGGCAGAGACAGGATTCTCGTATACTGCTCACAAGCTGTAATAATTTAGGAGTATTTGCCCTCATTCAGCATACCTAGTAATCACCACAACTCAGCCCCAAAGCACAGGATTCCAAACCTCCTTGGGAAATCACTGAAGATTTTTGAGCAGAGAATGATGGGGCAAGTGTGGGAGGCAGAGCAGTGACTCAAGAGTCAGGGAACCAGGGTTTAAATCCTGGCTCTACTTCTGATCAACTGGGGTGACCTTGGGAAAAATCACTTCACTTTTGAGCCTGCTTCCTTATCTGTAAAGTGGATGTACTAATAATACTCTTACTATGAGATCAATTTTGTTGTTCAGTTCTTTTTAAAAGTCAAGTCTGACCCTTTGTGACTCCATTTGGGGTTTTCTTGGCCGAGATACTGGAGTGATTTGCCATTTCCTTCTCCAGCTTATTTTACGGATGAGAAAACTGAGGCAAACAGGGTCAAATGACTTGTCCAGGGTCACACAACTAGTAAGTGTTGTGTGAGATGAAAAATCCCATTTAAAATTTAATAAAAAACACAGAGATTTCTCAGGATAAAAACAGGAAATTTTATTCTCTTCCCTGAGGAGAAGAGGGCGGTCCTCCCCATGACTGACCAAGGAGAGGAGACATACAATGTGGGACAAACAGTTTTTAAACCCTAATACAGCAGGGTCATATTTCCCCCATTGTCCCTCACTCCCATTGGCGGGGAGGTGTGAGCTCAGGCTGTCCCTGACTCCCACTAGCCAGGAGGAGGGGCCCACAGAGGCAGGAAAGCAAAGGACTGAAGCTAGGTGTGGTCAAAAGACTCCTAAAAGGGCTTGCTGCTTGATTGACAGCAGAAATGAAAGGAGGGGGAAGGGTGAAGTTGATAGTCAAGATTGACACCAATTTACAAGACACATTCTGAGAAGTTTTCAAGTTTTCATTGCTCAGACAGCATGTCTGAAGTCAGATTTGAATTCAGGAAGATGAGTCCTGACTCCAGGACCAGTACTCTGTACTCTATGGCACCTCCTAGCTGTCCATGAAACAAGTAGGAAGGATGAAATGAGAGGAAGTGAGTATTTAAATATTAGCTATACTTATCCAAAAGGATTGGATTAATGTCAGAGCACTCAAAACAGAAGAGAAAGGATGTGAGTGAAATGGGTATGGAAGCCTTATCAGGACGTTAGTGTATAACATCACCAGCAACAACAGAAGCAAGCAGAAAAAAACATTAGACAGCTAAGCCCACTTGCTTACTCTCTTGTTCAGAGAGCTGAGCCTGGAGTCAGGAGGACCTGAGTACAAATCTGGCCTCAGACACTCACTAGCTGTGTGACCCTGGGCAAGTCACTTCACCCTGCTTGCCTCAGTTTCCTCATCTGTAAAATGAGCTGGAGAAGGAAATAGCAAACCACTCCAGTATCTCTTTCAAGAAAACCCCAGATGGGGTCATGGAGAGTAGAACACGACTGAAAATGACTGAACAACAAGAACAATAGAAGAAATATTAAGCTTTTAAAATTGAATGGTAAGGGGTGGCCAGGTGGCGCAGTGAATAGAGCACTGGCCCTGGAGTCAGGAGGACCTGAGTTCAAATCCGGCCTCAGACACTTAACATAAAAAAGCTAGCCGTGTGAACTTGGGCAAGTCACTTAACCCCAATTGCTCTCCAAAAAGCAAAAAAAAAAAAATTTGAATGATAAGAACAAAAATTCTATAAGCTATAGGAATGGAAATTAACTTTCATTCAAATGTTGGAAGATTTTATTACCTTCAACTGAGCTATGAGGCCATGAATCAAGCTACTGCTGTCTTCTATAGAAACGTCCATCAGGGCCAGGGAAACCCTTGTACAATAACACAGGGAAACACTGAGTGTGATTGTTATATTCACCTCATGCTACCTTCTGCTCCATTACTAGCTTTTTTCTTTGTATTCCAGAGTCTTCTTTTTGATTTGTTTTTATTTGGAAAACAGTCACATCCTGTCTGCTTTGAAGAAGGAAGAGAAGAGCCGGGCAGGGTATTTTAATGCTAGCCTTCTTTATTCTGCTTCACACCCTGGACAGTCCAGCTACATTGGCTTCATTGCAGGTCTTCAGCCTCGAGAGCTACATCCCCCCCATGCTTCCGCAATGACTTTTCCCCAAGATGACAATGTTCTGCCTCCACCTCCTGGTTTTCCTGGAGCTCAAACATGACCTTCCCTAGGAATCCTTTCCTTTCTGTCCCTAATCCCCCATCCCCCACTGTCAGTACCGAGACCTTTCCCTTGAGATTCCTTACACTTTCTTGGTCACGTTGTCTCCCTCATTTGAATATATGTTCCTTGAGGACAAGGATTACTTTTGCCTTTCTTGTATCTTCAGTGTTTAGCATAGTGCCTGGTATACAATAAGTTGTTGTTGGTTAGACATTTTCAGTTTTTGGCCCCATTTAGGGTTCTCTTGTCAGAGATACTGGAGTAGTTTGCCATTTCCTTCTCCAGCTCATCTTGCAGATGAGGAAACTGAGGCAAACAGGGTTAAGTGCCTTGCCCAGGGTCACAAAGCTAGTAAATGTCTGAGGCCAGATTTTAACTCAGGTCTTCCAGACTCCATGCCCAGTGTTCTATACACTGCATACCTAGATGCCTACACTTTTTAAGAAAAAAAAAAATCTAGTTCCACATTCTCTCCTTCCCTTCCCTCCTCTCCCATCCATTGAGAGGGTAAAAAATCTGATGCTCATTATACATATGCAGTCATGCAAAACATAATTTTTTTTATCATCCATGCTCTGAGTTAAAAAAAAAAGAAAGAGAAACAAAGAAAGGACAAAAAATAATGTTTCCACCTGTACTCAGGCCTTCAGTTCTCTGTCTGCAGGTGGTCTTCCAATTTCCATCTCTCTAACCATTATACCATCATGCCTCTTTGCAACACTCTGTAATGTCCAATAAAAACTATTTTTATCTCTAAGTAAAATTTGCTGTGTGGCAGAACCTCGAGTTCTCCACTTCTCTAGTGGATTGATGATGTAGACTGTAAACATCTTGAGGGCTAGATTGGTTTCTGACTTTGTATCTCTTGTACTTAGCACAAGGGGAATGTTTGTTGATTAGCATCTTGTATTATAGTGATCTGTCCTTGTGCGATTTCTACCAGACTGTAAGCTATTTGAAGTCAGGGGATCTATCTTATCTAAACTTGGAAACTCATCAGTGCTCTCTTTGTCCACTGTAAGGGATTAATAAGTTTTTGCTGAATCAAAAAAGGAAATAAATAAAGCTTGAAACCTTAAGAAGAAAATAAAAGGTGCCACTGGTTATAGCAGCTCTCTACTTTTCTGAAGGCCAAAGTTATTTTTCATATTATACATTATCAGAGGTGAGGGTCCAAGTCAGACAGGAGCCAATGTGGGAAAGAAGTTTCTTATGCTTGGTGGAGGTCTAATGGGATGCACCTCTTTTGCTTTCAGTCCTGGATTTGGATTGGGAGATCCCTGGATTTTGATCTGAGCCCCCAGAATTGAAGGGAAACAGGAAGAGGGAGAGGGAATGTTAGCCATTGTCAAGGACAGACATGCTTTTTAAAAGTGGGAAACAGGAAGTTCTCCTTGGATTATTGGTTTAGATATGTCACAGTGTCTTTAACTAATAGCAAGCCCCAGTGTGCAGCTCTCAGTGAGGAGGTGACATGTATCCCAAGGTATTGGGGAGTGGAAAAGGAATTGGTTCTTCTAGGCGCTTGTTCACATCTGTTCTCACACACTATACAACATACAGATGCAAAGGATACACACCCCATATACATTCACCATATACCTACATATGCACAGACCATCTAATTCACAAATACTGTAACACAATTTATACACACACAGATTATACATACAATACACACTAATTATTTACCTGCTCCTAAATCTATATGCAGAGGATATGTGTACATCACCCACAACATACATGTTACATACACCCAGATAATATATATACATGATACAAATACACAAACTAAAAGTGTTGGACTCAAAGTCAGAAGTTCTGAGTTTGAATAACGGCATCAGCTCTGGTGAATCATTTACCCTTTATAAGCCTTGATTACTTTATGAACAAATTGGACTAGATGAGTTCTCAGCTCTTTTCCAGATTGAAATCTATGATCCTCTGACCCTTCTACATGAATATCACAAAGACAAGATATTCACAGTCTGTATACTAAGGTCAAACCCACAAAATGCACTCTCACAGAATCTACACATGTGAACACATGTATGCCATATATCCACTAGCATACAGACATGACAAAGATACAAACAGAGACATAAGCACACAAGCTCACAAACCACAATGCTATCACTAGCACATACATGCTATCCATGGGCACCATGTACCTACCACTCTACAAGACAACTATGCTATGGCAATAACACTTTAAAATTTGCAAAGTGCTATACAAATATTTTCTCATTTGATTCTTCCAACCACCCTGGGAGGTAAGTGCTATTATCATCCCCGTTTTACAGTTGAGAGAGCAGAGGCAGACAGAGGTTAAATGATTTGCCCAGAGTCACATAGCTAGTAAGTGTCTGAGGCTGGGTTTGAACTCCTGCTCCCAAACTCTACCTAACATAGAAGTCCTGTACACATAATTCACCCCTACTACCACATACACAGACTTACACATGTACCCACATAGACACAATGTACATGCATTAGACACAGAAACCACACATGCTACCACGCCCATTTCCTCACACACACTCTAGGCACACAGACACACATGTACAGTCAACACATCTATAAATTTGCATATTTTACACATATTCAGTATATACGGAGACATAATGCACCCACAATACACATGACCAACACACTCTCCTTCTCCCACTCACATATACACACGTCCCCACCCGCTCTAGACACACGCAGAAACCACGTATATCCACGAGGCGGGCCGCGTTGCTCCCTCGCTTTAGTCTCCCAAGGCACCCCTGGGTCTCCATCCCCCCTCCTCCCCAAGCGGGGGCCGCCCCCTCCATCTTCAAACTCTGGGCCCTTCTCTGCCAGAACCAATAAGGGGCCGCGGAGCCTCGGATTGGCTGGCGCCGTTCCCCGGGCGACGGGGCGCGGCCCGGGCTTCCCTGCTTCCCTGACCATCTGTCTGAGCTGAGCCAGAGCCGGAGCGGGAGGGAAGTCCTGGGTCCAGGGTGGGAGGCGGCTGCGGCAGCGACAGCGGCAGCGGCGACGTCTCTCTCCATCCTTTCCCTCCCTCCAGTCTATCCCGGCCCCTCCTCCCCCTCCGCCGCGGCCAGACACCGCCCCGCCAGACGCGTCCTGGTCCAGATCCTGGTCCGGGTCCCGGAGCTAGCGGAGCCGGAGCCGGAGCCATGGGCTGCGGGAACTCCACAGCCACGAGCGCCAACGCGGCCCGAGGTGAGACGGGAGAAGGAGGGACCCTCAGCTGCATTCTCACCCTCCCTCCCATCCGACAGGCAGGGAAACTGAGGCCCAGGGACCGGGAGGACCGGGAGGGAACGCAGCATCCAAGGTCACCCCCGGGCAGGACCAGAGCGGGGATTCGAACTAAAACCACAGTAATCAGGCTCTGTCCTATACTAGCCGTGCGACCTTGGGTAAGTCACTTACCTGCCCCTGGGTCTCAGTTTCCTCCTGTGTAAAATGAAGGGGTGATATTGGATGGACTTCGAGGTCTTTTCGGGCTTTAAAGCTCTAACCTTTCGGTCACTCAGTTTTCTCATCTGTAAAAGAAGGGGATTAGACTAGTCTCTGAGGTCCCTTTCACCCTTAGAGCTGTGACCTCTTCGTGCCTCACTTTCCTCATCTGTCCAGCTCTAGATCTAGGACCCTCTGATTTGCTGATTCCAAGTCCAAAGGTTTATTCAATGCACCATTTTTTTTTTTTTTGCTAGGGATGAAAAGAAAATCGTGAAGAAGGTTACAGAGGTACCCATCCTCTTTCCTTTAATTTTTGGAGGGGTTTCTGAAAAGACTCAAAATTGCATTTCAGGAGCACTGGGTTCATGGCCTCCGGTGGGAGGTGGTTTGCTGGCAATGAAATTATGGATTGGGAGGCAGAGGCACTGGGTTTGAGAGTAACCTCTGTGCCTGAGCTATCCTCTGCTTGGGTGATCCTGGACAAGTTACTTCTCCTGGTAAGGTCTGGTTTGATGGTTTTAGAGTGGGAAGAAGATTTTAGAAAGTACAACACTTTGTATATAGTAGGCACATAATAAATGTTTATTTGAATTTCAAGTTATTTCCCTAGTATTCCTCTTATTTTTCACAAGGGGAAACTGAGGCCCATAGAAAACAAGTGATTTGCATAGGTTCATCCATGTAGCAAAATAAGAAGACAATCGGCTCTTGACTCCAGCTTCTTTCACAATGCTCTGGGCCTCAAGTTTCCCCATCTGGAAAACAAGGGGATAGAATCAGTTACCTCTAGCTTTACTTCCAACTGGAAATCTGTGATATATGACCAGTCAGGGGTGGGAAGAGGAAAATTTGGTGTCTGAGATTAAAGATTGAGAGTTTCCCCCTAATCTGAAAATCCTACTGGAGAAAGCAGTTCCTTCTTCATCCCCCTTCCCATTCTTCCTCATCCCCCCCCAAGCATACACACTCTTGCAGAGACTTGTGTTTCTCATACCCAAGAGCAGAACATTACCTTCCTTGAAGCCAACACTGGAAAAGTACAGCAGAAGAACCCAGGATGATTTTGGCAGGTGAAGGGTGGGTAGGATTAGGAGAAATCAGAGGACAAAAAAATGACTTGTCAGCACTCCTGCTGACTGTGAAGATTATTCTCTTACAGTAATGGGGTGAGAAGTGTTGATAGTTGGGAGATCAGACTTTCTGGAAAAGGTAATTAACTAAGTAGGGAAAATTCTTGGGGTTTTGATTAAGAAAGAAGGTTTGAAATATCAGGGTTTTATTGGGATATGAACAAGGTGTGATAGAGCTTTTAAAAAATTAACAGGGACTTGCTGTTAATATTTTTTTATTTAAAACATCTGACTAACAATTCTCTTTTAAACACTTGTTTTGGTTGGCAGAAGTCTTCCACAATCTTGAGGGCCAGCCAACTCATGTGTCAAGTGACCTCTCCTCAGTTCTATCCCTCCTACTTTCTGTAACTAGCCTCTTAAGATTTCTGATAGGCAAGGTCTGCTTTGGGTAGTATCTACCCATCTGACCTATTTAATTTCCTCTTTTGATGACTGTTTTTATTTCATTTCATTCATATATGTCAAATGCCATATTATAACCTGTCCAATATATGCAAATAGCTGCCTGCCCCTGGAGTGTTCCACTGGTAGCCAGTTGAGAGCTCTGCCAATGATTTTGTGACCTTGGGCAAGTCATTTAATTTAATTCACTCCAAAGAGTTCAAGATACAGTGAAAAACTCTGACACTTATTTTTTAAGGTCTTTAATAGGATGAACTCAGCCACTTTGCCAGTTAATTGGAATAAAAAATTCCTTGTTGTTATAAATGATTACATATCTTGGTTCTAACCCGATAAGAAAGGAGGATTTGGGGTCCTTTTTGGTCAGGATCCAGAATCTATAGGAAATTCTAGTTTTAGAGAAGTAGTTGAACCTAGATTTTAATATGTATAAATTGATATAATAGCATCACTGTTATAATCTTTACTCATTGATAAGAATCTTAATTCCATCTCACTGCCTGTTAAATTTCCAGTCTTGTGGCTTTCAGGAAAACATTGGGGAGTGGTTATCCTAGGGTTATATAACAGTTCGAATGATTATCTCAGAGCATGGTGCTAATGAGACCCCATTTGATCTCTAAAGGGGCCTGTTAGCTATATGAAAAAAAAATTGGTTCCAGGGCCTCACACTACACCCCTGATGTTGGCTGGCTTTCTCACACTTGCGTGCCCTTGGCCACCAGGGGAACTGGGTGAAAAAGTATGGATGACTCAGTACAAACTCATCTTACTACACTTCATTTTAGAAAACCAAAAATTTTTAAAACATTCATGGTGGTGATTATTTGCATTATAAAAAGACAAGCGATTAGTTCCCATAAAAATAGATCTAAAGCAATATATTTGAGTGATTTTTTTTAGACGATTAATTAGTAGACTGACTTGGAAGACAAAAAACCTCCCTCCCAGTATGGTTTTATTGCTGGGAATGACATACAAAATAATGGGTCCGTCTACTTTGCTTTTCCATTTGACTTGCAGCTGAAACCTTTATATTTCATTTCTCCCTCTCAGAATGTGAGCTCCTTGAGAGCAGAGACTTTTTTTTCACTTTTTTCTTTGTATCTCCAGGATTTAGCATAGTGCTTCACACATAGTAAGTCCTTAAGAAATGGTCATTCATTGGGGTAGGGAGAGAATACATTTATAGATGTGTGGTAGGAGCCACTTCGAGTATCAGTCAAAAATGATGATGTTATTTGTGAATTTGTAAGCTGATGGGAAACTGATTTGAGTTATAGAAATGTGGTTTGCAGAACTTTTAAAAAATCTATCCTCTAGGATGTGAAGGGAAGCACATTTTTATTAGGATAAGGATCCAGAGTATCAGTCTTGGTGAGTAGGGCATCAGCTTCTGTTGTTGTTAGTGAAGGACGACACACATAAAAGCACATTCTTTCCTCCCCTCGTTTTTGATCTGCCAGAAATGACTTTCTATCCAAAGAACAAGATAGGGAGTCCGCTCTGTGTAACATGAAGGAAAAACACAGTGAGTGGAGAGTTTGCACCACCTCTTTGATGAATTTGCCCTTGCATCAGAGAAGTCACTTCCCAAACATTTCCCTGCTTGAGAATCCAGCTGGCTGACTGGCTTCGGGGTTTGTTCATCGATGCTTTGATGTCATCGTTGGCTGGTGGTAAGGAATTTGTTTCCAGAAAGGAAATGGGCCACGATGAGAAAAATAAGATGGAAAAGAAAAAGAAAAAGTACAACATAGAAATGTGGATGTTCTTCTTGCTTGAGAGTTTTATCATAAATGCCAAGTATTAGATAAGCGTTTATATGCTGTTATTTTGAGGCCTCAAAAGTACATGAAGCAAATTAAATAATTGATCTTATTCAATAGGTAGAGCACTTGTACCGGAGTCAGGAAGAACTGAGTTCAAATTCTACCTCCGACATTTAATAGCTGTGTGACCCTGGGTAAGTCACTTAACTACTGTCTGCCTCAGTTCCCTCGATTGTAAAATGGCAATAATAATAGCAGATGATAAGAGCACCTCCCTCCCAGGGTTGTTGTACAGATGACATAATATTTGTAAACCTGTTAGCACAGTACGTGGCACATAGTAGGTTTTACTTCCTTCTCCCTCTGCCCTCTGAATTAAAAAAAAACAAACAACCTTTAAAAGTCTTAAACTGCCCTAAAAATCAGATGGTTTGAGATTGATAGTTATATATCTAGAAAAGTTATAGATAGATAGATAGATGGATGGATGGATAGATGTTCTAGAAAACTCTGCACTTAATTTTCAAATACTTCCAAGTACATGAGCAACCATCATTATGATCATCATCAAACCCAACATTTATTTAGCACTTTATGGATTGCAAAATACTTTAAATATATTAGCTCTTTCAATCCTTACAACAACCCTAGGAGGTAGGTACTACTATTATCCCCATTTTACAGAGGAAGAAACTAAGACAGAGAGTGATTAAGCATCACTCACTGCATCCCAGGCCATTGCCAGTCTGGACTTTTGTCTTGCCACTGGGCTCAGATGACTCTGGAGGAGAGAGTGAGGCTGACGATTGTTCCAAGCTCTGCCTCACATCGATCCAATTCACACACAAGTCAAGACATTACTCATTGTGATGTAAATGGTTCTCTTCTAGAACAAAGTACAGACAACACCTGGTAAGTTCTGAATTAGGATTTTAATTCAGCTCTTCCGGTCTCCAAGTTTCATGTTCTGTCTACTGTGCCACCTGGCTTCGATAAAGATTCTTCTACATTAGTTTTAGAAGCAGGCATCTCCTCCTCCTCCTCCTCCTCCTCCTCCTCCTCCTCCATTTTGGAGGGCAATTGGGGTTAAGTGACTTGCCCAAGGTCACACAGCTAGTTTTTTTGGGTTAAGTGTCTGAGGCTGGATTTGAACTCAGGTCCTCCTGACTCCAAGGTCAGTGCTCTATTCACTCTGCCACCTAGCCGCCCCCAGGTATCTTCTTTTTTTAAAAAATAAGTTTTATCTTTGTTACATTTTTTAATTTTTAGAAACATCTCTTTTCAAAGAAAGCATACAAATTTTTTTAAATGTCTCCCAAATATAGATCAGTTGGAAATCTTCCTAAGGAATCATGGATAGCTTTTCATTCTCTTCCTTTCTCCTCCCAGCCCATGTCATTTTTTTAGTCAATTGAGGCAGATTTGTTTTTTCCTTATAGTCCTATTTTACTTTTGAAATGAAGAATAAATAACATTTATGCCGTGTTAATCTCGTGTACTATACAACCTACAGAAATGAAGATACCAATACTGTGCTCAAGAAAAGAGTCAAGACACCAAAGACAAGTGACTTGAACAATTCATGAACTAGATAGCCACTGCTTATGTAGTTCGCCATATATATTCACCGTAGTTGGTCAAGATGAAGTTGTCCCTAAAAAGATTTCCATGAGTTTGTTATTACTTTACACTCATTTATTGAACATTAATGCACCAGGCACTACATTAGAAAGCGTTTGGGAACAGGCAAGGGAAAGAAATAGAAATATCTAACATTAGAACAGTGATGGATTTGGAGTTAGAAAATCTGAATTGATCTTAGCGACCACTGGCCCATCTGGCTTACTTCAGGTGAAGTTCTCTAAGCCCCGACTCCTGGAAAATGAAGGGGTTGTTCTATTTAATCTCTTAGGGTTCTTCCAATTCTAAAATCCCAAGATTCAATTCCCTGTCTAGAGGAGTCAATAGTTTAGTTAGGGAGACTAAAATCAAAACGAGAAAGCAGTATATTAACCAAAGCAAAATAGCTCAGTATAAATTGAATATCAAGGAAGGAAGCATTTATTATATACCTACTATGTGGCGGGCACTGTGCTAAATGTTTTACAAATATTATCTCATTTGATCCTCTCACCAACCCTAGGAGGTAAGTACTATTATGATCTTCAATTTACAGTTGAGGAAACTGAGGCAGACAGGTTGAGTGACTTGTCCAGGGTTATACAGCTGGTAAGTGTCTGAAGCTGTTTTTGACCTCAGGAAGTTAAGAAGCTCAAAGCTCAAGTAACCTTAGGATTGGGCTTCTCCATGCTTTAGAAACCTTTCTTCTCTATCTTCAATGCTATCATCTAGCTATTGTAAGCACTGAAGGGACCTCATTCATTGTAGTGACCAAGACAGTATGAATTGGGGAAGTTTTCCCAAAGGAGCTGAGTTTTCAACCTAGGTAGAATTGAGAGCCACTATAATCACATGCATTCAGATAAAACAGCTAAAACACTCTGTTTCTTAATGCTTTAGAATATTATCACTTTCTGGGATTAGGAAATAGCTTTCCCCTAACTTAGAAATGCACTGTGAAGGCTTGGTATCTTTATGGAATGTATTTTCTTTTTAGTGACTTTTGAAAATGCAGTTAATTAGCTTGACCTTTCCTTTGCTTTGTCTATAAAAATGTCTTGGTTAAAGAATCAATTTAAAAGTCATTACATCTGAGAGAGGAATTACACCTCTGC
>NW_027186303.1:2339401-2363552 GCF_028583685.1 Petaurus breviceps papuanus
ACCTCAATGGCAACTGGCTATTAAATAAAGGCAATTTAGCTCCTTATTTTCCTCTATTTAATCCTTGGCTGAGCAGACAGATGGGCACCTTGGACTCATACTATCCAATAGGCCAATCATGGCCCTTTTCATCCAGTCTTATTCCTTTAGGCTCTGGCTAGTGGGACATCATGCCTTAATGAAAACACGGGAAAATGACATCCAAGGTCTAGATGTCCCCAACATCTGGATGGTTGACTTAGTCCATGTCAATGTGGCACACTTTTATGAGTGTCATAATGGAGCTGTTACAAAAGCATTCTGCCAGTGATTTTTGGACTGATTGATTAGCTGTGATAATGTAGTTGGCAACTCTTTGTATTGTTTTTGTGAAGGCTTGTGGTCAGAATGTTTCCGTGATGATTCTGCTATTATCTGTATAGACATAGTTTAAAGAGGAGTTTTGGCAATTAATACTTTTAAATCTGGACCAACAATTCAGCCTTTGAAGTAGTTGGGTTTGATTTCAGACCTGAATGGTATCTACAAATTTAAATTAACTGCAGATTGGTTACAAATTCTTTCCTTAAGTTCCGGTCTAGCTGAAGGTCACATCTATGGCTCTTAGAATGCCTTGCTCCATCCAAACTTAGGTGCCTTAATTGCTCTCCCTTATGCTAGGTCTGTCCAAATTTGCATTTACTTGTCTATGTTTCTGCTGTCCCTTCCTCTCCTCCTATGTAACTTCTTGGGGGAAGGGACTGTTTTCTTTTTGACCAAGTCCAAATTGGATTGAAAATTCACCCCATATTTACGGAGTGCCTTGTATGTGTTCAGAACTTTGTTAGCCATTGCCAGAGACAGACACTGTCTGTTTTGGTCCCCTGCCCACAAAGGACTTACAACTGGAGAGATAAGACAAACAAATATTATAGAACAGTAAGCAAAATAATAAAGAATTAAATAAATTGATGCAAAGTGAAGTGAGAAGAACCAGAGGTTGTTGTGCACAATGTTATATTGTTATAGCAATGTTATAATGATGATCAATTGTGAAAGACTTAGCTACTCTGATTAATACAATGTTCCAAGGCAACTCCAAAGGACTCATGATGAAAAAGTGCTTTTCATCTCCAGAGAGAGAAATGATGAACTCTGAGGGCAAACTGAAGTATATATTTTTTGTTTTATCTATCTAGGTATTGTGATATGGCTAATATGGAAATGTTTTGCATGATTTCACATGTGTAATTGATATCTTTTTGCTTGCCTTCTCAGTGGGTGGGGGAGGAGTAGAAGGGATGAAGAGAATCTGGAACTCAAAATTTAAAAAGAAAAAATTTTAAAAGTAAATAATAAATATACTGAAAAAAGAAGAATTAAATGGAGTGTTCAAACAAGGTTCAGGGTTGCAGGCTAAATTAGAGGGAGGAGAATCAAGAATTAAAGACCCCAGCTCCTAAGGAGACTTTTGCAGAAATCTGGGTGACATAATAGAAAGTGAAGATTAAAGTGGTATGAGGGGGAATTCAGAGAAGGGATGAGCAGTAGACATTTCAGGAAGCCTCAGTTACTGTTTGGGTATGTAGGATGAAGGGGAAGGAAAGGTGAGAGGTAATTTCAAGATTTTAGATCTGCGCAATTGGGTCAATGGTGATTTGTTGATAAAGATGGGAGAATCTGGCTTTTGGAGAATGATAATGAGTTTGTGTTTGAAGTGATTTGATTCAACAAACATGCACATACGGCAGACATTTACATCTACTAGTATGTGCAAGGCATCTCCTCTCCCCCTCTCTCCCCTAAGTGATGGTGAGACATTCCAAGTGGAAGTGGCCATGTAACCTCTGTGGGTACTAGCTAGCTGGGTGCTTCAGCAGAAACAAGTTGGTTGTGGGATCTGTGGACTGAGTTGGGTTTATTTCATTGACATCCATTTCGATCATCTCTTTTAATAGAGTTCACAGTACACCAACTGTTACGGCTGAACAATTCCATCATGTTAAAGGCCATTTTAATAGAATACGTTACCAATTTTGGGCTTGCCAACCCCGTCTCATTGTGGAGAAGTAATCTCTCTGCATGGTTTATATCTATATATGCATGAAGCTAGGGTTATCTTTGGTTGCAAGCTGTTTGACTTTTATTTGATTTTTTTCATAGTAAAATTACAACATCTGAACAAGGACAACTCTGAACGAAGCTATTTTTTGTTAGTTCATTATACAGTTATATCTTAGGCATATAAGCCTTTCCCCCCATCTAAACTATTCGAAGAAATTACCGGGAAATTTGTATTTTTAACGACTTGTTGAAATACAAACATCGGACTGAATAAAAGCATGTCTTTTATTTTTACTTGTTAACTTGAGATTTAATAGCATAGCTGATTGAATATAGGGCTTCTAGTTGCAATAATAAACTTGAGGTTAGGAAGGATTCTGTCATTCTTCTAACTATATTTATAAAGATGAAACACCTTTTTTTCTTATAGTTTATATGGTTTCTTCTTTTATTTTCTTCTCATAATTTATGAGACAAAGGGAAAACAGTTTCCCACCGCTTTTTATTATATACCATAAACCCTAATAACTATAGGTATAATCATTTATTTTGGAAGAAAGATGTTCAGTATAGGTCTCAAATATTTTTCAATCCCAGGTAATTATCTTGTAGAGAGAAGTTAGCTGTCACCTGCCAGTTTTGGAAAGGATTAAAAAAAATCTGGTTCGGTAATTAATTTTTCCATGAAGGCTTTCAGTAAAATATTATTTAATTTGTATACACTTGACAAAGTGCAGTGATCAAAAGAAGCCTTTTATGGTCAGTCTTACTCAAGTGTAAAAGTGTCTGACTACTTCATTCTTTTAAAAGAGAAGAAATGTTTCCTTAACATTATGGTTTAGTACTATTTCATCATTCATCTAGGAACAGATTATACTCTGATAATTTTGTGAAAACAAAAAATATTTGAAAGAAAATTAGCTACTATGATTCCCTTCCTCTTGTAAAATTATAATATAGACTGATTAGGTCACAAAGAAACATCTGCCTATAAGAAATAAGATGTAGCATGCATCTATTATAATGTTAAAAATGCTGCCATAACTAATTAGGTGCTTTCCAGCTGGTGTGCCTTAATGTTTTTCAAGAGATTTACATCTAGGATCCTGAAATGTAGACTATATTCCATTAGGCTTGATTTTGAAAAATGCTAATTATGCCCCATATTGCTTTTTAGAAGGATACTTTTTGGGGGAGAAAAATTGGTTCGTCAAATGTTGGTTTATCCAGAGTGGTTGGGAAATGGGGTATTTGGGGTTAATTGGTATTCTGATGAACTGATTATTATATATAACCATGAATTTTAAAAGAGTTAGAATATAATAAGAGACAACCCTAAAATTCTACTGTGTAGTATAATATTGGGAAAAATAGATGCTCAATAAATGTATGCTGAATCAAATGGAATGTAATTAACTTTTGATGATTTAAAGAGCTCTTCAGTATCCCTCCCTAGGTCAGAGATTCTTAATCCAGACTCCCAAGGAATCCAGGGATAGATTTCAGTGGGTCTATATACTTGAATGAGAGAATGTTTTATCTTTATTTTCATTAACCTCTAATTGAAACTTATGATTTCCATCAATATTTTAAAATATCTTTCTGAGAAGGGTTTCATGGGTTTTACTACACCACCAATGGGTTCCACGGCACAAAAACTGTTAAGAATCTCCGATCTAGGTTATCATTAGGAGTATGAATAACTGCATAATACTCAGAAAGTAATTTGGTTATTTGAACTTTCTTGTTTTTCATATTTTATATAATTGGAGTTCACCTTTTTTTTTTTTAGGGAAGAAAAAGTGCTTTTAGCTTTGGGTCTCATGTGCTATGAACATTGTTCTAGAAAGACATTCCCTTCTCAACTCAGTCACAAATTCTTTGAATTTTGAGAAAGTGACCAAGCTTCATGGCAGGTTGAACTTCACTCAGTGACATATGCCTTTCTCATACAGAGGGGACTTGAATTTTGGGGAAAATTCTTGGCTCATCAAAATATCAAATAGCTCAATATCAAATCAATCAAAATGTCATGTAAGTTGAGAATATAATTTTTAATAATAACCTTCAAGATGCAAACTTGCAAATAGGAGAAGACTTAATATATTATAAATTATATAATTATTTAATTTATTATATATTATTAATTATATTATAAAACACAATATATTATATATAATTATATGTAATATATAATATATAATAAATTAATTATATAAATTCATACCTCTTCTGCGGTATGAATTGGTACCTCATTCTGTGACATGAAAACCCCACTAGACTTGTTTGACACAAAGGTCATGTAGCTTGACTGATCCAAATTCTTAAAACAAATATGAAAAGAAGACAGGGAAAGGAAAGAGAGGTAAATAGATAAGTGACTGAGCTACTGGTTTGGCAGAGAGAGAGATGATTAGGTAAAGGCCTTGCCTGAGAGTGAGTCAGATAGTTGGGAGGGCTCAGGATGCTATATAGCCTATGAGAAAAGAGGAAGTCCTGAAGAGATATTGTCAGAGAGAAAGGTGGCGATTTAGCTTCTGATCTAGCCACCAGAAAAGAGGGTGGCAGTCCTATGGTATTCTTTCCTATATCTTTCCCCTGCTTTTGGTTTAGTAAGGCACGTGTCAGAGAGCTCAACCAAAATTGCTTTCTCTCTATGGTTTACCCCTTAGTTCCCTCTGAGTATTAGAGGCAAAAGTTTATATTCTATAACAGAAGTTCTGAACTAAATTTGATATATATGGTGGGCTCTCTCCCTTTTTAAGGAAAGGGCTGTTTTGGAATCAAGAATGTCCCTCCCTGTTGGCAACACAAAGTCTCATGGAGCCATTACTTTGCCTTTTTCTAATATCTGTTGTTTTGATGGCAGTGAGGAGAGAACTCATTATGTCCCCCATGTCTAAAAGATGCCAAGATATTAATTGATAATTATGATACAGGGAAACTCTTAACAGTAGATAAATCATTCACATTTTTGAGATGTAGTATTAAGCCAACATTGAGTTAATGTGACGTGATTGAAGAAATATGTTTTTTTTTTTAAATTTGGTTTGGTAGTTTTTCTATGAGGAATTTTAGTAAAGTATTGTTTGAATTGGATATTTTTGACAAAGTACAATGATCAGAGAAGCCTTTTGTAGTCAGTCTTACTCAGTACAAAAGTGTCTGACTACTTCATTCTTTTTAAAGGAGAATAAATATTTCTTAACACCGAGGTTCAGAACTATTTCATCACATATTGGTAATTTTGTGAAAATGAAAAATATTTGAAAGAAAATTTGCCACCATGATTCCCTTCTTCTTGTAAAATTATAATATAGTAAACTGACTAGGTCCCTGACATGGTTTCTGACTATGGACAGAGAAACATCTCTCCATAAGAACATCACCTCCAGTGATGCTAAACAATGTATTTGTCTGAAATTGCTCACTTTAAGGTCAAAATGTACTTTCTGTTACTTAGATTCCTTACTATACTTCTATTTCTGTTTTACATATTGTTAATATAGGTGGAAAATATATACTATGTTGGTCTGAATATAGCCTATATCCCTAAATAAGATCTTTTTGAAAGAAAAAGAAATGATCAGCATATACTGAAAAATAGCAATGATTGTTGGTTTTCTACCAGGCAAGTCTGGTTTATAAATAAATAAATATAATATTAGTTATAATTGTTCATTATAACATGAAGCCATCTTATAGCACATAGTGCCTTAAAGAAGCATGACTTTAAACATAAAATTATTTCTGAAACCCCACCAATTTCCTGATCTATAAGAACTCCATTTTTAAGATTGTCTACCGGTCTTCAGAAACCAGGCAAAACTAATTTTAGATTTGGATTTTATTTATCATTTTTTGCTTTCCTTTTCTCAAATATTAATGGCTATTAGATTAAATTGTTGTCTACTGTAATGTAATTTTGGTGCATGATTAGGGTTTAATTTTAAAACTAAGCAGTGGGTTAATGCTAATACTATTGTGTTTTTCACATTTTAGGTCCTGCTGGAGCTGTTAAAGATGTGTGAGTACTTAAAATTTTGTATTACTGTACTTTTTTTTTGAAAATCACACTGATTAGAAGCTAAGTGTATGTCAGCATGAGTGGAAAGGCTAATATACAACCAACTTTTCTTTCTCTATGGGGCACATGTGCAAATTACTTCTTTGGTTTATGATTTATTTACTCTTTGCAGATCACATTTATGATCAAATGTATGATCACATTTTTAGACTCAGACTTGACCCAAATTTAATCAGAAAGGGCTTTCTCTCTTCTGAAAGCCAAATATGTCAAGCTATGATTTTATACTAATTTGGGTAGAACTCCTGCATTAGCAAATAGAAATGATTCGTCAAGGATAACAACACATCTAACCCCATTGTATTTCAGAAAGTATAAAAGTCTACACCCTGTTGTCATCCACTAGTTGTGAGCCATCTGAGAGATGATGAAATGAACTACTTGCCAAATGTGGGTTGAAATAATGATTTTTAGTTAAAGGATTTTTTTCCTAGAAGTTTAAGTATAATCGTTGTTGGGTCAAATCCTAGACAGGATTTATTTCCTACTTGTAGGGTATTAGACTCACAATTTTAGCATTCCAAGGTACTTCAAAGGTCTGCTAGTCTAACCCACAAATCAACAGAAATATCCTTCTATGATGTTCCTGACGAGTTATGGGTTAGAATATACGTTTGCTGAGGATCCTTCAAATGCCAAGTTTCCAGGGCACTAACTCCCTGCTTCCCAAGGCATTCCCTTTTGCGAAAGCTTTCAATCATTTATAAGTTTTCCCTTTTATTGACCCAAAATCTATCTCTCTGCTGCTTCTGCTCCATGTACCTTTTTTTTTTGTCCTCCAGGGGCAAGAAGAACAAATCTAATGTGTCTTCCAAATGATAAGGCTTCAAGTAGGTGAAGGCTTCTCCTTAAAGCTTCTGTTCTCCAGGCTAACCATAACCAGCTCCTTCAGCTCATCCTTACATGGTCTGCTTGTCAGTTCCTTCATCATCCTGGTTACCCTGCTTTGGACCCACTCTAATTTATTGGTGCTCTTCCTAAAATGGGGGTCCCACAACTGGACATACTTATTGAGATGTGATCCAATCAAGGCAGAATGCAACAACGCTGTGACCTCTTTTTTCCCAGACACCATGCAGCTATCAGTACAGCTTAAGTTGACTTTGGGCTTTTTGGCCATCATGTCACCTTGTTGGTACATTGAGCTTGAAGCCTACTAAAGCCTGTGTGGTCCTTTTTTCATGGGAACCCATGAATGGCAGTGGCCCCCAAGTCCCACCTTGTGCTGTTGAATTTGACTTTTGTGAACAAGAGGCCAGATCTATGATTTTATTATTTTATTGGTATAAGGAACTTCTCATAAGGAAACTCCTTTGAGTGATGTATGTCTTGTTGTTCTGTCATTTTCAGTCCTGTCCCACTTTTCATGACCCTATTTGTAGTTTTCTTGGTAAACATCTTGGAGTGACTTGCTATTTCCTTCTCCATCATTTAACAGATGAAGAAACAGAGGCAAACAGTGTAAAGTGAATTGTCCAGAATCACCCAGCTAATAAGGGTCTGAGACCAGATTCGCACTCAGGAAGATGAGTCTTCCTGATTCCAAACCCAGTGTCCTATGGTGCCACCTACCTGCAGTTCTGCAATGTGCAGTCTTAGGGAGTTGCCTGGGGGCATTAAGAAGCTAAGTGACTTTCTTAAAGTCTCACAGCTTTGGGTTGGCCAGGTGGCACAGTGAGTAAGATCACTAGCCCTAGAGTTGGGATGACCTGGGATCGAATCCAGGCTCTGCTACTTAGCACTGTGCCCAGAAATAACTGGCCAGCACTACATACAGAAATACTGGCTGTGTAACCTTGAGCAAGTTACTTAACCCCAGTTGCTTAAAAAAAAAAGTCTCACAGCCTTAATAGAAGTGAGACTTGAACTGAGATGTTCCTGATCCTGAGGCTGGCTCTATGTCCACTGTGCCACTCTACATAAATGATAAAAGTATCACACATTAAAGAGCGCATTTGTCACTTATTCTGTATTTAGAGCGAGAGTCCAAGGATGTGGTACAGTTTTCCTGAATTTAGAGCACGACAAATAGCCTAGCTTTCTTTTGTAAATGTTCACAAGCTTCCTCTTTCTTAGATCCCTTTCAAGAGAACATTTCAAAATCTGTTTATTTAATAATAGACAGAATTTGCTTCCCCAATTGCAATAATTTTCAATTCAAAGTATAGCATTTTTCATGACAAAAGAATAAATATCCAGATTTTTATGTGGAAAATTGGACAGTATGATGTGATGGAGGGAGTGGTGAATTTGAAATCAACCTCTTGGTTGATACCTTGCTTCTATTACCTACGACTTATATCATTTAACCTTTTTTGGGCCTGGTTTTATCAAAAGAATATTTTTACATGTATGTGTAGGTACACAATCAGTTGTGTCTGACTCCTCACGACTCTGTGAACCATAGCACACTAACACTGTTCACAGGGCTTTCTTGACACAGATACTGGAATGGTCTTCCATTTCCTTCTCCAGTAGACCACATTTTGTCAGAACTCTCCACTATGACCACTCTGTCTTGGGTAACCCCACATGGCCTAGCTTATAGTTTCAATGAACTACACAAGCCCCTCCACCACAACAAGGCAGTGATTCAGCAGGGGGTATGTGCATGTGTACGTGTGTGTGTATATCTATACATATACGCATACATACACCTATGTATGCACATATACATATACGTATATACACACATTGTATAGCTACATATGTGTATATATATATAAAATATAATATGTGTTTATATATAAAGTGCCTTGCAAACCTTAAATGTACTATATAAATGTCAGCTATTTTTATTATCTGTTGTAAAATGAAAGGGATGAACTTTCTTATCTCCATAGTCTCTTCTAGCCTGATAAATATGATCCTATAGTTTTTATAATGAAATCTAGAATTTTGCCAGGAATGAAGTCAAGCTCAGTTTGAAAATTCAGCCCTCTAGTCTTTTTTTGAAAACTGGAACAGCATTTACTCATGCCCAGCCATGTGGTGCCTATTCTGTCCTACACACTTCCTTGAAAAGCAGAGCAGAGGCTCAGGGATTGCTTCTGTTTGTTCCCTCCATACTTTGGGATATAGTTTGTTTGGATATGGTGCCTTGATTGAGCTCATCATGGAAACCATCAGCCTGTGTGAACCCAGGTACAGTACATTCCAATAGAGCATCATTTAAAAAGCTGGGTCTCCTGCTGCCAAATTCCCACTTATTGCTAATAAGCAAGACCCCAGTGATTTTAAATAGTAAATAAGTAGGGTAAATGATAAGGAGTGAAATTTATATCTGAACCATACCCCAGCATAAAAGGGGGAAGGTGATTTCCTATTTCCTCTTTCTCTGAAGGAGATTCCCAATCAGAGACATTGATCACTTTTGAGGAAGTTTTGTAAGCAGGATCAGCTTTTCCCAGGACTTTTGATACTATTAAATAACTTTTAATCCTAATCTCAATTTGGCAGGCCTCCACATATCCTTGGCCTTTCTTTACATACAGCATAAGTGATACTTTCATAAATAAAATATAGCAAATCCAATTTTTGTTTTTTTTTATTCACAGTATACATTAAAGGATTCTTACTAAAGCCCTTTTCTTAGTTTTGATTTAAAATAAGATTTGCAAAACTGTATTACAACCGAACAGATGCCATGAGGGGGAGTCGGGCCATGGGAGGTGGGAATCTGAGAAGTTGAAAAGAGCTTTTAATGCTCATTTTAATAGCTAAACATACTCCCACCAAATAGAGAAAAGTACAAATCTCTTATTGGTCATTAGAAGTAAGGCACTTCAAATAAAGCCATAGTTGAATGGTGTAGCTCATGTAACATTTAGTACACAGAACTCAGTTTCATAACTACTTCTGGCTTCTCCCTTCTCCAGGAGTTGCCTCCATCCTTCCATGGCAGGTGGCAATGCCCTAAGCACTGGTGGGGGTCTCCTCTACTTGCTAGGTGGTAGTGAAGGTAGGGAGCTTTGGAGCTTTGGATCTCCTGCCTCTAGGATCGAAAGAAATAGGGAGTATCCCTCTGAGCTAAACATCGCTAATGGCTTTTCTCTAATCAATTTATGAAGGAATGAAGAAACCAATTATAATGAGGAGGAGGAGAACAGACATGCATAGAGTACTTTATGGTTTACAAAGCACTTGCCATAAATGATCTCCTCTAATCATCACCATGAACCTGGGAGGTGGGTTCTACAGGTTTTATATGACCTCTCTTTTATTGTTGTTTGGTTTTTGTGAACCTATTTGCGGTTTTCTTGGCAAAGATACTGGAGTGATTTGCCATTTCCTTCCCCAGCACATTTTACAGATGAGGAAACTGAGGCAAACAGGGTGAAGTGACTTGCCCAGGATCACACAGCTGATAGGTGTCTGAGGCCAGATTTGAATTCTGGAAGAAAAGCCTTTCTGATTCTAGGTCTGGCACTCTACCTACTGGCCAGTGTACCCACTCTATCCACAAGCTACAATGAACCCTCTTTTATAGATGCAAAAACCCACCTGCTGTTTGAGGTTGAGTTTTTTTTCCTTTTGGAGGGCAATTGGGGTTAAGTAACTTGCCCAAGGTTACACCGCTAGTATTTTTGTGTGGGTGTTAAGTGTCTAAGGCTGGAACTGAACTCGGGTCCTCCTGACTCTGGGGCCAGCGCTTTACTCACTGCGCCACCTAGCCGCCCTGATGTTGAGTTTTAATCTAGGTTTTCCTGAATTTTGATTCAGGGAAGGGAACTGAGGATGTGTGAGTGAAATCATAAAGCAGCTAATGGGAAAAAGGAAAACTAAAGGCAGAAACATTGGTTGTATCTACATAAAACATGTAGTCCATTCAGATAGAAATTGTCCTAATATTTTGTGTATATGATGCCCAACCTATGTATTGAATGAATTTTTTTTGATGGAATTGACTAGTTAGTCTTGTGTAGCAAAAAATAGAAAAATGTTTTGTCCATTTGCTTTATATGTTCTTTTGCCTTCCCTGTTAGAATGTAATCTCCCTGAGGATAGGGCAGGCAGCCCAGCACATACTAAGTGCTTAATAAATACTTGTTGATTCAATAATTTAAAAATGTCTCTATTAGGTCAAATGGAATTCTATAGTTAGTATCTTAATGACTTCTTTATTAAGTTTGTTATATAAGAAATTATGAAAGGAAAGGTTTCAGAGAAAGTCTGAGGAGACAGAGCCAAGTGAGCAAAGCAGTTTATAAGTTGGCAGAAACATTGTCAAGAAAAACAACTTTGAAAAACTTAAGAACTCTGATCAATGTAAAATGGCTAATCATCATTCCAAAAGATTGATGATGAAGCCTGTTTCCAGTCTCCAGACATAGAGGCAGTAAACTCAAGATGTAGAATGACACATCCATTTTTGGACATGGCCAATTTGGGGATTTGTTTTGCTTGACTATGCCTATTTGTTATAAAGGTTTTGTTTTAATTTCATTTTTTTTTGTTTGATGGAGGAAAGGGTTAGGAATAGAGACGTCAAGAAAAGAAATAAAGAAAGAAAAAGAAAGGAAGGAAGGAAGAAGGAAGGAAGGAAAGAAAGAAAGGAAAAGGAAGAAAGGAACAACAAAAGAAAGGAAGAAAGAAAAGGAGGGAAGAAACAATGAAAGAAGGAAGGAAGGGAAAGAAAGAGAGAGAAATAAAGGAAGAAAGAAGGAAAGAGAGAGAAAGAAAGAAAAAAGGGAAGAAAGAAAGAAAAGAGAAAAATCAGAAAAGAGGGTTGTTTGAAATATTTTTTTTTTTAAATGAGCACAAGATGACAAAACAGAGGCCAAAAGGAATCATGGACAAGCAGGGACTGAAGAGGGTGACTGGGGATTCATATTTTCCTTGGGAGTATGGGAAGAGCCAGATTTCTATAGAAGATGGAATGACTATGAGAGGAAATAGTCTAATATGAAGGACAGTTTGATAACAAGACAAGGGAATTCCAAAAGACCTAACAGAAGGAAGGGGCTGGCTGAGAAATGGCATGAACAGGGCTGAAAAGTAAGGAATCGAGGACTATTTTCAGAACAAAAGACTTTCTGCATAGACAGTCTATACTTTGAATTGAGAGGGAGAAGAGAAAGTTTGGTTGTCAGGGATTATAGATCATCACCCTCTTCCTAATAACCAGGAATAAACAGATGCTGTGCCCCAGACTCCAGAGAGAACACTGATTTTATTTTCTTGGCGGTAGGTTTGGGAGAACAGATCTGGGCAGGACTAGAAGGTCTGGTCTCAGTCTGGTGGCCAGGAGTCATGATGGTCAGGGACCAATCCCGAAGGCTGGGTGGCCAGAAGCCTGGTGTCTGAGTTTTATGGGTAGGATCTCAGGGACTTCTTTATTAAATTTGTTATGTTTATGTATCAAAATAAGATCATGATTTTTGGCACTATTGAAAACATGGTAATAACCCTTCTCTTGCAGCCTGCGAGTGGGATTAGGTCTACAATGATACCAACTCCCTTAATGCAAAAGGGAAAGGGCCAGGGGAGGGGAAAAAGCACTTATCAAGAGCCTACATGTGTCATGCTTAGTGCTTTACAAATATATGATCTCATTTATTCCCCAAAACAATCTTATAAGTTAAAGG
Organism: Petaurus breviceps papuanus; assembly: GCF_028583685.1. Classification (NCBI taxonomy): domain Eukaryota; kingdom Metazoa; phylum Chordata; class Mammalia; order Diprotodontia; family Petauridae; genus Petaurus; species Petaurus breviceps. Next base: position 2,352,119 of record NW_027186303.1, read on the forward strand.
ACAGAAAATAAGTCATCCATTCACTACAGAATAATCTTGGGATAAAAAAAGTTAAGTCAATAAAGACAAGTATAAGGATAATTGTGGATGAAGCAAATTGAATTAGAAGGTAATAGAATCCTGTCATTCCAGAGTTGCAAGGGAGGTCAGAGGTCATTTAGTCCCTTACCCATAGTAAAAATCCTGTTCACATAGTCCCCAGCAAGTGGCCATGAAACCTCTGCTTGAAGACCTACATGGATGGGATCTCACTATAACCCAAGGCGTCCTGTTCTAATTTTGTATGGCTCCATTATCTTTCCTTAAAATGAGTCAATTGTTCCTCCCTGCAGCTTCCTAATTAGTCCTACTGTCGGTCCTCTGGGACCAAGCAAAGCAAATTTAATCTCCAGAGACAGTCCAGTGATGGGTGGAAGGATAGACTAGAACTCTCAGCTCCTTTCCCACCTCTACCCTAGGAAGTTACTTTGTTTTTACTTGTATGAATACATTATGTGCTTCCCCTATTAGAATGTAAGCTCCCTGGGGGCAGGGACTGTTTTATTTTTTTTCTTTGTCTTTGAATACCCAAAGCCCAGTACAGTGTCTAGTCTAGTGTAAGCACAGTAAGTGCTTAATAGATGCTTATTAATTGATCAATCTTTCCTTTTTTTCTTTAGATGCTTAGCATGTAGCACAATACCTGGTACAAACACATGCTTAATAAATGCCTGTGGATTGTGTATCCACACATCCATATTGCCCATATGTAAGACAGGTCCCCTGGGAAACAAAAGCATTCTTCTTATATGGACAATCCTTCCAACAGTAAGGTACTATGAGGGGACCAAGCACTGGACTTGTGATTTCATTCATACATCATGATTGGAAAATTAACATTGCAGAAGATAACAGTGATATCCACTTACCCGCATCCTCTCCCATTATCCTCTGATCAATTTAACTTTTCCAGCTTAAAAATGTTGTAGGAAAGCTTGAATTATATTGAACTACTTGAAATGGCTTCTGATTGTGTGTTGATTGGGAAGATACCAGATTTAGCCACTCTGTAGAGCTGTGAGAAATAAATGTATGTAATATAGACATGTGCAGTATGTCTATCTTTCTACACATATATTTATGCATATGGATATATAGTAATTTACGGGGCTATGCTAGGACCCCAGGAAAGCTTGTATCCATGGACAGATCAGCATTATAAATCAGCACAGGAGACCTTGTTTTATTTTTTGCAGCAGGAAAAGTTACAGCTCCTGTCTAGCCGACAGGGCAGGGCTGGCATCAGCCACTTTTGCCCTTTGTTAATATATTAAGTTGGATTTATGGTCATAATGGTCATAATGGCCCTTGGGTTCTAGTGCCAAGAGCTTGTTCCAGAGAGCTGTTTTATCTCCCATAGACCCTGGTGGTTGGGTATGGGGATTGGCTATCAGTAACTCTGGTGAGAAGAAGGCCGATGGCCTGAGGCTTGGTCTTGGATATGGGGGTGAGATGTTTGTCTTGTCTTGAGCTGCATTTTGGCCAGAGTACCTTCCTTTCTACTCTTTACTCTCCTCTGCCACCACCCTCCTGTGTCCAAAATCACATAAATTGAGTTTATTTTCCCAATTAAATCAGGCTTTTAGCTAGAGACTCACCAGAGGCCGGTAGAGTCATGTTGCCTGGGAGAAAACATGTTTTCAGGCTGGGACATTGCACAGTCACCCCTGGGGATTAATTTTAAGAGATGGTTTTTACTGTTTTTTACTTTGCCTGAATGCTTTTTATCTTTCAAACCACCCTTTAATTCTCTTGGGAGAATTAAACGCTATGGAGGGCCCTAAGCCCAAGCCCCTCTTCTGATGCAGCAAATGAGGGGAAATCAAACAACAGCAGAGGAAACATATGCTTTGGTTAGGACCCAAAAGGAAGCTGTGGTGACTTAAATGAGAGCTGATAACTCTGGGTAAGGTTTCCTTTCTCATGTAGTTTATTAAAGATAAATGTAGTTGTTGATAAGGTGAAAACCCAGGGCAGGGGAAATGATTCCCAGAGTGAGGGCGCCCAGGAATTATGAGAGCTGCATTTTATAAGCAAGCTGACATTAAATAAACTGAGAACAAAAGTAGTGTAAGCCTGAGTGGTTGCTCTAGGAAGGGAAGGGAAGCCCCATAGATGGGCTGATTATAGATATTCATGGTCCAGATGGAGAATTAAGTACTTTGCAGGGGATGAACAGAGAAATTGGATAGGCGAACAGCTGACATTTAGCACATAGTAGGTGCTCATTAAAGACTGATGGATAGGAAATGATGTGAATAGAAGCGAAACTAATACATTCTATAGAATTTACCTCAGTCAGTCTAGTAGATCCACATTGTGGACATTTTCTTCATTATTTCAATTATATCTAATCTTCTGTTAAGCCCAAATAACTAATCAATATGTTTTCGTAAATTCTAGTAAGACTGCCTGGGCTAGACAGGACTAGTTTTTTTTTCTTTTCTTTTTTCAAACCAAAATCAGTTTGATATTTTTATGTTGCTTTACGCTTAAGAATCTCTGTTCCCTGTCATATAGTCACTGAAGTCTAAAGCAAATCAATTTCAATTGAATTTTGCACATTTTATTTCCTAGTATCTACCATGTATAGGCCAGTGGGCCCAGATACTATGGGAGTCACAAAGATGCATAAGACATGTTACCAGCCTTCAAGTTCCTCGTGGCTTAGTAGGAGACCCAAGTTAGAAGCACAAACAATTAGGACCCTGTGGACAAGGAAAGTTCTATATGACAGTCCTGTAGTCTTGTAGAGGGGGAAGTTACTTTTGACTGGAAAGAATGAAGGAAAGCCAATTCATGGAGAATGTCACTTTGGGGTTAGGCTTTAATGTATGTAAAGGGTTTTGACAGGTGGAGGCTGGGGAGAAGAGGGCATTTTAACTGAAGGAAATGCTGAAGGCAAGGCAAAAAGTCAGGAAAATAACTGAAAAATCCACATTGACAGTATTATGGGTGAATAGAGCCAGTTAGTGGGAGTTAAAACAAACTGGAATGGTGTGTTTGGACCAGATTGTGGAGGTACTCATTTCAGTGCTTCACAGGGACCACACACACACACACACACACACACACACACACACACACACACACACTTGTGTGTATATATGTGTATATTTATATGTACATATGTATATAGATATATGATAGATAGATATAGGACCTTATCATATAAATACTTGGGAATCTTTAAAATATTTTGATAAGAGCATTAATGGGTTCTGAGTTATCCCTTATTTAGAATAGTATTATGAAAAGGAATTATGATGAGATGGAAGTGTTTTTTTCCCTCATACATTCTATAACATTATCTTATATGAACATAGGGATTGTATAATGAGTGAACCTAGGGGAATGCAGATATTTGCTCTGACTGGGTTAGAAAAGCTTGTTGACTTACTAGTTTGTTCTCGGGAGCTCATCTAGGTATGTAGTAGACACTTAGAGATAGAGGGGAAAGGTTTCCAAAGTATGGAAAAACCCCAAACTAAAGTTATTTGGGCTTCTTCACTTACATAGTTCAAATCCAGCTTCAGATACATACCAGCTGTGTGACCCTGGGCTAGTCACTTTAAAAAAAAAATCTCAATTTGCCTCAGTTTCCTCATCTGTAAAATGAGGATGATAACAACACCTACTTCCTAAGGTTGTTATGAGGATTAAATGAGATAATAATTGTAAAGCGTTGAGCACACTGCCTGACACATAATAGGCACTGTAGAAATGTTAGCTATTATAATCGTTTCTGATGTATTTGCAAGAATAATGTATGACAGTTTGGACTTTTGCCAGACCTCTTCTTGTTCATCCTTCCTTCTCTAAGAGGACCAATAGCATCAGGAGAGTGATGTATTGATCTGCAAGTTGATTGGATTTAAGTGAGGCAGGGCTGTGCTAAGTCATCAGCCTCACTCTTTCCTCTAAGGTCACTGGAGCAAGACATAGGTCAGGATGAATGGCAATGACCCCAGATGTAGTGGGAGACCCTAACTGTTTTAAGCTAAGGTCTTTCCCAGGTCTCAGTTTGACTGAGGTAACATTCATTCAGTGCTTAAAGGCTAGGTAAGAATTGAGGCAAAAGATGATTTAGTTCTACTTTACAAAAGAATCAGTTTGGGAGGAGAAGACCCTCAGAATTTCTTGGCTAGAACAGAAACAATTGCTATTTACACTCACTCTGAGCCATCAAAACCCAAACGTGAGCGCCAGACCTCCACTGACTAACTAATTCTTCCCTGTCTAGCTCTAGTCAGCTTAAAGGCATGACTGAGGCCAAAGTTATATATTTCCCTCCCCGCCCATAATACTTTATAAATAAAAAAAAATATCAGTAATTTGACAGCCCATTCATAATAGCATTCATTTGCCTTTATATCCCTGGTACCAAGCACAATGGAGAGACAAATGGTGGACTTATGTAATCTGGCAAACATGCCCAGCAATGACTTGCATATGAGAAGGGTAAACAAACCAAAATAAATCCCTCCTTGAGCCCTTTCCTGATTCCCCACTCTGGCTCTCATTCTAGTGGTCCCCTGCCAAAATTGTTGTTCAGCTGTTTTTCAGTTGTCTGACTCTTTGTGACCCTTTGTGGGATTTTCTTGGCAAAGATACTGATGTGTCTGCCAGTTCCTTCTAGAGCTCATTTTATGGATGAGGAAACTGAAGCAAACAGGGTTAAGTGACTTTCCCAGGGTCACACAACTAGTAAGTGTCTGAGGCCAGATTTAAATGCACAAAGATGAGTCATCCTGAGCCTAGACCTGGTATTCTATTTACTTTACTGCCTAGCTGCCCCAGCCAAATTTGTCATCTCTGTGTATGGGTGTGTGAATCTATTTACTTATTCACACATATGCATGTGTGTATATGTGTATGTGTATACACACATGTACAAACATATGCATACATATACACACATATGTGTGTATATCTTATTTTATATGAGTATATGTTGTCTCCCCCACATAAAATTTAAGGTCCTTGAGGGCAGGAGCTGTCTTTATTTCCCTGCTCCCTAGTATGGATCCACATTGTAGGTATTTAATAAATACTTATTGATTGGTTGATTAAAATTATTTTCTAGGAAATATTGTGATTGAGAAAAAAGGTGAACCCCAAAGGTAGTGTGAACAGAAGGGTGGAACCTTGATTGGATTGTGTGAGTGGTGCTTGGGTCACTGTGCACCAGGGTTTAGGAGAAGCCATTGGGCTGCCCTGAGGGTGGGGTCTCTGGCTGGACTTTGGCCTCAGTGTCTGATCCCTCTTTTATCTTTTTGTTCCCACCCCCTCTACTGCCTAGCATCCCAGGCTGGATCTCTATGGGACTGGGGTCATTTGGCTTTTTGGTCCCCAGAAGTATAAGGGGGTCATTCCTGAGCTCTGTGGGTTACTTTCTTGATCTGGAATTTTTTTTTATCCTTTAACCCAACACCAGTGGTTTGGCCATTTTTCAGTCTTGTCCAAATCTTTGTGACACCATTTGGGATTCTCTTGGAAGAGATAGTAGAATAGTTTGTCATTTCCTTCCCCAACTCATTTTACAGATGAGGAAACTGAGGCAAACAGGGTAAAGTGACTTGCCTAGAGTTACACAGCTAGTAAGTGTCTTAGGCAGGATTTGAATTCAGGAAGATGAGATTTCCTGAATTCAGTATTCTATCCACTATGGTACCAGCTAACAATCCCCAAATCCAACCCTAACCCCAGCTTTCCAACTCTGTCTCTGATTCTGATTATGACTCTAACTCCAACCCTCAAACTCTAACTCCTGTTGGTAAAGTAGGTTTTATTGCATTTTATAGTCCCAAATAACTCATTGCCTTCTAAACCTTGGAGCCTGCATCACTGAACTGGTCTGGAATAAACATATTCACTGTACAATGTTGTATTGGTATCCATGGTACCAATAGTCATGCAGTTAGTATAGAGCATGGGACTTGAAGTCAGGGAAATCTGGGTCAAATCCTGCCTCAGACACCTTCTAGCTCAGTGACCCTGAGCAAGTCTCTTAGCCTCCATCTGTCTCAGGTTCCTCACCAGTAAAATGGGCATAATGATAGCATCTACCTAGCAGGGTTGTTATAAGGATCAAATGAGATAACATTTGTAAAACACTTTGTGAACCTTAAAGTGCTATGTAAAGACTAGCAATTATTATTAAAAACCATAGAGGAAATCCTTATGTGTGTTAGGTGAATTTTCTGTGGACCTTGACTAGAATTCCCCAGGGTAAGAATGCAGAGATAGGTTGATCCTTTGTTGGAGGATGTAGCCCCAACCAAGAATTGTCAGCCCCATTGAAGTTGGTCAAATAGAAGTTTGAAATCTTATAAATGCTATAGGTCACTGCAGATGGAGCTGATCACTTAAAATGGGAAGCACAAGTGCTTTTAGTCCGCGGATATTAAGAAAATTATGGTTTTAATTTTTTCCCTTCTTAGGTTTTGGGGTGGTAGTGGTAGATGAGGGGGCAAGATGAGGATTTGTTATTATTGTTAAGTCTTCAGTCATGTCCAACTCTTCATGACCCCATTTGGGGTTTTCTTGGCAAAAATGCTGCAGTGGTCTGCCATTTCCTTCGCCAGCTCATTTGACAGATGAGGAAACTGAGGCAAACAGGGTCAGATTTGTCCAAGATGGGCATGGGGCTTTATTAATGGAAAGGAACTGAGCTCTTCTGGAAGCTATGTAGTTATCTTGACTCCATCATTAACTGAGCAGATTGAATAGTAGACAAGGTTGGCGGCGGGGGGAAGGGGCGGGGGAGAGCAGGGGATGGGACATGGTGGTAAACAGATACCTAATAAGAGAAAAAGAAGAGCCTTGGCAGAATTTATGAAATGCTATTTCTGTCCAAAACTCATTTGTCATTTAGAGTTTCCAAAAGGACCTCATTATACCCTCAGTCAGCCACTGGGGATGGAACACAAGGAAGCAGCTAAATAACAAGTTGTTATTCCTTTTGATAGACATGGCCAATGCCAATATCACAGATTCAGAACTCCACTTTGAAATAGGTTTTAATTAAGAGTAGTCAACAATAGTCCTTTAGACCATATTGATTGGCACAGCACCATTTTCTAACACTTGAGCACTTTTTGAGTTGAAAAAAATCCTTGTTCATGATCAGATGTATACCATAGGCATTGTCGATGATCTGGTGAGTTTAGGCTGTCTGTAAAACCAATCTACATAAATTAGACTACATATAGGGTATCCCAAAATTCTCAGTGCAGTTTTAAGCTATTAAAGCTTAACTATATGTAATTATATATCTGGAGACAGTGACTAATCAGGATGGCCAATTAAAGGGATTTGATGTAAAGATGTTTCAGTTCTGTTTGACTCTTCAAAACCCCATTTGGGGTTTCCTTGGCAAAGATACTGGAGTGGTTTGCCATTTCCTTCTCTAGCTCATTTTACAGGTGAGGAACTGAGGAAAATGGTGAAGTCACTTGCCCAGGGTCACTCAGTTACCAACTATGAGGCCAGATTTGAACTCAGGAAGATGAGTCTTTCTGACTCCAGACCTGGCACTCTATTCACTATGGCGCCACTTTGCTGCCAGTTAAAGGGGGTTAAATGTTTCTCAATATTCAGAAAAACCTAGCAATACTACTAGAGAAGCACACTTTACTTTAGATAATTAAATTCCTTTTTCTAACGACTTCTGTGTTCTACTTACCAGAGAAAGAACAAAGAACAGACTAGTGTAGGGGTTCTCAAAGCATGCTCCTGGGATCTAGCATTCTATGGAAGACAGATACAGACAGATAGATGGACAGATAGACACACACAAATATACAAAGAGACAGACAGACACAGTCAGAAAGACATGGAGAGAGATTTAATTTACTGGACAGCACCAGCTTTGGGACTTGTTTCAAGGGTAACCAATGTATAAAATTTTCCTCTTTTGTAATTTCACAGACACAGCCTTTTAGAGAGAAAAGGAGATCTGATACAGCTTGCTCCATAGAGAAAAGAGAATAGTTTATTGCAATGGTGTCAAATTCAAAAGGAAAAAGGGGCAAGTCACTTGGTTTCAAAATTCAGTGTTATCTATATTTTATTGTATTTTTATTGATTTTGTTAAATATCTTCCAATTACATTTTTAATCTGATTGGAGTTGCATTCATTACACCTATGTCCCTGGACTGTGTGTTTGACACTTTGTTTATTGCATAGCATCTTAACAGGCATGTCCAGTTGGGAGGAAATTACTTATTTTGTAGACTTACATGCTAACTTTTGGAGGTAGTCTAAATGTTAGGATGGTAACATGAGCATGTGGGGTTTGTTTAGGATCGAGTAATAAGTAGGGCTTCATCAAAATATCAAAGAGTCATTTTGATGGTGGTCCCAAGTTTAGATTCCTCCTGAGATGAGTTGATGGACTGTTTCAGTGCTTTATAAGTCTTTGGGCTCCTGTGAGTACTTTGGTTTCTATGTGGTTTCTGTGGGATGAAGAAAAGGCTGTCCTATACTAGATATGCATTTGGCACACTGAGTTCTTGTTAGGGAGCTGGGAATCCTGTTATCTGCGATTGTGGCAGTTGACACAGACCAAGCCATTAGTGTGCTAGAAGATGTTCTGGAGCAACTCCAGGTGAAGGCAATAAACCAAAAAGAGAAAATGACTCTTTGGGGTCAAGATCAGGCCTAGGCCATGTGAGCACATCGTCTTGGAGGGCCCCGAATCTTCAGGTGCTATATGAATATGAATTATAATGATATTACTCTTATGAATTATTTTGTAAGTTAAACACAAGTTATTATGATGATGTTGATAGCTCTAGAACTGAAGGAAACCTCCAAGGCCATTGACTGCAGTCATCTCATTTTACATATGAGGACACTGAGTCTCAGAGAATTGAACTGATTTGTCTGAGGTTACATGGGTAGTAAAAGACAGATGCCATTAACTTTTGGCTCTGTCTTACTGCTATTTTCCTTCCTTCCTTCCTTCCTTCCTTCCTTCCTTCCTTCCTTCCTTCCTTCCTTCCTTCCTTCCTTCCTTCCTTCCTTCCTTCCTTTCTTTCTTTCTTTCTTTCTTTTTTTCTTTCTTTCTTTCTTTCTTTCTTTCTTTCTTTCTTTCTTTCTTTCTTTCTTTCTTTCTTTCTTTCTTTCTTTCTTTCTTTCTTTCTTTCTTTCCTCTTTTCTTTCTTTCCTCCTTTCTTCCTTTCTTTCCTCCTTCCTTCCTTCCTTTCTTTCTCTCTGTCTTTCTCTCTCTCTCTTTCTTTCTCTCTCTTTCTTTCTTTCTTTTTCTTTCTTTCTCTCTTTCCATTCTGCTGTTCTTGAACCATGCCAAGAAGTCATAAAAAAATCCTGCATTAAATTCTGAGAATATTATTAAGATTTTTATTCCACTCTACCCATAATAATAATAATTATTAGCACTGATATGGTACTTTAAGATTTGCAGAGTGCTTTAACTGAATTGTCACATTGATTTTCATAATAGCTCTATGGGGGTGTAAATGCGATTATTATTATTACTCCCATTTTATAGCTGAGAAAACCGAGTCTGACAGAGGGTAATGATTTGCCTGGGGTCACATGGGTAGTAAGTATCTAAGGAAGGATTCAAAACAAGGTCTTCTTGACTGCAAATCTAGAGCCTTATCCACTGCAGCTAGGGGTGGCTGGTGCCGCAGTCTCCAGACTCCAGACTTAGCCAGGCTGGCTCAGGAGCAGCTCACACTGTCTATTCCCAGGTCTGTCCTTAAAGTCTTTCCAGCCTAATGGATCTTGCCAAAGCTTGTATTCTATTGGCAATGCCTTGAGGAAACCAGGCTCATGTTTATGCAAGTGTCAGGCTCGAGGAGAGCATTTTTTCATCTTTACATTGCCAGTGCCTAGTAGAAAGCAGGTGTTTAATAATTTCTGACTTGTGACACTCTCATCTGCAAAGAGACTACTTTTGTCATTGGGTCTGAAGTCAGAGATGAAGGAAGTACAATATGTGTACTGTCTATACATTCCAGTTTAGGAGATCTCTCTGCAGTCTTTTCTTTCATTTTTTTCCCCTTAGGTTACATATGAAGCAACTCATTTAAAACAAAACATTTCAATAGAAGAAAACAAACTTGTTATTCCATTTTCCCCATTTTCCATTTCCATCAATTCTTTTTTTCTTTCTATATCAAACTTATTCTTTCCTTTCCTCACCCCCACACATTGTGATTTTCCTTGTAACAAAGAAATCCAGTTAAGCAAAGCAAGCAATGCTGTGATCAAGTCTGAAAGGGTATGCAACTTTCTGCATCCACAGGCCCCCACCTCTTTACTAGAGAGAGAGTAGGCAAAAAGTCTGTTACTATTCAATAGCTTATAATTATTGCTTCTATGTGTTAACGAATGCTATTTCTTCATATTTTCAATTACATTGACAATTGGGTTTTTTGTTGCTTGCTATATTTGTATATGAATAAAATTTTATTAAATAGAAAATAATTTTGTTTTTTAAAAAACATATTATATGTGAATGATTGAGGTGGGTATCAAATTCTCCAAGTGTACAAAACCAGTTCATGTTTCAAGGAAATTGAACAGGATTTAACTCGTATGTTCTCCTTTCTTCTGTTACTAAATCTACAGTCAATGAATTGAAAAGATGTAAACAGCAGCTCATATCTAATGCTTTTTACCTTTTAGGACAGAAGAATCAATAACAGATGATGACAAGAGGAGGTATGTCTATGATTGAGCCTGATTCTTCTTGGGATGTTTTTGCCCATTTGATATTGGAATGATATCCTGCTTCTGATATTCTGATCATGTTTGGAGGAAGCTATCTGGGAATGAGCCTCAGCAACCACCATTGTCATTTCCATTAGGAAATCATTGGACCTCCCTCTCTGAGACCCCTGAAAATGGAGGAGGGAGTGTGTGGTTGGGAGACCATCTACACTGGACAGCTCAGCCTCTCACTGTATTCGGACAAGAATCCCTTTCATATTGTTCACTTTTGTCTCTGGACCTTTGTCCCTGACTGAGTCACTTCCCTTGTTCTGCTCCTCTGTGTCTTTCCCCTTCAAAGGCTGCCTTGAAACTCAACTCCTCCAGAAAGCCCTCCCTGATTAACTCTGCCTTACCCTGATCATCTCTACTCTTCATCGTCACAGTAGTACATACTGTTTGTCACAAATTTATTTGCACCTATTTAGTCAGCTAACATTTATTAAGCACCTACTATGTACCAGGCACTGTTCTAAGCCCTGGAGACATAAAGAAAGACAAAAAACCCAAACCAAACCAGTCCCTGCACCCAAGGAGCTTACAGTCTAATGGAGAAGACAGTATGCAAACTGCTATGTGCAAATCTCTCTCCCTCCCTCCCTCCCTCTCTCTCTCTCTCTCTCTCTCTCTCTCTCTCTCTCTCTCTCTCTC
>NW_027186303.1:2363562-2377695 GCF_028583685.1 Petaurus breviceps papuanus
TCTCTCTCTCTCTCTCTCTCTCTCTCTCTCTCTCTCTCTCTCTCTCTGTCTCTCTCTGTCTCTCTCTTTCTCTCTCTCTCTGTCTCTCTCCCTCTCTCTCTCTCTTTCTCTCTCTCTCTCTCTCTTTCTCTCTCCCTCCCTCTCCATACTCCCTCCCCACATATGTATGTATGTGCATATATATATATATATATATATGGTGTGTGTATATGTGTGTGCACACACATATATACATATTCTTTCATCGCTATCATCATGATACATTGGGGTAGACTCAGAGGGAAGGCACTAAGATTAAGGAGGATTGGGACCAGATTCTTATAGGACGTAGAGCTGAAAAAGGCCAGAAGAATCAGGAGGCAGAGATGAGAAGGGAGAGACTTCCAGGCATGGAAGATATCTTTGCAAATATTTCTGAATTTTCTTTCTTTACTTCTGTCATATAACCTCAGAGAGAGATCGTGAGGTCCTTGAAGATAATGCATTTCAAAAGTGTATTTCCATCCCCAAAGCACCTAATCCAGGTGCAGTTAGTTGGTACAAATGGATGGAGTGCTTGGCCTAGAGTCAATTCACATCTGGTCTCAGATATTTGCTAGCTGTGTGACCCCAGACAAGTCACTTAACATCTGTCTGCCTCAGTTTCCTCAACTATAAAATGTAAAAAATAACACAAGGTTGTTGTGAAAATCAGAAAAGATAATATTAGTAAAATAGAATCAGTGGACATTTATCAAGTACTCACTGAATTATAAATACTGAACAGTGTCTGGCACACAGTCAGTGCTGTATAAATGCTTTCCCTAGTTCAGTATTTATGATTCAGGGAGTGCTTGATAAATGTCCACTGATTCTATTTTAATGCAGAACAACATTCCGTTTTCCCAGAATGATAGTAGCTCAAATCTCTGACTTTTGAAAAATGAAAGATGAGTTTATTTTGGTGATATCTAGCACTGCATTTGTAGAGACAGGCCTGAATTCTGTGTACCCACTTTATTCCCTTAAGGAACTATGGAGGTGTCTATGTTGGCCTGCCCGCGGATGCCGTCACAGTGGTTTCCAGTCAAACAAAGAGTGCACGAAAGGGTATGTTGCATTTATCCCACTGCTACTATTTATTTCCCTCTCTTAAGAAACATTTTCAATTTAGTTGATTCAGGCTATAGTTATTTAACTGTAAAAATTATTTATGACTATGCTTATTATGCCCATTTGTTGAAATTGTCAACTACTTAGAGGCAAAATTCTGAAATAAAATTTAGCTTTCACCAATGATTATCTTCTATGGAAGCACCTTGTACTTTCAGTGCCATCATTTGGGGAATAAAAAATCAGCATTGAGGTCTAATTATGTAAATTGGTGAAATTCTAGCATTATTTACAAGTTTGAATTTTTAAAACATGACACAAAGATGAAGGGTTTTGGTGAGTAAGTGAAATAATATATTTCTTTATTAGCAGAAAGATTTCCTTTTTTTTGAATTTTTTAATGTGCATATTAGAGAGGGATGTTGGTACCAGTTGGATGCCATTAAAATATTTGAACATAGGTATGATCAGAGTTTTACACTTTGTACAATTTGGCTATTTGAACTCTGACCAAGGCCAGAGATGTTTAAATGAGACCTAGTAATAAAGATGACTAACTCACTAATTTTTACAATCATTATTTTTAGAATTTTTAGAAGGTGGAAGTAATTGTATATCAATTTCCTAGAACTGGGCTTTGCCCATGCCCAGATTGCCCAACATGGAGACACCTGAAAGGGTTTTAGATATGCAAAGCCAAGTCCTGTTAACACACTCCTAAGAATTAAAATTGCAAGGGACCCAAAGATCAAGGGAGAGGGATGTGGTGACTCAAGTTGGCTCTAGGTATGACATCAATGATAATTTGTGGTCAAGAAGTGGAGTCAAAGACACCATCCATGGTATTGGAGGAGGAAGTGGGCCAGTCATGTGCCTCCAGCTAGGGATGACAGCAGATAGTTGTGAGCTGCTTTATAACCATCAATTATAAAAATACCCAAATGAGGAACTCCAGGGTGTTGGGTAAGGCAAGGAAGGATTTATAGAAGGACGTATGTGTGTGTGTGTGTGTGTGTGTGTGTGTGTGTGTGTGTGTGTATGATATAGGATGGGCTGTGATCTGGAAGGGTGGAGAGATTGCTTCCTCTAAAGATTATCTGCAAAGTTATGAGGATCAGAATATAAACTGTTCTCACCAGTGTTGGGCATGCTCTTATACAAATACTATCTGCTCTGTGGGACCATAATGGGTCCAAATGAAAGAAGAAACCTCTGTATAGTTATGGTTTTGTAAGAAAACACCGCATGTACTCTGTAGGTAACATTTATAAAGATCATAACATTTAATTCTCTTCATTTTTTTTCTTTCAGATTAGAAGAAAATTATATCCTGATGCAATAAACAAGAGGTATGGCATCTTTGTGAAATGTTTGTGCATGTCTCACATTTATGATGACATAAGTTCTCAGTGATTACTTGATATCCATCACACAAGAGTGCTTCTCACTGGGAATCAGAAGGTACATAGCAGAAGCAGCATTGTACCTGGAATAAAGTGCTGGACCTAGATCCAAGAACACCTGCATCCAGAGAGTGTGTCTTTGATGCTTGTTAGCTGTGTGACCCTGAGAAAACCACATAACCTTTGTGAAAGCTCTGTTTCCTTATCTATTAAATAAAGGTAATGCACAGTCCTTGTGATAAAGTCCTTTCAACACCTCAAAGTGGCTTTTATGTATATCTATAATGTGGCTTACAATTGGGAGTTACCATTATTTTTTTTTAAAGCAGTTGGGGTTAAGTTACTTGCCCAAGGTTACATGGTCAGTTTTTTTTGTGTGTGTGTGGGGGGGTGTTAAGTATCTGAGGCCAGACCTGATCCCAGGTCCTCCCAACTCCAGGGCTGGCACTCTACTCACTGCGCCACCTAGCCACCCCAAAATAGACTTATTTCCTCTTTTTTTGGGGGGGAGGGCAATTGGGGTTAAGTGACTTGCCCAAGGCCACATGGCTAGGTTTTGTGTGTGTGTGTGTGTGTGTGTTAAGTGTCTGAGGCCAGATTTGAACTCAGATCCTCCTGACTCCAGGGGGTGCTCTATTCACTGCACCACCTAGCCGCCCTGGGATTTATCATTATTAACATAGAGTTGTGGCTCATTAATAAGAGTTATTATTAAGGCAGAATTGTAACTTATCAATAGTAGTTCTTTTTAAGACAGAGTTGTGCCTTATCAATGGGAATTTTCATTATTAAGATAGAATTGTGACTTATCAATGGGAGTTACCATTATTAAGGTAGAACTGGCCCATTGAGGGCACTCATGTCCTTGATGTGGACATCACAGGCTTGGACTCAGACAGTGATGGGACAGCTGTGAAAGATTTCACACCTGGGAGTTGAATTGGCAAGGTATGTCTGGCAAATATGGAAGAGCTACATCTGAGGGCATCTGTGATCACAGGAAGTTCAGGGGGCAAAGCATATTTCATAGGCTTAGATGTTTAGCCAAATGCAGGGTCAGGATCCTGGTAAGGAGCCAAATCCAGACACAGAGCCAGAGATAGAATTAAAGTCAGAGCATGTGGGAAATGTTCTAGATGGGCATCTAAAAGAGGTGTCCTTAACCTTATTCTGTATTTCTGGATCCTTTCTGGGAAAGACTAAGGACCCCTTTTCAGAATAATGTTTTTCAAAAATTGGAGGAAATGCTATATTTCACTTAAAAGGGAAAATAACTATAGTATATAAATAAATAATGAAAATTAAAATGCCATTTTCTCCTCCCATCCAAGTTCACAGACCCCTTGAAATCTATCTACAGATCCTCTCCCCAGTTTAAGAACCTTTAATCTAGAAGATGAAGGAGTGAGGACCAAGAGAAGAGAAGGGAAACCTGGGTCCAGAAGGATAGGAAGCCAGACTCAGAGGGACTGGGAGAAAGGAAGCCAACAGCAATGCTGACCTTGGTAGTGAGTCTGCCTCATCCAAAGCAGGAGTTCCTCATGTGTTTGCTCCTTAGGCAAATTCCTAATAAATGCCATAAAGAAAGATGATAAATCTACGTAGATAATTGAAATAACTGCTGTCTGTATTATCAAAAGGAAGTTAGTGCATTTTTGTCTGCATGTATAGAACTGAGGTTAGGACTGGCTGGAGCTGAGCCTTTAGGTAGGAGTGAGTAAGGATGCTTGATAGGCAGAGAAAGAAGTCCTTGGTGTGTAGTGGTTTCTGACAAGGACTAGGAGAAGCAATGGGGGTAGTGGCCACTTCATCTGCAGGTACAGTCCTTCCCATTCCCATTTGGATTTTGCCATAGTAAAGAAGGATGTGGGAAACTACTCCTAGATACTTGCAAAGGTTCCTTCCTCTCCATTCCAAGAGAACATGGGTGAAGTCTCTAGGGATCTGGTACCCAGACTCCTTGTGGACTCACATTGTCCACCTGGCAGGGATTTTAAAATTTAATTTACAGGACTTTTAATAAGGCCATAACTCCACATCAGAGCAATGGCTCCCGGGGCTGGAGTCAGAAGGGCTGATAGAGGTCACTTAGTCCAGCCCCCTTCTTTTATAGAGGAGAGAGGATGATGGAATCTGCTGCCAACTTCTCCAGGACAGAGCTGTTTCTTGTTTACCCAGTAATGAAGGTAATGCAGCTCCAAGTAAGAATAGCAGCATTGACACATTCTGTGTCAACATGGTATCCTTCACATGACTACTGGCTCAAGTCCTGGCCTGGGTGACTGTTGGCAGCAGGAAGCAGTATGGCCTTAGGGACTGTTATGTTAATGATGATAACAGTAATGATGATGATGATGATGCTCCTTTTCAATCCCTTCCTGCCCAATTTCTCCCCATTCTTCTCTTTCTTAGAGAATGATTTGATTTTTACCCTTTTATTTCTCTTTCTCCCTCCAAAATGTCCCACACAACTTAGCCTCAGTTTCCTTTTCTGTAAAATGGGGGATAACTCATCATGTACTCAGTGCATCCCACCTTAACTGAATTGCCAAACTTTTGCTTTATGGTCCTTTCATATGGTAGAACTTGACACATGACTTACAACGAGTGACCCAATGATAGAAAGAAGCCTGGGTTGAGGAAGTTTTGGGGACAAATAAATAGCAAACTAACGTTCTCTAACTAAACAATAGCTCACATTTGTATAGTGTTTTACAGTTTACAAAGTGCTTTCCTCACAGGAACCCTATGGAGTGGGTAGTATACATATTATCTTCCCATTTTAGGGAGGAGGAAGGGCTGAAAGAGGGACTTTTCCAAGGACTTTTTCCAATTAGCAAGCACCAGAACCAGGATTTGAACTCAGAGCCCTGAACTCCAAGCCCAGTCTTTTCTTCCCCCACTGCACCCTCATTCTGCCCCCCAGGAAGTAAAAGCTTCCTAGAAAACAATGGAGAAGGAAGATTGAAACCTATGTCACATAAACCCTAGGCATGTCACTTTACCTTTGTCTCAAGTTTCCTCATCTGTGAAATGGGGACAGTAATAGAATCTACCTCCCAGGGTTGTTGTAGAGAGCAAATGAATTAATAATTGTAAAGTCCTTAGCGCAATGCCTCATACATAGTGAACACTATATAAATGGTAGCTATTTTTATTGATATTATATTGTTATTAGGCTTAGCCCAGTCCCTGGCACCTAGTAGGCATTGTATGTTAGCTAAATCATTACCATTACTATTATTATTGCAGTTAGCACAATACCTGATACATAGCACTATATGAATGTTCAGCACATAGTAGGCACTATATATAATTTTTTATTATTAATGCCCATCCTTTTTCAGGCCACACACAAAAGAAAGACTAGCCATCACAAGTCTGCACTGTTATTTATCTGCTGAATTATGAAAAGACTTTTAAATAGTATTAAAGTGACAGGTCCTGATATAAATGATTTCTCAGAAGTGAGTCTGAGTAGCAGTGCTGAACCTTTTAACTCCATGATGTTAAGCTCTTCGTGTTGAAAAACCTTTCAGAAAATGAAATGGGTGCTTCAAGGAGACAACCAATTTTGGCTTTATTTTATTTGCATTTTAAAGGCTGTGGTTCGTTTGGCCCTGAGAATATTAATGCCATTTTTTCCTATTGTGATCGATTTCTCTTCTCTCTAGCAGAAAAGTTCCATTTATTTTATTTATGAGAGTACTCCAGTCTCATTTTTTACCCTTAAAAAAACCTGAACTAAAAAAAAAACAATAAAAAAAACCGTGAACTTCATTTGTGTTAGGAGTTTTGGGGGAGGAGCTTTTTCTGCCCGTGTGGGGTCCTGAAAGGTTAAAATTTGCTGGGAGTCACATATCAAGTATGGTCCAAGGTGGGACTTTTAAATCAGGTCTCCCCTACTTAGAGGCCAGCTTTCTCTCTACATAATGCTGCCTTGATTTTAAAAAAAATGCATTTATAAAACAAGAAATATTTATCAGGTTTAGGCTGATGCATCATGGTCTAAAGAGTTTCAGGCTCCAGCCTGCTAATTTTTCTCTTCCCTTTCCCCTTTTCCCCTTGGTCTTTTGTAGCTTACTCATCAACATTTGGGAAGAATTTAGTTCTACAGGAGACTTTCACGTGTTACAGACACTTTCAAGAAGGTTCTGGACACGCCAAATCCCAAGTGTTGTCTGAGAAAGTTACAGGCAAAACTTGAATGCTGCCAAAGGAGAAGGAAATCACTTGGACACCATGCTCAGACTATGGAACTGCTCTGTGATCATCTCGTAAAAATCAAGTTCAGCAACTGTCCTGGGGCAGCCACTTTAGACAGAAAACTGCCCTGACACCAGTAGGCAGCATGCTCCTCCTCACTGGGGCCAGATGGGAGATCTCATGAATTACAGTTCACCAATACATATTTTGGGGATGGCTTTTATATAATAAAAATCTTCATTCTATTTATAATGTCTAATAATGAGATACTGTAAGGGAATTAATGAAAAACCACATATTTGACATCTGTAATCTTTTAGTGCTCTCTGTACAGATTGAATCTTTTTTTGTTGTTGTTAAAATCTTAAATTGATCAAGTAGTCATAAATCTATGAGGTTCTCATGACTCTTTCCCTTTTATACAACTGGTTTTTGGCTTTATTAAAATATTCAGCTGCTCAAAAGAACTTTCTTTTTTTAAAGAAGGATGTATTTCATTACAACATTAAAAAAAAACCAAAATATTGGTTTTGCACGTGCTGTAAACATTTTGGTTAAGCTTCTCTTTTCTTTGTACAAAGGCTCATGTACCCAGTGCCAACTTTGAGTCTTCCATCCCATCCCACCTCCAATATGACCTTCCCAGAAAAGTCATCACAATATTATTTAATTATTCAAAATCAGTAAAGATTACTATGATGAGTGGCTAATGGGCTATTTGGAAAGTATTTTATTTGCTAATAATTGTAAGTTTCACTACTAACTAATATGCTGTAATATGCTATGCTATTTACCAATGTAATTAGACAATTAAAACATTTATATTCCTCGTTAGTATGAATTCTTAATTCTCTCTGCAACAAGACATAGCCAGAAACATCACATATAGTAAATACATCAGGGAAATTTGTTCACTCACTCATTTGGCAACCTTTTAAACACCTTCAATCAATTAAAAATCCCCATTTATTAAGTACCTACTATTCCAGTCATTGTGTAAGATGTTGGAGATATAAATATAAAGGATGATACAATTCCTACTCACAAGGAATTTACATTCTAATGAAGGAAACAATGTATGTGTATATACACAGATATGTATATAAAGACATATGTATACATATATGGGTGTATATACCCATATATGCAACATAAAGTGAATAAATATGTATATAAATAAAGTTGGGGGTTTGGAGGGAGGGCGCTAGTGTCTAGGGGGATCAGGAAAGTCTTCACAGAGGAGGGTTTTGAGCTGTATTTTAGAAGATGAGGGCTCTGTGGTGGAAGGAAGAAGGAAGTACATGAGGGACCATAGAAGGGCATGGAGACAGAGATAGGAAATGGTTTGTGAGGAGCAGAGAGAAGACCAGTTTGACCACATCCCAGAGTTCAGTAGGTTGGGGGCAGGTTGTGGAGGGCTTTGAAGGCTAACCAGAGCAGTTTATATTAGACACACTAGGGAGCACTGGGAGATGAGTGAGTACGGGAGTCACGTGGTCACATTGAACGTGGGCCTTGAGAATGAGGAGGAAGATGTTGACAGGTAAACTTAAAATTCTTCCAAGATGGTGGGGTAAGCATGCTCTACCTCCTCCACTCCCATTACTGATCTCCTTGGATTCCTTTACATTCTAACTAAAATCCTGCCTTCCTCGGGAAGCCTTCCTCAACCCCTCTTAATTACAGTGTATTTTCCTCTGTTAATTATTTCCCATGTATCTGGTACAAGGGTGGGGAACCTGTGACCTTGGGTCACATGTGACTCTCCAAGTCCTCAAGTGTGGCCCTTTGAATCCAAACTTCACAGAACAAATCCACTTAATAAAAGGATTTGTTCTGTAAAACTTGGGCTCAGTCAAAAGACCACACCCAAGGACCTAGAAGGCCACATGTGGTGGCAGGTTCCCTACCCCTGATATGGTACATAGCTGGCTTTGTTTGTCCCCATTAGATGGTAAGCTCCTTGAGGACAAGGACTGCCTTTTGCCTTTTTTTGCTTAACACAGTGTCTTTTGCATAGTAGGCACTTAATAAATGTGTACTGGTTGTAGGGAATTGGGCAAAAAAGATGTGAAGGAGAGAAAATGGGAGATAATCAGCCGTAGATTGCACTATTGGTACCAGTTTGATATGAGGCTGAAAAAGTGGATTTGAACCTGATTTTGTAGGGCCTTGAATCCCAAGCTAAGATGCTTGGACTTTGTTTTGTAGGACTTTGTGAGGGGGTGGGAGTGGTGAGAGCCACTGAAGGGTTTTGAGCAAGAGTGATGTCGCCAGAACGATGCATCACTTACCTTAATTTGAGAGTGTTATGTGGGTGGAGTAAATGTAATGCTTTCAAGGGTAAATGTAATATTTCTAAGAAGCAAAAATACTCAAAAGTGAGAAAACCATTAAGGTACATTATATATTCAGTCCACAAATGGAACCACAGGTCCATCTAGTCAAAAAAAAATCTAAGGAAATAAAAACATTTTGAAACGATTATACATAGCTAGATCAAATACAACCAGAAGGGCACAACAGTCCTTAAAGAGGAGGACACTTGGGACTTTTCATATTCAGAATAAGAGATACCAGTTTTGAGAATTTATTAGCAAAGAAGCTCATAAAACCCACAATTGAATCTGAATTTGCACATTCCCAAGACTTGAATAGAAAATGTTCTTTCATATATGTATGTGTATATATATATATATTTATATAACTATAAAGAACAGCACAGTGCCTGCCACACTATATAAATGTTAGCTAATATGTTGTATCAAATCTCAATATTTTCCTTCAGCTAGTTATCATCTCAATCAACTGTCTTGTTTTTCTTATAAGTTAATAATGCTTGCCATCCGCTTACCTTACTTGGGTATCTTGAGGTTAATGTTTGCAATTCTTATAAGGACAGTGCTTGTGATATGCTAAAAAACCAAACAAAACCAAACAAAACCAAGGTGAGAAAAAGGATAATTGACAACTCACTATTACAGAATTTCAAAAGAAAAATGGAAAGTTGGTAGTTGTCCAAAAACCTTTGAATTTAAAGGTTAATATCTTCCTCAGTCAGATACCCTCCCTAGCTCTTCTAATACATGAAAAAGACTGATTCTTTTTTATTCACCAGTACTGAAAAGATAGAAAAGATGATCATTATAAGGGGAGCCAAATGGGTAACTCACTGTAATGGGTTGGGGGGGGGCACAAGGAAAATGCCAGAAAGGGCTGACTGAAAAGCATGATGAAAAAAGCTGTTTCTCTGTATTTTTTCTCTTTTTATTAAAGGAACTTGAAGGGAAAGATCAAACTAAATAACGCGTAAAGGTTAAGTCTTGCAAATGAGAAATGCACATCATTGTGTGTTCCCCATGCTGCAGAGATCTGGGGGAGTGAGGAAGTTATGTAACCTCTTCATTGTAGGGTGATAGATTGTCTTAGCCAGTTGGGGAGGGATTGACCGTCTATGTTGATTGGGAAAGTTCTTAAATAGAACTGCCAAATGCACAACCTTTAAAGTAGACAATGGTTAATTGTGCACAGATGAGGAAGGACGGGATTTGAAGGGCACTGTGGACTTCCAGAAAGATGTAACATTGGTTGTTTGTAAAACAAGGATCATGGTAGAAAGAATAAACTGACCTTTGCTTGCCCTTAGGTATCAAGAGGTAATGCTTCATTATATCTGGTTATCTTTTGAACACATCCTCAATGATGCAACTCACTTTAGGTTTGACAAAGCACTTTTTTCACAATAACCCTCCAAGGTAAGTTATGGTGAGTCTCATCATTTCCGTTTTGCAGATGAGGAAACTGAGACTAAGAGGTAAAGTGACTCTGGGTCCGTGTGTGTGTGTGTGTGTGTGTGTGTATGTGTGTGTGTGTGTGTGTGATGGACCTCTTTGACAGTCTGATGAAGCCCATGAACCCCTTCTCAGAATCATGTCTTTAAATGCATAAAATAAAGTGCACAGGATCACAAAGGAGATCAAGTATATTGAAATAAAGATGTCATTTTCCTCCTCTTCCAAGTTCATGGGCCTCTTGAAATCTATCTATGGATCCCAGGTTAAGAGCCTCTGCCCTAGATGAGAAAATGAGAGGGACTAAAAAATTTAAATCTGTACCAGTTAAGAGGAAGTATGACTAGAATTAGCACAGAGGATTGAGCTTAGGGATACGATGTGACATGGGAAGCAGTCACAAGGTGTAGTGATGACCAGGAGGGGAAAAGTGGCATTTACAGTTTAGATAGGGCCACAGACTTGTGATTAGCTCCAGGTGCCATACTTTAGAAAGGACAGTGATATGCTGGAATGCTTCCTCTCTCCCTCCCCTGTCCCCCTTCTTGCCAGTGACCAACATGTTTATGGACCTTATCTTTGCCCTTGTCTCTCACTTTTTTTGTCAGGGGTGTGCAGATAAATATTCAACAACTGGCTTTGGCACAAATAGGGGTGGAGGGGATTGCAAACACGATGTGCTTTTGGATTTAATCTGCATTTTAAACATTTTCTGCATCATATTTCAAAGTCTAGACAATCAACAAAACAATAAATCAAACCTTGATTTGTGGCTTTTGCTGATTTTTAAGGCGTAAATGCTCGCACTGAAAATTTAAGACTTGGCTCACCAGCTGACTCAGGCATAGCCCTGCTTGTCCCTTATTTGTTTATTTATTTATTTAGTTATTTGTCCTCTACCATCAGATTGCACACTACCTGAAAGCAGGGTCAGCGCTGTGTCTATGCTCTTTGTAACCCTAGTCATTTGTCAGTCACAAATCCTCCTTCATAGGGGTTTCACCGTGTTTTGGCTCATGTCTCCCCAAAGCAGAGAGGTATGATGTGAATCGGGTATGAGAGGTTGGTATTTATCTCCTAAATACAAAAGAAATGCTAACTACTCATACGCCTACCTCTATGAACGTAACATAGTAGCTTAATGTAACTATTGTTATACCCTTTTGGGAGGTGAGACAAACTTCATCAGAACATAAAGCAGTTTGTGAGAAAACTGAACAGACATCACTATATTTCACCTCGGCTCTGCCCTGTCTCTCCAAGTCTGTAAATGCTGGCCAGCCAGGCTAGTGCTTGGCCTCCTCTTCTTGCCAGAGATCATCTTCTCTGAGGCAGAAACTCCCCTTGTAACCATTCAACTCTCACCAAGGGACCTGGGACTCCCCAAGTCATCTCCAAACCTGGACATATCCATCTTAAGGTTGATATTTGTATTCAGTTATTTTGTACATATTTCTACTTATTTTTATATTATTTATTTCATATGTACTTGTTGTCTCATTAGAATATAAACTCCTCATTAGTAGGGATTGTTTCATTCTTTGTATCATTAGCACCTACCCTAGTATTTGTCATATATGTATGTGTGGGCATAGATATATGTATATATGATACATAGACATATATAATATACACATATTACATAATGTAATATATACACTATGTATAATGTATATACATACATGTATATATGCACACATACATATAAACACATAATCTATATGTCCATACACACATATATCTATCTCTCTTTTTTCTCTCTCTTCTCCTCTCTTTCTCTCTGTCTCTGTCTCTCTCTGTGTCTGTCTGTCTGTCTGTCTGTCTCTCTCTTCATCTATCTCCAATGCAATGAACATTTACTAAGCACCTCTGATATTCCAGGCACTGTGCCAACCTCCGGGGATATAATTTTTTAAAAACTAGCCCTTGCCTTCAGTGAGCTAACACACACATAATACATATACACACAGAGATACTCTGCATGTATACGTATATATCTATATCTCTGTGTATGGAAACACACAGAGAATCTCTCTATTAGAATGTAAGCTCCCAAGGCAGGCACTGTTTTTGCTTTTTTTGGTAGCCTCAATATTTGAAGTGCCCGCCACTTAATAAAAAATTTGGTGACACCTGGCGATTGACTCTGGTCACCTGGCTGAGAAGGGACAGGGCTGGGACTCCACTGGCCATGGTACTATGTGCCATGCACTGGAGATGCAAAGAAAGGTGGAAACACTGCCCCAGCCCTCAGGGAGCTCCCATTCTAGCCAGGGGAGGGACTCCTCTGTCTGGGGGGATGGCTTGGAGTGTTGCTAGTTTCTGCCTTACCCCTTCATTCTATGAGTCCACATCAAATCCTGCCTATTTAAAGGTGGTGATCTAAAGGGAATGTGGAATCTTCTAAGAACATTGTTAAAGAACTGGAAAGTTATCTAACCTGTCTGGGATGTTTCATGGTATCTTGCTTGCAGCTAGGATAGCTCCCTACTGATAGCTTCCCTATAGCAGTATATGAAAAGGGTTTAAAATTGGTCCCTTCTTTACAGATCTATCCCTTGGAGTAATTTCTAAGGGATACTTTTCGTAGCAATGTAATGCATGGGCCTGCTGCCCTCTGGTGGCTCAGCTTTCTAATAGCACCTTGATGTATGTACGTGTGTTATTTTTGGTTCTGTTTTATTTGCTTCAGAGCTGGTAGGGGCACTAGACAGCACACTCCTGGTCTGTATCTTTGCCCCGTCAGGCACCCAGTATTATAGTTATTATTAATGTGATTGTTCATCATATTGTTAAAAATCGCATTAATCATGTTTAGAGCCTCGATATCTCAGAATCACAGATTTAGAAATAGAAGCAACCTTACAGACCACCCAGTCCAGCCCATTTTACAGAGGAAACTGTGGACCAGAGAGGGGGAAAGTGACTTGCTCGAGACCATGCAGGTTGACAGGGTCAGAGAGCTAGGATTTGAACCTGGGTTCTTTGACTCCCAAGCCTGTGCACCTTCCTCTGGAACAGGGTTCCATTGGTTATAGAGAACTCCCAGTATGAAAACACCATTCACTGAGGCAGGTTGACCACTCATCTGTAACTTTAAGTCTTACAGAGTTGTCTGGGGAGCACCAAGAAGAAATCTTTTGATGACTTACTATGATAGTAATGGCATTTAAAGATTCCCCTGTATTGGCTTGGTTTTCAAATTGATTGTGTTAAAACCCACAGCTTGTTAATCCCACCTGGGGGATGGACTTGTTGATGTGAAAAGAAAGTCCTGAACTGGGAGGAGCTGGTGACGTAGATTTGGAGAGACAAGAGAGAGGCAGAAGAACTTTTTGGAAGCAGCACCTCGTGGAGGCAGAGAGAGAGACAGAGAGAATTGCTGGGAGCCACTTTGGATTGCCCTGGACTTTTGAGACCTGCCCCCTGAGCTGCCAAGGACTGAGGAGACATGGCTGTTTGGCTGGTACTTTGTCTGTCTGTTTTGATGTTGTTTTGCCAGATTTGTCCACTGGTGAAAGACAGTCCTGTTGTTGAAGAAGTCCTGGAACCTGGCTTTTGGTTAAGAAGCCCTGAGACTGTCCTGCATACAGAGAGTGAATACTGTCCACTGGTGAAGGACAGTGCTGTTGTTGCAGGGG
>NW_027186303.1:2382695-2387346 GCF_028583685.1 Petaurus breviceps papuanus
TCTCTCTCTCTCTCTCTCTCTCTCTCTCTCTCTCTCTCTGTCTCTCTCTCTCTGTCTCTGTCTTTCTCCCTCACCACCACCTTTTGTGGTAGATTCTTATCCTCACAAATTTGAGGAAACTTAAGCCCAAAGAGATTATCTCTTGAGGGTCATTCCAACTAATAAGCCAGAATTAAAGGCTAGGTCTGTGGATACCACACTCAGCTCTCTTCCCAGCATGCAATGTTCTCTCTTGTCTCTCCACAGTGGGAGTGCTGTGCCTTCAGGTGCACAAAAGAGAGTCATAGACATTTTTTTGTCTAGATGCTTTATCTGAACTCTTTCCTTTGGTTAAGTAAGGAAGTAACATAGTTTTTCTATGGGCAATAGATTTTGTCCCTTGAAGAGCTAACCTTAATAATTGAAGATTTGTGACTTAATTTTGACAATTCTTGCATCAGGGGAAATTGGTGGTGCCCCCCATGCTCCCTGTTTCAGTAAGTGGCATATCTCTTGTCGAGTCCCTGAATGTTCCCCAGCAGGGCTAAAACGGGATTCATTACTGCCATGGTGGGCCATTGTCACCCAGGTTCCCACATAGAGAAAGTCATTTGGACTAGTCATTGATTTCTGAGGAGAGTGTGAATCCAGCTGAGAACTGATGAGTAGGGTTTCCAAGAAGAATGAGAGTCATTTTCATCAACAGCTTGGTGTCAGGGCAAGAGTTTTGGATTTGTAGTCTGAGGATGTGGGTTCAAATATGTACCCTGCTACTTACTACCTTAGTTAATTAATTTCCTTTCTCTGGGAAACTCAGTTTCCTGAGGTGTAAAATGAAAGGGTTGTACTTTCTGCCTTGGTCTCTTGTTGACTCATTTTTATCTCTATCTTTCTGTGTGTCTTTGTTTCTTTCTCCTACACATATATACACATTCTCTCCCCTTCTCTCTCCTCTCTTTCTCCTTCTTTCTCTCTCTCTGTCTCTCTCTCCCCCTTCTCTCTCTCTTTGTCTCTCTTTCCTCTCTGTCTCTCTCTCTGTCTCTCTGTCTCTCTCTCTGTCTCTCTCTCTGTCTCTCTCTGTCTCTCTCTGTCTCTCTCTGTCTCTCTCTCTCTCTCTGTCTCTCTCTCTCTCTGTCTCTCTCTCTCTGTCTCCTTCTCTGTCCATCTCTCTGTGTCCCTATCTCTCCTCTCTGTCTCTCCTTTCTGTGTGTCTCTGTCTCTGTTCCTGTGTTGTCAGTGGCATAGTGAACTCTTGAGGATTCCCCTAACTCTCAGCAAGTATTTTGCAGTTTATAATATGAGTGATGCCTGGTGGGGTAGGGGAGTACTTGGGGGGGGGGCTGCAGTGATTTGCTCAGTATATGTGAGAAACTGAACTCAAACCAGGTCTTCCTAGCTACCTCTCTCTCTGCTCTGTCAGCTGCCAGATTATCTTGAAGTGCAAGATCTGTGTTTGATCCTTTCCTCAAGACACTTGAGTGATTCCCTATTGCCTCAAGGATAAAATGCTCACTCCTTGGTTTGGTCTCTAAAGCCAGGCACAGTCTAGTTGCACTGGTCCTCTCCTTCACTCACATTTTATTCTAGCAAAATTGGCCCATTTGTTGTTCCTTATACTTAGAACATGGGGCAGCTGGGGGTGCCATAGTGACTGGAGTGCCAGCCTGGAGTCAGGAAGACTCATCTTTATGAGTTCAAATCTGGTCTCAGACATTTACCAGTTGCATGACCCTGGGCAAGTCACTTCACCCCTTTTGCCTCAGTTTCCTCATCTGCAAAAAATGAGCTGGAGAAGAAAATGGCAAGCCACTTCAATATTATAGTCAAGAAAACCCTGAATGGGGTCATGGAGAGTTAAATGCCACTGAAAAATGACTTGACAACAAATGCTTGGAATGCCATCTCCCACTTCTTTGCCGTTGTATGAGCTGTCCACTATTCCTGGAAGACACTTTTTCCTTACCTCCATTCCTTAAGATCCTCAGCTTTCTTTCAAGCTCAGTGCATATGCCACCTTTTATAGGAATTCCTTCTGATGCCATTGGTTGGAACTGCTTTCTTCTTTTCCTCAAATTAATGTGTATGTGTTGTTGTTCAGTTTTTGTGTCCAACTCTTCATGACTCCTTTTGGGGTTTTCTTGCCTTCTCCAGCTGATCTTACAGATGAGGAAACAGGCCAACAGGGTTAAGTGACTTGCCCAGGGTCACCCAGCTAGTAAGTGTCTGAGACCACATTTGAACTTGGAATTTCTTGACTCCAGACCCAGTGCTCTAATTACTGCATACCCTTGATGCAGCTCAAGATCTTCTATTGATGGTTAAATCCCTGCCAGTCCTTCAAAGAGCAGTTCTGCTTCCTTCACTCCATTACGACAGAGCTGGTCTTAAACTAGAAAAGTTTGGATTTAACACTGACTTTTTAGAAATTTCAGATGAATATTTTGGGAGATATTAGCCAGAAATTCCAACTGAAGAGCATGGGTAAAAAAAGAAAGAAGTGGAAGGGAATGGTTAGGGGAAAGAAGAAGAAAAAGAAGCTAAGGAGGGGAGAAGGGAGAAAAGGGAAAGAAAAGGGGGACATGAAGGAGAAAGAAGAAAGAGAGATAAAGGGGAAAGGGAGGAGGGAATAGAAGGGAAGGAGAGAAATCCAGAGAGAATTGAAGGAGGGAGGGGGCAGAGAAGGAGATCCAAGGGGAAGAACTATGAAGAGGGGGATGGGAGACCTGGGAAAGGGAAAAGAAAAAGAGAAGAGGAAGGAAAAGGGGAAGGGGGGATGGGAGTTCGAGAAGAGGATAGGTAGGGGAATAAAGAAGGGAGAGGAAGAAGAGAAAGAGGAAGAAAAAGGGAAGAAGAGAGCAAGAGTGCATAGGATGAGGAAAGAGAAGGAGGAAGAGCAGACAGTCATAGACATTATAGTGAGAGCTGGAAGGGACCTTTGAACTTTATAGAGGAGATATTGAAGGGCTTAACTCAAGGCCCTGCAGGTGCATGGCCAGTACATGGTGGGTCCAGCCATGAAGGAACAAGAGGAAAAAGAAAAAAACAAAGAAAAGCTAACTAGAAACCCACATGCTGCAGCCTCCCTTAAACGAGTCCCCAGCATCTGCCCTGGAACACAGTTTGCCTGGCTGTCACTATGTCGTCAATGCCAATAATTCCAGCATAACTTTAGGAATAAGCAGGCGTGGAATCCATCCCTGCAGGAAGGAGCCCAGTGACTCCTTGGAGAGCTGGGGGTCCGATGGTTGTACTTCCCCCTTCTGCCATTTGGTTCTGCTCTGGAAGGAGGTAGCAAGGAGGCAGAACTCTCTGGAACTGGGCCAGACACTGGTGTCTCTTTGTTCAGTAGCTGAAATATCCCAGACTTCCAACAAAACTTCACAATTGCCCACAAAGGACTGCTTCTGTATGGACAGGTCATATCTCTTGGGGGTTTTGGAATGAGGCCATGTTTTCAGGGAAAAAGACTGACTTTAAACCTATCCTTTTAGGATGAGGCTGGAAACTGGGAAGAGATTTTGGATTTTGGATAGAGTATTATGGTATGGAGTCAGGAAGACCTGAATTCAAATCAAATTCAGATACATACTAGCTGTGTGACCCTGGGCAAGTCACTTACCCTCTGCCTGCCTCAGTTTCTCCACCTGTAAAATGGGGATAATAATAGCACCTAACCTTCCATGGTGGTTGTGAGGATAAGATGAAATAATATATGTAAAACACTCTGCAAAGCTTAAAGTGCTATTTAAATGCTAGCTTTATTATTAGTGATAGCAGTAGGCAGCTTGTTGTAGTAGAAAGAACAGGGACTGGAGTCAAGATCTGACAGCATACGAGGACTGATTTTGATAGACTTAGCCCTTCTCAGCAATGCAAGGGCCTGAAACAATTCCAAAGGACACATGATGGAAAATGCCAGCCTCATCCAGAGAAAGAACTATGGAGTCAGAATGCAGAGTGAAACAGATAATTTTCTTTTTGTTTTGTTTCATTTGGGTTTTTTTCCTTTCTCGTGGTTTCTCCCATTTGTTATAGTTCTTCTATGCAACATGACCAATGTGCAAATGTGCTTAATGGGAATGTATATGTAGAGCCCATATCAGACTGCAGGCCGTCTTGGGGGGGAGGGTATAGAGGGGGAGAAAATGTAAAACTTACGGAAGTGAAGGCTGAAAATGGAAAATAAATAATTTAATTTTTAAAAGAAAATAGAAAAGTAAGGTTCAGAATTCTATTAAAGATTTGGATTCAAATGCCACACCTGATACCTCAAAGGCGCGTGACCATGAGCAAGCCACTAACGTCTCCATCTGCATCAGGTTTTTTTTTCAATCTCTAAAATGAGGGTAATAGGACCATATGGTATTTACCTCTCCAGGCTCTTTTGAGGCTCAGATAAGATAATGCCTATAGAAGACTCTGCAAACTATAAATCTAATGATTTATTGATGGTGGTGGTGGTGCTGTTATTAATGTGTCTAGGTAAATTCCTTCCCAGACTGTTCTTGACCTCCTAGCAGGAAGGCGAGGGGTAGGATGATTTGTCATTCATTCGTTTGTTTGTTCATTCATTCATCTATCCATCCATCCATCCATCCATCCATCCATCCATCCATCCATCCATCTCTATCTATCTATCTATCTATCTATCTATCTATCTATCTATCTATCT
>NW_027186303.1:2387356-2399448 GCF_028583685.1 Petaurus breviceps papuanus
TCTATCTATCTATCTATCTATCTATCTATCTATCTATCTATCTATCTATCTATCTATCTATTTATTTTTGGGGGGAGGCAATTGGGATTAAGTGACTTGTCCAGAGTCACAAACCAATGTGTCTAAAATTGGATTTGAACTCGGGTCCTCTTGACTCCATGGCTAGTGCTCTATCCACTGTGCCACCTAGCTGCCCCAGGAAGGCTATTATTGAGACAGATTTTAGGGTCCCTGTTGTACAGATGGGGACATCAAGGCCCAGAACAGCCATAAATTTAAGGCTGTAAGGGAAGTCAGGGGCCATCTAGCCCAACCCCCTCATCTTACAGAAGAGAAAACGGAGGCTCAGAGATTTAAAGTGATTTTCTCAAGACCACACAGGTAGTGAGTGCCAGGACCTGGGCTTGAACCCAGACCTTGTGATTCTAAACTTGGTGCCCTTCCCACTACACTACCCTGACTCGATGAATCCTTAGTGATATGGTAGAAAGGAAGCTGGTTCTGGATTCAGGGAACTTGGGGTTTGAATCTTCTATTTCCCACTTTTTGCCTGTGTGCCCTTGGGAAGGTCACTTTTCCTCCATGGGCCTCAGTTTCCTTATTTGTAAATAAGGGAATCAGACTAGACCAATGACTAAAGTCTAGGTCATCATCGTCACAGTGCAGAACTCCTTCCACTAGGGTGCAGTGTGGTAGAGTAGAATGGGAGTCAGGCAATCAGGGTCCTTGTCCAACGTTTGCTTCTAGCTACCAGCTCTTGGACCTCTGGGCCAATCACGTTAGCTCTCCGAGATTCAGTTTGCTCATCTGTAAAATGGGTATCCAAATACCGTGTTTCCCCGATAATAAGACTTATCCCGAAAATAAGCCCTCCCCTTACTGTGTAAGATTCCTCTAAAATAAGCCCTCCCCCGAAAATAAGCCCTATTGAGATTGCTACTGTAGTGAAGGTGATCCCCTGCGCTACACACTACATTACAGTACCCTCTGTATGCACCGTTCCCCCCTCCTCCCGGGTGAAACGCACGCCGCGCTCTGAGCTGCATCCAATCAGAGCTGCAGCAGTGAGCGCGTCATCCTGTTCTTTATTGAATTCATTATTGAATAAAGGTACATTTTTTTGTTCACATTTACCTGTTTATTAAAATTGCTGTCAATGTTCATTAAAATAAGCCCTCCCCTGAAAATAAGCCCTCTAGTGTTTTTCTGTCCAAAAAAAAATAAGACAGTGTCTTATTATCGGGGAAACACGGGTACTTATGTGCCCTCCCTCATGGGAATGGCAGAGAGCACCAAATGAGATCACGGATGATATTAAATGCTATAGGTGACAAATGCAATTGTGGAATTACAGCACCTACTCTGTGCTAAGCATTGTGATAAGCACTTTATAAATATGATCTCATCTGAGCCTCACCACAACCCTTCAGTGGTAGGTGCTATTATTTTCCCCATTTTACAGTGGAGGGAACTGATATAGGCGCAGATGGAGTGAATTGCCCAGGGTCACTTAGATAGTATCCGAGGTCAGAATTGAACTCGGGTCTTCCTGAGTACTCTATCACTGCACTACCAAGCGGCCTTTAGAGATGAAGAAACTGATTATTTCCATTACATTAGATCAGAAATGACTTTTACTCCTCAGATCTCCCATGTTACTTTATTTTTTAATATTTGGATCTATTCATCATGGAGGATTACATAATATAGCCATCTGTGTTGGTCCCTAGACTTTACGTGAGCTCATTGTGGGTAGGGATCATATCCAATGGGAACTTGCCAGCCCTGAGCACAGGACTTTGCACACAGTAGGTGCTGTCTTAGAGTTTTCTATATTTGCTTTTGTGCAACACAAAATCTTCCCTACCTCATTTTTTTCCTGCCTCATCTTTTTGATTCTCCATTCCCTAGTGTCAACTGAGATTGCAGTTTTTTCCCTACCACTTTGCATGTTCATTTTTTTTCCACTCTGGGGCTGCTCTAAGGAGAGCTTTAAAACTCTGGGGACCTGTGGTTTCATTGGAGTGGGCACCACCTCCACTGGTGAAGATTCTAACACCTCTAGAGGTGAGTAGATGGTCCTTAAGAACTGTTGATTTTTCTTGGAGTCCAGTTGGTGATCAGCTTCTCTGGACTTATACCCATTCCTCAGGAGAAAGAAATAGTCATAGAATCTCAGACCTATAGTTCAACCTTTACCCACTAAGGAATCTCCTCTATGACGTTCCTGAAAGTGATGTTTGCTTGAAGCCCTCCAGTGAGTGGAGGGCCAGTACGTCCTTAGGCAGCCCATTCCTCTTTGGGACAGCTGGGATGGAGAGGAAGCTTCTTTTGACATCAAGTCTACGTTTGCTCACTCTGTGTATATATTACGCTTCATTATTGATCCCACCAAGTTCAGGGCAAGAGAAAGCATAACTGCTAGATAAACCCACATTTCAGCTCCTGCTGGGCTGGAGTCCTGGAAGTGCCCCGTAATAATCACTCCTTGCTCTTTTTTAAATTTATTTTTTATTTTTTAATTTTTTAAACTAAAAAAATATTTTTTAATTTTTAAAAGTTTATTTTATTTTTTTAAATTAAAAAAAATTTTTCTTTTTTGCTCCTTGTTCTTTGAGGCATCGGTTCTATTGTGGCTATAAAACCTGGCCTGGCCTCTGACTTCTGTATTCCTGTGACTCACTCTCCTGACTTTCTGGAACTTTCAAGGTTGGTATGAGCTTTGTGGTTGTTGCTCAGTCATTTTAGTTATTTCAGACTCTTCATGGCTTGGTAGAGATACTGGAGGAGTTTGCCATTTCCTTCTCCAGCCCATTTTACAGATGAGGAAATGGAGGCAAGCAGGGCTAAGTGACTTGTCCAGGGTCACACATACAGTAAGTGTCTGAGGCCAGACTTGAACTCAGGAAGATGAATCTTCTTGACTATAGGGTCTGGCACTGCATCCACCACATTACCTAGGTGCCCCTTTGGTCAGATTTAAGGAGTCACAAATGAAGCTGAAAGAGGTTGAAGACAAAGAGGTTGCAGCTTAAGCTTATTTGATGGAACCACTGAATATCAATGTGCAGCAGCTAGGTGGTGAGTGGACAAAGCATTTCACCTAGAGTCAGGAAGACCTGAGTTCAAATCCAGCTTCCAACACTCTGGGCAGGTCTCTTAACCTCTGCTTTCCTCAGTTTCCTCACCTGTAAAATGAGGATAATAACACCACCTCCCTGCCAGTTAGGATAAATGAGAAAATATTTGTAAAGAGCTTAGCACAATGCCTTTCACATAGTAGGTATTATATAAATACTAGCTACTATTATTATTACATATCCCATAGTATATCTCTCCAAGGCATTTCCTGTACATGTTATCACAATTCTCTGGGATGCAACCTTCCCAGGTTCTCCTTATGGAAGGATATTTCCCAGGTGTTCTGCTATTATTAAAAATATAGAATTACATATGTATGGGTATACATAGATATGGGTTTATATGTATAGCTATGTACACATGTGTATGTATACGTGTATAAAATACTAATATATTTATGCATCATGTGATTTGCATATATACATATGCCTATACCACATAATTTACAAATATTACATATTATGCAATATATAATTTATATGTATATATTATATGTGTATATGAGTACACACACACAATGTTTCTCTGTGTACATATTGATTACCCCTTATAGAATGTAAGCTCCTTGGGGTTAGAGTCTCTTCCTCTGTATTTATATCCCCAGGGCTTAGCACACAGTAGACACTAAATACATGCTTGTTGAATTTCATTGGAAAGGGTTCTACCCTGTTGGCTATGGGCTCTTGCAGAACATCAGAATCCCTGGATGCAATTCTGGGGCAGAGAGGACAACTGTAGTTTGTAGCCACTGGAAGGAGGGCAGGGAGCAAGATCATTGCAGGATGATATAGCTGGGGGTCCTAGCCATGGCTTAGGAGTGAAAAGGAGAGTCCAAGGTTGGGCCCTGAAACAGATCTCAGAAAAGAAGAAAAAAAGGCTTGGGACATCATTCCCCATACCTCAGGACTACAATATGATTACACTAATAGCTGGTAAAAACAACATAAAAAATAAAATAAGAAGGGGAAGCCAGGTAGTACAGCAAGTAAGAGTACTGGTCCCAGAGTTGAGATGACCTGGGATCGAATCTGGGCTCAGATACTTAGGAGCCACCCAGAAACACCTGGCCATGCAACCTTGAGCAAGTTACTTAACCCCAATTGCTTTTTTAAAAAAAATAATAAAGTAAAATAAAAATGAGTAAGTAAAGGAGAAAGAACCCAACCATAGATAATTTCTATGGGGACAGAAAAGATCTGGATTTGTATTCAGAGGAAGCTAATGGAGCTAAAAAAAGCTACTCCTTTTTCAATGAGAAATTTCAAATGGCCCCAAGCACCAAAAGAGTTCTTGGAAGAACTTAAAAAAGGACTTTAAAAATCAAACAAGAGAGACTGAGGAAAAATTAGGAAAAAAAAACCTAAGAGCAATCCAAGAAAATCAAGAAAATTATGAAAAGAAAATCAACCAACTAGAAATAGAGAATCAAAAACTTAAAAGAGACAATAATTCCTTAAAAACTAGAATTGGGCAAGGGGAAGCTAACGATGTCTTAAGACACCAAGAAATCATAAAACAAAATCAAAAGAATGAAAAAATAGATGAGAAAATAAAACATCTCATCAGAAAAACAACTGATCTGGAGAGCAGACCGAGGATAAATAATTCAAGAATAGTCAGACTAACTGAAAATTATTATTAAAAAACATCTTGATACAATATTACAAGAAATTATCAGGGAAAATTTCCCTGGGATTGTAGAATAAGAAGGCAAAGTATAAATAGAAAAAAAACCCACCAATCATTACCTGAAAGAGATCCCAGGAGGAAAACTTAGAGGAATATCATAGCCAAGTTTCAAAGGTCTGAGGTTAAGGAGGAAATATTGGAAGCCACAAGGGAAAAAAACAATTTAAATATCATGGAGCTACAATAAGGATTACAAAGGACCTAGGAGCTACTACATTGAAGGACTGGAGGTCTTGGAATACTATATTCCATAGAGCAAAGAGCTGGGGTTCAATCAAGGTTAGTTTATCCAGCAAAGTTAAGTATAATCCCAAATGGAAAAAAAAATGGATACTTAATGAACTGAAAGACTTGCAGGTTTTTGTGACAAAAACCCCAGGACTTAAGGGAAAATTCAACATAAAACATCCAGGAGAAATCTAAGGTAAACATTAAAGACCAATTATAAGGGCCTCAAAAAGGTCAAATCATTTACTTTACATATGTAAAAATATTAACAGTACTCTTATGATTGTCATCATTATTTGAGTAGTTTGAGAGAAAGGCTTGGGCTGAGCTGAATATGATGGGGTTGATTCTAAAAAAATAAAACTGTAGGGAGAAATAAAAAGGAGTAATGAGGAATAAAAGGAAAAATTGATACAGAAGCTAGTAGGGGGGAGGGTAGGTAGTGATGGAACCTTACTCTTATTGGGAATGGGTTAAGGAGGGAATAACATCTATATCTAGAAGGGTATAAAAATCTTCTAAATTCAGAAAGAAATGATGGTAAAGGGATAGGGTGGGGGGAGAGGATAAGGGATGGACTTTTATAGGGGTGGGTAGGTTAAGGAGTAGGAAGGCAAGGTCATAGGTAGAAGTAAAGCAGAGGAGTGAAGAGGGATAGAGTAAATAGGGTGACAATCATAGTGAGGAAAAATAGGAAGGAGGAAAATATACAGGTAATTGTAGCTTAGAATGTGAATGGGATGAATTTACCCATAAAACAGAAATGGATAGCAGATTAAAAATTTTAATTAAACAATATGTTGCTTTCATGAAACATTATAAAAATGAGAGATATACACAAACATAAAATAAAGGACAGGAGTAGAATTTATTATGTAAAAAAACAGGGATAGTAACAATCTCAGACAAAGTTAAAGTTAAAATAGATTTAATCAAAAGTGAAACATAGAGAAACTATACTATGTGTCAGCAATATTATTCAATATTGGTTTAGACCATTTAAAATACCTAGACAGCAGGAACTATATGAACATAAACATAAAAGCCTTTTTATACAAATAAACTCATATCTAAATAATTGAAGTAATATTTACTATTCATGGGTAGGTAAAACTAATATTTTTTAAATGATAATTTTATCTAATTTATCTATTCATTGTCATCCTAATTAAATTACTAAAAATTATTTTACTTAGGAAAAGTAATAACATTTATTTGGGAGAACAAAAGGTCAGGAACTTCAAAGAAACTAAGAAAAAAAGATGTAAAAGAAGTAGATTCAGCTATATTATGAGGTGGGAGCATTGTTGAAGTGTACAAAGAATAATTTCAATTATTTTAAACTAATTTTTTCTTGTACAAATAAAATCTACGTGGCAAAGAATAGAAGGAATGTGAAAACTGGGGGGAAAACTGTCATAGACAATCTCTTAGATAGCATATGACTGGGTTGGAATCTCACTGTGGTGTAGGAAATGATGAGTTGGTTGGCATAGAAAAACATGGGAAGACTTGGACCTATGAAGGAAGATGTTTTCCACCTTCAGAGAAATAGAACACACGTGGAAATAAGCATAGTACAGGCTTACATTTATGTGCATGAGTGTATATACATATATGTATGTATGTTTATAGATATCTGTGCATATGTATTATACAGCCATGCTTAATTGTAGCCTTATATAGGGTTGGGGGTGGGGAGAAAAATAAAGTAAAAAGTGCACAGCAAAGAACAAAAGAAAATCAACAAGGAAGCAAAGAAAAGCTGGATGACTTTGAAAACAATCTGTAGTATTTATTACATAGGGTTTCTTGAAATGGAAATGTATTGTTTTATATTGAATCCTCTCTTGTGGTCTGTTGTATTTCTTCTCTTTTTTTCTTAAAATTTGAAAGAAATTTACCAAAAAAAGAGGAAAGGGTTCTAGTTTTTGATTCAGGAGAGAGCTAGGATCAATGCTCACCTCCAACACATACTAGTTGTATGACTGTAAGAATCAGAGGACCTTCCTGACCTATAATTTCCATGTGTATAAAATGAGCAATATAATAATTTTCCATTGTAAATCTCCCTTATAGGATCATAGCTCCAGGACTGGAAGACACGTGGGGGACATCTAGCACTACCTCCTTGTGGTACAGATGGAGAGGTCAAGACTCTGAGAAATTAAATTACTTGACTGAGGTAAGATGGGTACAAAGCGGCCCATCCAAGATTTGAACTCAGGTCTTATAACTCCAAATTCAATACTCTTTCCTTTATGCCTTCAGAAAGTAATGCAAAGATATGATTTGTGGTCATTGCTCTCTATAATCATTAAGTAAATGATTTTGAAAAAAAGGATAAATAACCACTAAATAAAATGCATTATTAATAGTCCTGGGCTTATTTGCAAGTCAGGAGTAATGTGAACAGAGACCACCAGGGGAGGAAACTCCTACTCCCAATGCAGGTTGGCACCTCTTCTACAACTAAATACTATTTGTTAATTAACAAACTCCCTTCCAGGGAAGGATCTCTTCTGTCTTGCTTTATTTTTTCCCTTTGAATTCTCAAGTTGGCCCCCATTATTTTATATTTATAGCTCCCACGAGTGGGCATTATGACCCAGACCTTTCCTGGCCTCATATTTCCATGAATTTATTGAGCTCCCTCCCTTTGCCATTGCCTTTCAATAAAGGATTCTAGGTTGGAAAGTTCCCTCTCTGATGCCTGTTGTTTGTTCTTTCCCTGAGGTTAAGCACAGCCTGTTCCCTTTACAGCATTAAACTTGTGGCTAGGTCTGTTTTCTAGGTATGGCATTCCCAGAGGAATCCAGGTGCTACATCTCCATTAAACATCTGGGAGGACAAGCAGAGGGTGGAAACAGTTTTTCTTGGCACTGTGTTGAAGGGTGTATTTTCACTAATTGGTGAAGGGATGGCAGGAAAGGAGTTGGACCAAGGGAGTGGGTAATTCTTTGCTGATCCATGGAAAGTGACTTTCCTCTCTTGGCGACTGTCTTTCTCAAATAGCTTTATAAGTGCTGTGGGTTCAACTACGGAAATGTGGTTCAGAATCAGTCTGCTGGATAAAAGGGCTCTTGGCAGGCTCACTGGTGTTCAGAACTTGTGTCCTTCCCATTCATTTTTTCATTAATTATAGAATTTCCAAGCTGAAAAGGATCTCGGGGGCCTAATAGGTCCAACCTTTTACCTGAACAGAACTTTGTTTTAATAATATGATGACAAGGGGTTAGGCAGTCTCCTCTTAAAGGTCTCAGTGATGGGCACTGTCTCCCCAAAGTGGCCCATCCCACTCTGGGACAACTTGGATTGTTAGGAAACTTTTCCTGACACGGAGCCAATATCTCCACTCTTCTTTCTTCCCCTTCCCCCCACCCATACCCCAGTAGCTTTCACCCAGCACTTAGCATAGAAGCTGGCACATAGAGGTTATTTAATAATTGCTCGTCGACTTGACATGACCTACTGTTTCTTGTTCTTCCCTGGTGAGACCAGCAGAAATGTTTCCACTGACTCCTGAGAAACACCCCCAAATGTCCACAGAAACTGGTGCTCTTTGGGCAGTTGGAATACTGCTGAAGAGGAAGGAGAAGGCTGGGGAGGGAGGGAATGAAGGTTCCCCATGGTTTTAAAGTCTGGAGAGTCATAAGTGCAGCCTGGAGGAGAATGAAAACGTGGTTGGTCAGGTCATTCTCCTCAAAATGAGAGGAATTGAAGAACCAGAGGGAGATATCACTGGCCAGTGTGCTTCTGGTATGAGAAATCTAGGGGTGGAGTGAGCTGCCAGCATAAAGAGTGAATGTGAATGTCTGAGAGAGCCAGGTGTGTAGCCTGGAGAGAACTTTTGGAGGCTAAAGAATGGTCTAATAGACTGGTGGCCTCACATTCATACGAACTCCCCTCTCCTCACTTGAGGAAGAGGCTGTTTCCATTCCTAGAAACACAAATGATTAGCATCCTAGGAGGGATTAGAACCCAGGTCTACAACTCCAGAGTCCCAAGCTGGCTCCTAGATGGACAATGTTCTTTTAATTTTTTCCCATTTGGGGCAGGGAATTGTGGGAAGAAGATGGAATAAGACAGGAAACCACCTGGCTTTCCCAAATAACTTGAAATATGCCTCAAAGTAAACTTTAGGGCTGTAGGGATAATTAAAAGTCATAGGTCTAAGACAGTTTAGGAGGAGGAAGGATGGCTCAAATTTCAGAGGAGGTGAAGGTGCCACCTGATTGTGGGCTGATTAGCCACAGGACAACAACAAGCCCTGGGGGCAGCTGGTTAGGCCTCAGCTTCCAAATTGAGGGTTGCCCCTCCCCTCACAGATAGTGTGGCGGTTGAGTGACAGAGAGGGGAAGATTGTTGGGTTCTCCGCTGGTGCTGGACCAAGGCCCAGGCACTGACCAGACAGGCCCAGGCTATGGCCCAGGTGAGAAGGAGTGAATATGTACCAGGAGTGTGGTCCTGGAGGGCCGGGGCCCTGCTGGCTGCCATCACTCCCAGGAGAGTGGAGTCCCTGGGGCAGAGGGGCCAGCTGATGCCTGAGGCTACAGGGACCACCTGCAGCTCGAGCATTTGCAGTGGAAGTGGTATTGAGGGGCCCTGGTCATGGCTAAGAGAGGAAAGGATCATCTGAGGGCACCCACAGACCAAGGCATGAGCTGGGGAAGCAGTGACCACATCTGGCCTTGTATTAGAGCCTTGGAAACACCAAAGGCTTCCAGAGAGAGCTTAGAAAACTGCAGTGTGAAAAACCTGAAGCTTGAGACATTATATCCTCCTCTCCCTGGGAACAGAACCCAATTCTAACATAAGCTAATGTAAGGGTTATGGGATTTAAAGATCTTCCATGACTCATTGGACTTGTTGACATAGCAGGAAGGGGCAGAGCAAGAGGAAGCGGAAGCCAAGCTAGAGTTCCTGCAGTGGCTAGCAGTGGTGGTGATGGCGGCAGTAACAGCAGAGGCATCAGCAGCAGAAGCCCGAACCCCTTTTTGAGTCAACCAGAATTTCTGCTAAGGACTCCTGCTAAGGACTTCCAGGGGCCAGAGCTGCTGGGAGCATGTTTCCTGGGAGCTGGGTGGTTGCTGTGAGTGGGGAGAGGAGGACCTTTGCCTGAGGTAGCCTGTTCTGTTTTAAAGGCTTGAGAATGTGGGTGATTTTTACTTTATCTGCCTGTGCCAATTTCATAACTACTCTTATGGCTTTGACTTTCTGGTTTTGGGACTCAGTCTTTTGGTATTTTAATAAATGTTCCAGCTTTATCGCCCATATAGAAAGCCTGATATATTTTGTGATTGGTAACCACATCAGCATATTTACAATTTCCGTAGGCATTGTGAATATTGCATTGCTGATATAGCTAAGAAACAGACCATTAAAAAAATTGAACAAACAGGAGAGAGAAAAATCATACCATCGTGATAGGGAAGATTAGGGTTCAAACTTAGCTATTTGTAAAACTTCAAAGAAAAATACATAATGGTCATGAGCCCCAAAAGATTTCTTTGAAGAACTTAAAAAGTACTTTAAAAAGCAAACAAGAGAGACTGAGGAAAAATTGGGAAAAGAAATGAGTGATGCAAGAAAATCAAGGCCATTATGAAAAGAAAGCCAACCAATTGGAAAAAGATTTAAAAACTTACAGAAGAAAATAACTCCTTAAAACTTAGAATTGGGGGGCATCTAGGTGGCTCAGTGAATAGAGCACTGGCCCTGGAGTCAGGAGGACCTGAGTTCAAATCCAGCTTCAGACACTTGACACACTTATTAGTCATGTGACTTTGGGCAAGTCGCTTAACCCCAATTTCCCTCCAAAAAGCAAAAAACAAAAACACAAAACAAAAAAAAAAACCCTGAGAATTGGGCAAGGGGAAGCTAATGACTTCACAAGACATCAACAATAATAAAATAAAAAAATAAAAAATAGAAGAGAACATGAAAATATCTCATTAAAATATAACTAAAAAAAGAAAAACAACTGACCTAGAAAAGATTGAGGAGAGATAATATAAGAATTGTTAGACTATCTGAAAGTTGTGATAAAAAAGACTAGACATCATACTTCAAGAAATTATTAGGGAATTACCCTGAAGTTCTAGAATTGGAGGATAAAATAGAAATTGAAAAAATCCATTGATCAATTCCTAAAAGAAATCCTAAAATGAAAACTCACAGGAATATTATGACTAAATCTCAAAGCTCCCAGGTCAAGGAGAAAATATTACAAGCAACTAGAAACAAACA
Source organism: Petaurus breviceps papuanus (assembly GCF_028583685.1). Classification (NCBI taxonomy): domain Eukaryota; kingdom Metazoa; phylum Chordata; class Mammalia; order Diprotodontia; family Petauridae; genus Petaurus; species Petaurus breviceps. The sequence goes on from NW_027186303.1 coordinate 2,398,664, forward strand.
ACTTAAATACTATGGAGCTACGGTCAGGGTAACATAAGATTTAGTAGCTTCTACATTAAAAATTTGAAGGGTATGGAATATGATATTCCAAAGAGCAAAGAAGCTGGTTTCAAAACCAAGAATAACCTACCCAACAAAGCTGAGTGTAATCCTGTAAAGGAAAAATGGATATTTAAAGAATTAAAAAACTTTCAGGTATTCTTAAGGAAAAGACCAGGACCAAAAAAAAATGACCTACAAGAATCAGGAGAAACATAAGGTAAACATGAAAGATTAATTATAAGGGATTTAATAAAGTTAAACTGTTTACTTCTTATATAGGAAAATGTTATCATTGCTAGAGTAGTTAGAGTATATATATAGATAGGAGACTTGGGTTTGAGTTGATTATGATGGGATGATCCTGAAAAATAAAATTGGGTAGGGAGAGGTAAAATGGAGCAAATTATTTCATACAAAAGAGGGATGAATGGAAGAGTTTTACTGTGGAGGGGAAGTTGGGGTGGAGGACAGGCAACATAAGAACCTTATTCTCATCAGAACTGGGTTAAATAAGGAATACCACATACATCTAGTAAGTCTATAAAAGTCTTCTAACTTACAGAGAAATATGAGGGCAAGGGGAATAGGATAAGGGAGGGACTTTTAGAGGGGTGTATAGATGAGGCAGTGGTCAGAAGTAAATTAGATTTCTGAAGAGAGGAGAGGAGAGAAGAGGAAAGAACAGGAGAGGAGAGAGGTAGAATGGAGAGAGAGAGAGAGAGAGAGAGAGAGAGAGAGAGAGA
>NW_027186303.1:2399548-2401360 GCF_028583685.1 Petaurus breviceps papuanus
GAGAGAGAGAGAGAGAGAGAGAGAGAGAGAGAGAGAGAGGACAAAAACTGAGAAAAAATAGAATAGAGGAAAATACACAACTAGTAATTATAACTCTGAATATGAATGTGACAAACTTACCCATGAAACAGAAATAGGTAGAAAATGGATCAAGAGTAATTATTAGGAGTTGTTTTGACCAATTATTTGACAATAAATTTAATATTTTAAGTGAAATGGAAGAATACTTACAAAAATATAAACTACCCAGATTAACAAAAGAGGAAATAGATTATCTAAATAAACCTATTTTAGAGAAAGAGATTGAACAGGTCCTAAATGAGCTACCTAAGAGAAAAGCAACAGGATCATATGGATTTATAAGTGAATTCCACCAAATATTTAAAGATTAATTAATTCCAATATTAAATACATTATTTGGAATAATAGGCAAAGGAGTTCTACCAAATTCCTTTTATGAAACAAATATGGTGCTGATACTTAAAACAGAGAAAGAAAATAGAACAATTTCCCTAATGAATATTGATGCAAAGATCCTAAATAAAATTATAGCTAGGAGAGTATAATAGCTCACAAAGATTATACTTTGTGACCAAGTGGGATTTATGCCAAAGGAAGCTAAGTGGTGCAGTTGATAGAGTCAGGAGTCAGGAAGATCTGAACTCAAATTTGCCCTCAGACACTTAGTAGCTGTGTGACCCTGGGCAAGGCACTTAACTTCTGTTTGCCTTAATCCACTGGAGAAGGAAATGACAACCACTCCACTATCTTTACCAAGAAAATCCTATGGCAGTATTGGTGTGTAGTGGTCCATAGGGTCACAGAGAGTTGGACACGACCGAACAACAAACAAAAGGGATTTATATTAGGAATGCAGGGTTGGTTCAATATAAGGAAAACTATTAACATAATTGGTTTTATCAATAACAAAAATCATTTGATTATATCAATTGATGCAGTAAAAGCTTTTTGAAAAACTAATTTTTGACAAAATATAACACTCATTCCTATTAAAAACACTTGAAAACATAGCTATAAATGGATTTTTCCTTAAAATGTTAAGAAGCATCTACCTAAAACCATCAGCAAGCATTATCTCTAACACAGATGAGCTAGAAGCCTTCCCAGTAAGATCAAAAGTGAAACAAAGATGCCCATTATCACCAATACTATTCAATATTTGTACTAAAAAGGTTAGCAATAAGAGAAGAAAAGAAATAGAAAGAATCACAATGGGCAATGAGGTCATGAAACTAACAGATGATATGATGGTATACTTGGAAAATCCTAGAGATACAACTAAAAAGTTAATTGAAACAATTAACAATTTTATTAAAATAGCAGGATATAAAACAAACCCACATAAATCATCAGCATTTCTACATATTGCTAACAAAATTTTGGAAAAAGAGATAGTAAAAATTTTTCATTTAGAATAACCATAGGCAATATACCTACCAAGACAAATCCAGGAACTATATCAACATAATTATAAAATACTTTCTTATTCAAATGAAGTTTTATATATATAATACATATATATATATATATATATATATATAACTGCATTATAAGATGCTAATTACCAAAACTTTCTGAGACTGGATAAGAAATAAAGTGGTAGGGACGGCTAGGTGGCACAGTGAGTAGAGAACCCGCCCTGGAGTCAGGAGGACCTGAGTTTGGATTCGACCTCAGACACTTAACACACACACAAACAAAAACCTAGCCATGCGACCTTGGGCAAGTTACTTAACCTCAATTGCCTTCCAAAAAGCAGAGAGAGAGAGAGAGAGAGAGAGAGAGAGAGAG
>NW_027186303.1:2401460-2418400 GCF_028583685.1 Petaurus breviceps papuanus
AAACAGAGATGACAGGAAAGGAGAAAGGGAAGTAGAAAAAGGAACAAAAATAAACCAAAGAAAAAAAAAAAAGGGAAGTAGTGAAGAAAAGAGAGAGGGGGGAACGAGAGAGAGGAGGAAGACAGAAGGAAGAGAGAGAGAGAGAGAGAGAGAGAGAGAGAGAAAGTGGTAGATCAGGGAATAGAGTTATAATACACAGTAGTAAATGATTATAGTAACCTTGTATTTAATAAATGTAAAGATTTAAGCTTTTGGGATAAATATTCACTATTTGGTAAAATTGTTGAGAAATCTGGAAAACAGTCTGGAAGGGACTAATTATAGACCAGTATCTTACACTGTTTACCAAGATAAGGTAAAAATGGATACCTAGACATGAAGGTAGATTTGAAAAAATTAGAAGAACATGGAACATATTACCTATTAGATTTATGATTAGGAGAATTTATGAATAAATAAGAGAGAGCATTGTGGGACATGGGATAATTTTGATTACATTAAATTAAAAGGTTTTTGTACAAATATAAACAAATGTAGCCAAGATTAGAAGGAAAGCAGAAAATTGGGAAAACATTTTAATAAACAGTTTTTCAGATAAAGGCCTCATATCTCAAATATATAAAGAACTTTGTCATATTTATAAGAATGTCAGTCATTCCCAAATTGATAAAGGATATGAAGGATATGATAGGCAAAGGATACGAACAGGGAGTTTTTGGAAGAAAAAATCAAAGATATATATATATATATATGTATATATATATATAGTTATAGTTATATGAGAAAATGTTCCAAATCATTATTGATAAGAGTAATGCAAATTAAAACAACCTTGAGATACCATGTCACACATATCAGATTAGTTAAGATGACAGAAAGGGAAAATGACAAATTTTAGAAGGAATGTGGAAAAGTTAAGACACTAATACACTGTTGGTGGAACTGTGAACAGATCTAACCATTTTGGAAAGCAATCTGAAATTATGCCCAAAGAGTTATAAAATTGTGTATGCCCTTTGACCTAGCAATACGACTATTAGGTCTGTTACCCTAAAAAGAAAAAAAAAAGAAAAGAACCTGTATGTTCTAAAGTATTTGTAGCACTTCTCTTAGTGGTGGCAGGTTGATTTTGGAAAAACAAAAGCATGGAAAAACTTGTATGAAATAATGAAGAGTAAAACAAGCAGAACCAAGAGGACACTGTATACAGTAACAGCAATAATGTTTGAAGAGTAAGTTTGAATGACTAAGCTATTCTGAGCAAGACAAATATTCAAATCAACTACAAATGGCCTATGAAGGAAGTTGCTATCCACCTCCAGAGAAAGAACTGGTAAATGGATGTATGGTTTCATAATATATATGTATACATACACACACACATATATATATAATATTACATACATATATAATATACACATAATATATATAATAAACCATGGAAGTATGGTTTCATTATATATAATAAACCATGCTTCCATGGTTTGAGATATATAAATATATATAATGTTGACCTTCTCTATTGGGAGGGAGGAAAGGAGGAAGATAGAGAAATGGCTTGAAACTCAAAATATAACAAAGATAAATAAAATTTTAAAAAATTTCTATTCTAAAGCTTCATTTTTTGTGATTCCTCTAATGTCTGCTACCTGTATGACTTAAGGACATCTAATCTCTTTAACTGTGCATTTGTCTGGTGGCAGATTTAAGAGTCCAGTGGGTGAAAGAACAAGATTAATGTTGCAGGCAGGTCAAATGGGAAAAGGATTTGGAGGATCTAGGCAACCTTCATATTTCATTTTCCCCTTTAGGGATCTAGCTTTCTAGACAAGCCCTAGTCAAAGGCTACAATAGGTAAGTGTTTTCAGACCTTCAGAAAGTGCCCTTTGTCTCTTAAAAGGTTGAATTTGTTATATCATTGGTGCCAGGAGCTCCTAGTGAGGGATTTCCTCTTCCAGGGAAGTTCACTTCCTTTATATGTAACTTATATTCTTAGAGAGTTTCAAGGAGTACTGAGAAGCTAGCAAGTTGTCTAGGGTCCCCCAACTTGCATGTGTTAGATGCAGAGCTGGAATCTGGATCATCCTGACTCTGAGTGGCTCTCAGACTTGGATATCACATCATCTCTCTTCCCTTTTGTCTCTGGAGCAGAGATATTACTAGAAATTCTGGTGCCCGGGTGAATTTACTTGGGGAAGAGGCAGTGTCCCTGATTTGGGACACCTGTTGAGACAAAGGAGGATTCACCTGCTATAGCAACGGGGGATATCAGGTTCTGGGAGAAAGGTTCTACAGGGATGGTCATAACTGCATCAGTGGTTATGTCTCTCGCTATACAGGTGATGGAAAACCACATGGTAAGAATGGTGACCAAACATGCCCCTTCCCCAATGCCAGCCTGGGAAAAACTCTGCCCTATTTACAGCGCTGCTCCTTATCTTAGACTATGGAAAAGTGGGAGAACTTTGTGTAGCAAAGTGGGAAGGGTCCTGGGTTTTTTTTTCAGAGGAGGTCAGAGAACCTTGCGTTTGAGGCTCTGCCACTAATTGCATGACTTTGGATGAGTCATTTTCCTTCACTGAGCCTTCATCTATAAAATAAAAAGATTGAATTATATGATGTCAAAGTTCCTTTCTAGCTCTGAAATTCTTAAATCCTATGAAATGCAAACCTGCTTATATGCAGTCAGTCAATGAGAATCTATTAAGTACCTACTATTTGACTGAAAGGGCAACTAGGTGGTGCCATAGTGAGCAAAGTACCATGCACGAAGTTAAGACTCATCTTCTTGAGTTCAAATCTGGCCTCAGACACTAACCAGCTATGTAATCCTGGGGTAAGTCACTTAACCCTCTTTGCCTCAGTTTCCTCATCTGTAAAATGAATTGGAGAAGGAAATGGCAAACTACTTCAGTATTTTTGCCAAGAAAACCCCAAATGGGCCCATGAAGAGTCAGACATGACTGAAATGACTGAACACACTATTTGACAGGTACATTATTAGGTTCTGGAGAATACAAAGACAGAAGTCAATCAATTAACAGGCATCTATTAAGTGACTACTATATGGCAGGCATTTTGTTAGGAACTGGGTTTAATCATCATAAAATCAAAGGTGAAGCAGATCCTGATCTCTAGGAGGTTACATTCTATTTGGGGAGCCACCCATGTATATCTATACAAAAACAGATACGCAAAAAAGGCGTGTGATGGGGAGGTCATCAGGAAAGGATTCAGGTAGGAGAATGAGCTGAGACTTGAAAGAAGACAGGAAATTTAAGGGAAGGTAGGAAGGAAGCATGGAGGACAGCCATCAAAGACCAGAGATTCTGACATATTATAGGCAGTGGAAAGAGACCTAGGCTTGGAGTCAGAAGGCCAGGATGAGCTCCTGGGGGATTCATTAAGCCTTGTTAGTCTTGAACTTGTGGAAAATGGAGGCAATAATAACTGCTTCGTGGAACTGGGAGGCTGAAATGGGGCATTGGACAGGAAATCAATTTGTAACTATTTAGGGCGTCCCCAAAGTCTCAGTCAAGTTTTAGCTTTAAGTTTTAATGGCTGGAAAAATAAAATAAATTAAAACTTCACTAAGTCTTTCAGGACACCTTGTATAAACACAAGCTCTGAACAGAAAGTTCAATTAACAGTAGGGGAAAAAATTCAGGACTGCCTTTGACTGTAATTATCCCAAAGAGAGCTGTGGGTTTGGTTGTGATGTGAGTAAAGCTGATGAAGGAGCACTGAAGGTCTTGAAAACCCCATTCATGATTGCAGTAAGAGCAGTGTGTTAAGTTGAAAAGCAAACAAACAAATGAAAAACCAAGAAAAGTCCAATGGTGAGGTAGTGGAGAATCTTGGATTTGGAATCAAAAGTCTTGTGTTTGAGTCCCAGCTCTGGAGTTCAAACCTGCCTGTGATACTTAACATTAGTGTGACCTTGGGCAAGTCACTTAACCTCATAATCCTATGATTCTATTAGCCCCCTGGGCCTCAGTTTCCTTCTCTGTAAAATAAAGGGGTTTAACCATTAGAGCTGTCCAGTGTGGCCCAACTAGATAAAAGTACAATTGGGAAATGTTTAACAAAATAAATAAAAATGCAAGATAGATAATATTAATTTGTGGTTTTTTTACAGTCAACTAATGTAGATGATCTCTAAAGACCCATCCAGCACTAGGTCTATGAGCCTATGAAAAATAAAAATTCAACTTAGTGAACACTTATTAAGTGCCTGCTGTATGCAAGGCACTGTGCTTGGTGGTCTGGATACAAAGATTAAAAAATGAAGCAATCTAAGCCCTCAAAGTGCTTCCATTCTACTGGGTATAAATGACTCATACATATACAAATCAATGCAAAAAAAAATGCACAGGGGAAAAACCTACAAAGCCCCCACTCAAGGTCACAGTAACTTCTGTGGGGATTTACCTAGACAGTAGACTGGTATTTATAGACTTCCCACTGGGACCATCTGTGTGATCCTGGAAGACATTTGGGGATTTGATGGGGCTTCTAGGAAGCTTATCCCAGAAGCAGGGAAAGTAAGTCAGCACAAGGGAATAGACTGTCAACATTCTCTAGTGACCAGTCCCTCTGTTGGTAGGATAATACTTGACATTAAAGTGTACCGATTAGGGTCAGTGGAGAAGACCAAAAAGAAAGAGGAATTTCACTTGAAACATGGAGGGTGTTTGGCAAGTATATGTGGATTTGGGGGGTGTAGGGAAAGGGAAAAGAGAAGGAAGAGACAATTCCCATCACTTCTTGAATGGCTCTGGCAATAACGTATTTTTCTGATTGTCTCCGTATTTTCCAACATCAATAAATCTCCCTGTTCTCTTTGAATTTTGGCTCTTCCCTCATTTACTCCTGCAGTTTTATATTCGGAATTGCTGCTTGTCCCTATGTCACTGGGACAAGTCACATCTTTCTAGTCTGGGGGCTCCAGGTGAATGACAGCTACCATATTGGATCCCATATGCACTGTGCTCTGAAATGTCATTACTGATCTTTTCAGAGACAAAGTGTGACACCATCTTGCTTGGGTTTGCTTTTTTTTTTCTTGTGTACACATTCTTAATGCCTGTTTCTGGCTATGGTTTTTCATGTGGTTTCCTACCCATTTTCTCCAATTGCTAATTGCTCTACCAGGGCTAGGTCTGTACTGCTTGCCAGGGAAGCCTCCTCTTTTTCCTCATATTCCCAGCTTTCCCAAAGGACCATCCTTAATCCAACAGAGTCCCTAATGCCTTGCAGAATTGAAATCCTTCTGTTTATACGAACTCCTCCCCTCTGGGTCTCAGGGGCCGTTATCTTGCTGGAGTTCCATTTCCTACTCTTATTCTTGGACTAGGGCCAGTCATCGCACATTCCTATGAATCCCTGCCTCTCCTCACGTGAGGAAGGGGCTGTTTCCATTCATGGAAAATGCATTTGGTACAAGACACATCTAGGCATTGGGCAGGTAACCTCTGGGTCCCTTCCTCCTCTGAGATAATACTTAGGCTCAGTGACTCCAGTCCTAACAACCATAATGATGAGAAAAGGGGAGGAGGGTGCACCTTTTGGCCTGGACTATGATTATCCTTTGTAAATCATAGATTGTTAGTTCAGACCCAGGTCAAGAGCAGCAGAGGGACACTATGATAGCTGTTTATTCATCTCTGGTGTCAGTAAGAGCAAGCACATTCTCCAGAGGCCTTCCTGCCAAGGCTCCAGTGATTATCAGTCTTGCTTTCCTGAGAAGAGCGCTGAGTATGGGCTTAAAAAAATAAGGGTTTGTATCCTGGCCCTGAAGCTTACAACGCCTATGATTTCTATAAAGTAACCTCCCTTCTCTTCATCTCAGTTCCCTTGTCTATGAAATGAGGAAGTTGAAAAAAATCTCTAGGGTCTTTTTCAGCTCTAATATTCTATGCTTCTATACTTACATGAAAGAAATCAGCAAAATTAAAATAATTTGCTTTTATGTTACCTGCATTTTCCAATGCCTCTCTCCCACCCTCCTCCCAAGGTCATTCCTTATAACAAACAATTTTTTTAAAGACATGTAATTGGGGAAAAAATAAAATACTGGATTAAAAAAATCATAGAAAATAAATCAGTAAAACTGATTGATATATTAAAAAAATCTGGGGCAGCTAGGTGGCGCAGTGAATAGAGCACCGGCCCTGGAGTCAGGAGGACCTGAGTTCAAATCCAGCATCAGACACAACACAAAAAAAACTAGTTGTGTGACCTTGGGCAAGTCACAACCCCAATTGCCCTCCAAAAAGAAAAAAAAATCTGATAATGTATGCAGTATTCCACATCCAAGGTAGGTTTCCTATCTCTGCAAAAGACTAGGGGAAGGAGGGAGAAGAATCTTTTCACAGATCTTCTTTGGGAACAAACTTGGTCTTCGTAATTTAGCAACTTGCCTTTTAAACTGGTTTGTGATTATTGTTCTTTTTATTCACATTATTACAGCCATTGTGTGTATTGTTTTCTTGGCCTCACTTATATCCCTCTGCATCAGTTACTGTAAGTTTTCTCATGCTTCTCCATATGGGCATCTATTTTGTTTCCAATTCTTTGCTATTATAACAAAGGACTGCAGTAAATATTTTGGTGTATATGAGGCCTTTCTTTTTAATTGATGACTTGCCTGGGGGGTATATGCCTAGCAGTGGAATTTCTGGGTCAAAGGGTGTAAACATTTTTGCCATTTCATTTCCATAATTACACATTTCCATCATCCAAACTGTCATATTCCTCTTGGTTTAATATCATCCACAAATTAAATAAGTATGTATATAATAGGCAAGTTTTGTTTATTTTGCAATTACTATACATATTATCCTTTGAATCCTAAAATTTATATTTGGAAATTACTTATACATTTTCCTTAATATACCATAAATTTTGTGGTATACCTAGTAAGAGAAGGCACCTATGAGAGGCAGCCAGGTGGTAAAGTGGGTAAGAGCTCTGGACTTGGAGACAGGAATACCTTAGTTCAAATTCTACCTTAGATAGTTACTTAGCAGGATGACCCTGTCAAGGCACTTAACTTCTGTCTGCTTCAACATCCTCATCTGTAAAATAGGGATAATAATGGCACCTATCTCCCAAGTTGTCCTGAGAATCAAATGACATAACATATATACAGCACTTTGCAAATCTTAAAGCGCTCTATCAATCACTTAAAAAAAACTATTATTATTATATTATAATTATGTTATCTAATATAAAACAATATAATATGTGACATGATGATATATTAATAATTTTATTAATTAAATAAATAAATTAAATTCACTTATCAATAAATTAAATAATTATTAATTCATTAAATGAATGCATTGATAATGATTATTGTCACTATTCTTGTGTCATGGCAGACCCTTTGAGAACCATTGCAACTACAGAATGACTCCACTTCACTCTGGTGTCTGTCATTGACTTCACATTTCTCCATCTTATCAACACAGCTACTATGAGACATTCATTTCAGTTTCTGAGCCTCTGATCAACCAGGCTGGTAGTGTTAGCCTCAAAGGAAATGAAGTTAATTTGCCATAATTTTTTTGGTTTTGTGACTTATATCCCCAGAAGCTAGAACATGGTAGGTGCTTAATAAATGTTTATTGATTTCAACTGAATAACTCATTCATAATGAGCCCCTGCTGGTGTTTCTGATAGAAGAGTTAGTAAGACACTCATTTAGGAAGGCTCTGATGCAAGAAGACAAGGTACAGACAAGTTTTGATAGGAAAAGGAGCATCAGACTTTATCTTGGAGACTAGATCTGACTATGGGAGAGGGAAGGGAAGGGTCTGGGTACCCAGGATGATGTATGAGGGCACCAGACAACTGGGAGTAGACTTGGAGGCCTTGGAAGTTGGCTAACACACAATAAGAGAAGGCAGGAGGTGGTTAAAGATTTCTTAATTTTGACTATCAATCTTGCCAAGTGAGATCAGACAGGAAGAAACATGACCACTAAGGTAACTAATTCTTAAAATAAGTGTCTTCCCTTTCTGTCTCTTTTTTCTCTCTGTCTTTCTCCTCACTCTCGTTCCTCCCTCTGTCTCTGTTCTCCTCCTTCCCTCTCCGTCTTCTTACCTCTGTCTCTCTTTGTCTCTCTTTTTCTGTCTCTGTCTGTCTGTCCTCCCCCTCTCTTTTTGTTTCTGTCTCTCCCTGTCTCTCTCTTCTTTCAGTATTGTGTGAAAGAGTGGCTTTGGAGTAGCAAAAGGGAGAGTCAATCTGTCAGCTTTTTTTCAACACTATCATGCCCTGATTTTAATTCCTATCATTGATCATTTAGGCAGGAATATTCAGTGTCCTAAGTAGAGAACTTTGGTTTTGGAGTCTGAGGATCTGGGTTCAAATCCCTTCCTCTGATGCTTACTCCATATCCACCTTGGAGACATGGACTTGGAGTTTGGACTAAATGACCTCTGAAGTTCCTACTGGCTCCAAATTTGTGATCCTGGTTCTGTTAGTGCCCATCTGTATAACCTCAGGCAAGACCTTATATCCCTGGGTCTTAGTTTCCTCAGCCACAAAAGAAGAGGGATGGGCTAGATGGCCTCTGTGGTTCGTTCCAGGTCTAGACCTATGATCTATGCTTCCTCTCATTTGCTCCCTTCCTTCTCCCCTCCACACCCTGCTGCTCTGCCTCATCTGTAGAGGTAACTAAAGCCTAAACAGAGAATCAGAAAGCAGCCCTGGCAAGTATCATGAAGAAAAAACACTTAGATAGTGGGATGAGAGGCATTTGGATTTTGACATGGGATTTATTTTTCTTTGGGTGATTACTACATGTCTTCTCCATCAAGTCTCAAGCACGAGAGTTGTGGCTCCCAAAGTACATAGAGTGGTTCCTCGAAATAGTAATTAAGCCCTAGATTCTAACAAAATTAGAAACCATAATTAGCACCACCAGACTGGAAGATTTCTAAGCAGCCTCACTGAACATACAGATTTGGGTATCACAGATCATAGACATTGGGCTAGAAGTAACCTCAGAGGCCATCGGCTCTAAGCCCTTCATTCTACAAAGGAGGAAGGTGGGGTACAGAATGCAATTTCCCTGGAGTCAAATGGTAAAATAATAAATACATATAGGGCTGAAAGAGACCCCAGAAGCCATCTAGTTTGACTTATTTTTATAGATGTGGAAATTGACTCACAGAGTGGCAAAGTGACTTCCCAAGGTCACATAGGTGCTCATAACAAAAAGGCTTTTTAAAAGCCCCAAACTCCCAGACCTAAAATGCCTCTTGAAGATGAATCCATGAATTAGTTTGTTGAAGTTCAATAGTGTGGATATCTGTGTATGATATGTCTGTGACCAAAAGGATTGTTTTTGCCCTCATATTAAAAAAATGAAATATCAATTGAAGAACTCATAGGTAGACTCCAGAAAACAAACAAATAAAACCAAAGCTGCAAACTCCAAGGACTGCACGGTAGTTGATTTTAACAATCCATTTCAGGAACGAAATCTGTGAGTGATCAGGGAAAAGACTTTTAAATACAAAGGAAAAGAAATGAGAACAACACAAGACTCTGCTGCACCCACCAGAAAATGCAGGCGGGAATGGAAGTTCAGAAGAGGAATGGGCACCAGGAAGTAGCCCAGGGTAACCTACCCTACAAATATCTGAGCTCAACCATGAATGGACAAAGATGGATGCTCACTAATAAAGAGGCATTTAGAGCATTTTTAGAAAGAAAGCCATAACTGAAGAGATTATTTGCTTCTTGAACACTCCAAACAACAGAAACACAGGACTGAAGAAATGTAGCAACAAATGACAAAAACAGAGTGGGAGAAGAGAGACCAGTTAGAGTATTCTTTCTAAGTGAACGCAAGGAGGCAAAGGTGGGGGTGGAAGTCCTGTGCAGGGTATCATGACAAGGTGAGCCTGAGGCATTGTGGACACCTGTCTGTAGGTGAGCCAGTGGTTTTTGTTGTGGGACTATAATACAACACGGGAGGCTACATACAAGGGAGGAAGGAGACTAGGGAGTGAGAGAACAATGTGTGATGTACCCAGGTCAAAATGAGGGCTAATAATGAGGGGGAGGCAAAAGAATTTCTTAGCCTTGTCCCTCTCCTGCCACTGTGGTGAGAAAAAGACTCTGGTCATTTAGTGTAAGATTCCCTTGCATGTACTTTACATTTTGATCAAACTGGACAATTTATTGATTCACCAAAGTCAACATTTTATTTTTACTTTCTTGTCTTTGAAATAGTCTCCTTACTGCCCTCCACTTCTTGGAATTTGTAGTTTCTTTCAAGGCTCAGCTCACATGTCACTTTCTATATGAAGTCTTTCTGTAGAATTGTGCAAACCTTGAAGGACTGTATAAATGCCACCTAGAGCTTTGTTTGGCATTTAACGCACTGTGGTAAGCATTGGAGATACAAAAAACAGAAACGAAACACCCCACTCCCCTGTCTCTTCCCTCTAAGAAACATAAATTCTACTGAAAGACTGCAACATGAAATCTGAGGATGGAATATGTGAAAATTTCAAGAGGAAGGAGAAATTTATAATGGAGGAGGGGGAGGGTATGGTAATAATAACAGTAATAATATGCACTAGGATTATGCAGCTAAGAATCTGCGTGAGGATTGAGATTTGAACTCAAATCTTTGGACTCCAACTCCTGGACTCCTTCTACTTCACCTCAGCTATGTAAACTTGTGGAAGAGGTGATCCATTGGTCTGATGAGTTTCAATCAAAGGGTCAATGATGATTTCAAAATCACAAAATCAAGGCAATATCTGTAACTTTGCTCCTTTGTTTCCAGCTTCTTCCTTTGGAGCCAAGCGGGGCAAGTCTAATCCCTCTCTTCTATAGGATAGCTCTTCATATACTCAAATAAGTTAGGATGCAATTATTAATTATGTTAATGATTAAAACTATATAATTAATGATGATTTTAATGATAACTAGCATTGAATTGTATAACATTTACAATGTCTTTTATACATGTTATTTCATTTGATCATCATAACAACTCAGTATAAGCACTCTTATTATCCCTATTTTATAGATGAATAAACCAAGGCTCATTGGGGTTAAGTGACTTGCCCAGGGTCATTTATCTGGTAAGTTTCTTTTTTTTTTCTTTTTCATTTTGCCTGGGGGAAGGCAGGGCAATTGGGGTTAAGTGACTTGCCCAAAGTCACACAGCTAGTTTTTTGTTAAGTGTCTGAGGCCGGATTTGAACTCAGGTCCTCCTTACTCCAGGACTGGTACTCTATTCACTGCACCACCTAGCCTCCCCAAGTGGGTAAGTTTGTGAGGCAGGATTTCAACACAGATCTTTTTAAAAAATATATTTCGTCCCCCCCAATTACATGTAAAAACAATTTCTAATATGCATTTAAAAAAATTTTGAGTTCCAAATTCTCTTCTTCCTTTCCTTTCCTCTTCCCTCCCCACCCCATCCCTTAGATGGTAAGCAATCTGATATAGATATACATGTGCAATTATGTAAAACATATTCCCACATTAGCTATTTTGTGTGTGTGTGTGTGTGTGTGTGTGTGTGTGTGTGTGTGTGAGAGAGAGAGAGAGAGAGAGAGAGGGAGTGTGTGTGTGTGTGTGTGTGTGAGAGAGAGAGAGAGAGAGAGAGAGAGAGAGAGAGAGAGAGAGAGAGAGAGAGAGAGAGAGAGATTCAGACCTCTTCAGTTCTTTCTCTGGAGGTGCTTCATCATTAGTCCTTTGGGACTGTCTTGGATCATTGTATTTCTGAGAATAGCTAAGTCATTCACAGTTGTTCTTACAAGTTCATTATACAATATTGCTGTTACTGTATACAATGTTCTCCTGGTTATGCTTATTTCACTTTGCATCAGTTCATGTAAGTCTTTCCAGGTTTTTTAGAAATCTGCCTACTAATCATTTCTTATAGCATAACAGTATTACATTATATTCATATACCACAACTTGTTCAGCCATTCCCCAATTGCTGGCCATCCCCCTCACCCTTAATTTCCAATTCTTTACCACCACAAAAAGAGTTACTATAAATATTTTTGTACAAATAAGTCCTTTTCCCTTTTCTTTGAACTTTTGGGGTTACAGACCTAATAGTAGTATTGAATATATAGTATTGAATAGTAGTCAAAGGACAGTTTTATACCCTTTTGGGCACAATTCTAAATTGCTCACCTGAATGGTTGGATCAATTCACAACTCCACGAACAGTGCATTAATGTGCCAATTTCCCCAGATTCCCTCCAACATTTGTCATTTTTCTTTTCTGTCCTATTAGCCAATCTTGCAGATGTGAGGTCGTACCTCAGAGAAACTCAGGTCTTCTTGTCTCTGGATGTCTACTGCACCACCCAGCTTCCTGTAGCCATGGAGCTATTGCCCCTTTCCCCTAGTCTTTTTTCCTCCTGTCTAACTATCCTGAGATTCTTCAACACTGTATGGCATATTCTCCAGTACTCTTACCACCCTGGTTGCCCCCCTCTGATGTCTCCTAAAACATAGAATTAGAACAGAAAAGGCTCTTTCCTGTCTTCTTAGGAATAAGAGTTTAGGGAATGGGATGGTAAGAATTAGAGGTCTGAACCATCTTGGGTAAGGAGACCCCTGAAGAGGAACCAGAAACTGAAGGGTTCTGGGAAGGACAGAGACACCAAGAGCAAATTTCCAGAACATCTCCTCTGGCTTTTGCTTGGCACTGCTTATATTCATCTGTTGTGCAGAGGAGTGGAAGCCACAGGCTAAAGTATGAATTCTGCAGGGTAGAACCTGAGGGCACTTTTAGAGAATAGTCTAGGGAGGAGAAATGCCCTTAGGAATGGAGGCCTGCCC
Source organism: Petaurus breviceps papuanus (assembly GCF_028583685.1). Classification (NCBI taxonomy): domain Eukaryota; kingdom Metazoa; phylum Chordata; class Mammalia; order Diprotodontia; family Petauridae; genus Petaurus; species Petaurus breviceps. The sequence continues at coordinate 2,414,295 of NW_027186303.1, forward strand.
TAATAGGACTGTGAGGCTAGCAATAGGAAATTAAGTCCAGAAGACTCAGTTTATCTTTTCCCTGGACGTGCTGAGTTACTAAACCAGCTCTCTTTACACAATTCCAAGACCTTCTAACACATGAGCTAAAAACCATTGAATAGTGTGAAACTGTGCTAGATTTGCTGAAATGAATTCAGTTTACTTTACCTTCAGCATCAGATTTCTTGTTAAACTTCCAGTCAGGTTAAAAAAAAAAAGCTATTTCTGGGAAGAAAAATGAGACTTAACTCTCTCCCCCTTTGCAATCCTGAGCAATTTTTGTATTACTGAACTAGATAACTACACTAAAGAAACTTTGGATATAGGTATTGCATTTTATGAAGAGATTTTCTAAAAGGGTCTTAGAACCAAGCTGTCCTATTCATGTATGTAAAACACCCAAATTAGTGATTGTTTGAATAGTTTTACTCTTCATAGTCATGATCATTGCTCAGAGTAACTGACCCAACATTCTTCTTAATAATGGGAGATACTGACAATAATCCTTTGGGAGACAATGAGACAGTACAAAGAGTCAGGCTCTGGGTTCAAATCTCATCTCTGAAAGTACCTGAGTGACCTTGGGAACATTACCTCATTCTGTCTTGACTTCAGTTTCTTCCTCTATAAAAGGAGGTATCTGGACAAGGTGGTCTCTAAGGCCTCTTCCAGCTTAATATCTGAGTTCCTGGGCAAGTCACATCATGTCTCTGGGCCTTAGTTTCCACACCTGTAAAATGAAGTGGTTGAACCTCAATGGTGGGGCAGTAGATAGAGAACTGGGCCTGGAATCAGGAAGATGTATCTTGCTAAGTTCAAATCTGCTATCAAACATGTACCAGCTGTGTGACTCTGGGCAAGTCACTTAACCCTGTTTACCTCAGTTTCCTCATTTGTAAAATGAGCTCAAGAAGGAAGTGGCAAACCACTCTAGTATTTCTGCCAAGAAAACCCCAAATGGGATCTTGGAGAGGCAAACACAAATGAACAGACTGAACAAGATCCTCCCAGCTCTGAAATGGTGACTATGACTTCATATCGGTTTCACCAGGCATTGCTTCCATCCACTCACTCTCCTGGGTGGGGAGGGCAGACATTATTATACTCAGTTTACAAAGGAGGAAGCTAAGGCCCAGAAGTGACTTTTCTCCTGGCCCTGCTCCTGACTTTCACTGGACTTTAAAGCCATGCCTCCCTACTGCATGTTCGTCCTGGACTTCCTCAGTACCTGGGTACTCCTCCCTTGAAACAGCCTGCTAGGGGCAGCTAGGTGGTCCAGTGAATAAAGCACTGGTCCTGGAGTCAGGAGGACCTGAGTTCAAATCCGACCTCAGACACTTAACACAAAAACTAGCCATGTGACCTAGGGCAATTCACTTAACCCCAATTGCCCTCTCCTCCCCCCTCCAGAAAGCTTGCCACACTTGAGACCTGCTCACCTTTCTGTGTCCCTATGCAATGCCATGGATGAGCTCCTCCTGGAGCCTTCAATCTGTGCAAGGGCCCAGGCCAGCCGACCTTCACCCCCCCTCTTGCCCCCAGGCCCTCTGCTTGGCACTCTCTGGACTTCAAACAATGGCCTCTTGGCTGTTGGTTCATCCTGGAATTTCCCATAGTGCCTGGGGGCTCTTTGTTCCTGAGTAGTTTACCATCCCCCAGCTTCTCGGCTCCCTTGGGCATGTTGTCTTTGTGGATGGCAAGGACTGCCTTTCTTTTTGCTTGCATTTGTATCCCAAGCACTTAGCACAGTGCCAGGTGTATAGTAAGCACTTAATAAATGCTTATTTCCTTCCTTCCTCCCTCCCTCCTTCTCTCCTTCCCTCCTTCCCTCTCCCTTGATCTAGGAATTAAATGCAGGTCTTTGGATTACTGTACGGCTTTTCTTCTGCACCACAGTGTTATTTCTATGTCACACCAGGAGCTGAGGAGGTTGAGGATGGTGGTTAATGGCTTGTAGGTAGCTGACAAACACAAGTTGCTTTGGTTTCTATTTCTTATCCCTTGTTGGATCCAGCAAGAGGAGTCTGCTCTCCCAGTGTTTGGAGCCTCATATTTAGAGCTGGGAGGGATTTGAGTCCCATTGTTTTATTCTCCAGATGAGGAAGCAAAGATCTGTTGTTGCTGTTATTGCTTAGTTGTTTTTCTGTCATGTCTGACTCTTCATGACCGCATTTGGGGTTTTCTTGCCAAAGATACTGGAGGAGTTGGCCATTTCCTCTCCAACTCATTTTACAGATGAAGAAAGTAAGGCACACAGAGTTAAGTGGCTTACCCAGGGTCACACAGCTACTAAGTGTCCAAGGCCAGATTTGACATCAGATCTCTCTGAGTCTAGGCCCAGCACTCTATCCACTGTACTACCTAAGTGCCCTAGAGGAAGGGAAATGACTTGGCCAGGGTCACCTAGCTAATGAGTAGCAGAATCAGGAGGCAAACTTGAGTTCAAATCTAATTATCTTTCTTTTCGCTGCAGAATGAGTATTCGTTGCTCAGAAGGAACTCCTAAACAAATAGTTAACCCATTTTCCATCTCCCAACTTCCTCTCTTTGTCTGCCATATTATTCTAGAAATGTGAATAGATCATCTGGTCCCAGTAAAACCATTTTGGTGGGACGTTTATTTCTAAGGAGAAACTTTGGCTAGATGGGAGAATTAGCTGCCATTTACTGGGTCTCCTTCAAATAAGAAGTTTGACTTTGGAACACCCTTCTCTGTACAGAGAAGCAACCAAGTTCTTCCAGAAAGCCAAAGCTATCGACCAGAGAAGTCACTGCGTATATAACATCCCCTAGCTACTTCCAAGTTTCTAAGAACCAGTTTGGGTTCATTCTTTTCAAAATAGTACTCACAAGCCCATGATCCCTCTGAATTTCTTCCTAAAAAAAGTCATTTTGTTATTAATTACACAATGCCATATGGAAGTGGTGAAAATAAATAATTTACTTAAAATAGAAAAGCAGGGTAAAATCAGGAAAATCCATCAGCAAACCCTCTCAATGCCTGTGGCCTAAACTAAACCCTCCACACCCCCTTAAAAATTTAGGGATGGAAAGTTATGAGTCTAGCCTAGTCTTGGCTGCTTGACCAGACCTTGATTCTAGGAGAGTAGAACATGGTGGGTTAATTATTTGCCCTTGGCCATGAGAGAGAGGGCTTTTAAATGTCTGAGTCCCTGTACTTTCTCCTTTGTGGATCAATGAGTGTTCAGAAATAATAATAAGCAGTAATATTTTGTATTTATAATAATAAATATCTAGCATTTATAATAATATGCAATAACATCAGACACTTTAAAGTTTCCAAAGCCCTAATTCATTTTATAAATCCTGGGAGAGGCTGTCATTGTTACCATTCTCATTTTACAAATGAGGAAGCTGAGGCTGAGAAAGGCTAGGTAGCTTGCTTGGATGGCACAGTATTTTATGATTCAAACCTGGGTTTTCTTGATTCCAAGTCCAATGTTCTATCCACTATGCCACCTAGCTGCCTAAAAAAATAATAATAAGCAACATGTATAGTCATTTTTATAGGAATCTGTCACTGCTGTTCCTTTTGCGGATAAAACCATCTCCATAGACTGGAAGAACTAGTCTCAAGCCAGGCCTGGGGACAAAATTCATGCTGGACAGCATTGTTACTTCAGCTCTCAAGTCTGGCATCATAGGGGAGGAGGAAGAACCTTCATTGTAGGTGAATCATGGAAGGATGAGATGTTATTCTCCAGGTATTTTTTCTTTTTTCTATGTTTTCTTGTAACCTCCTTTCCAAAAACCCCATGCTAAGTACATATGTACAGCCTCCTAGAGCTGGCCCAGTCTCTCTGATCCCAGAGACTTGTGGCATCATGGCAGATCAGAGGAGTTTCATCTTTGTTCTTCATGATCAGGGACCTTAAAACTCATGTTCATGCATATGTGTAGGTTCTTATCCCAGAGAATTAAGACCCAACTCCAGTGCAATGTCAAAACTTCCCTGGGCTCTGGTAGAATGAAATAGATAGATATATAGACAGACAGACAGACAGATAGATAGATAGATAGATAGATAGATAGATAGATAGATAGATAGATAGATAGATAGATAG
>NW_027186303.1:2418410-2424109 GCF_028583685.1 Petaurus breviceps papuanus
TAGATAGATAGATAGATAGATAGATAGATAGATAGATAGATAGATAGGAAAAAAGAAAGAGAAAAAAGAAAGAAGGACATTGATGATAAATAGATAGATGGTGGAAAGATAGATAAGTGGGTAGATGGATAGATGGATTAATAGATACCCTGTGGTATTAAGGCTGGCTTTACAACAAGGACTGGTTCAGTGTTCTAAGGTCTACCAGGCCCTATGAGGATACAAGTCATTTATCCTTTCTGGGCCTCAGTTCACTGATAGGTAAATTAGGGAGTTCAGCAATTTGACCTCTAAGATATTTTATAGTATTAAATCTATTATTCTATGCCTTCAAATTAACTCTCTTTCCTTTGGTAGTAGATGGAACACTATTGAGGCAGAAGGACCTAGGTTTGAATCCCACCTCTTACGCCTGCTAGTTATGAGAAGCTATCTATTTCTGAGCCTCATTTTCCTAGTCTATGAAATGAGGAACGGGGCTAGCCTCGATGACCTCAAAAGTCCATTCTAGCTTAGATCTATAAACCCTTTTGAAGACCAACATTGGTTTGAATGTTTGCTGAGTGTGCCTTGACTTCTGAAATTGTCTTAGAGAAGTGTGCTTCCAAGTGCCCAGCAGAGGGCAGCATTGCTCCAATAGTACTCGAGACCTCTCACTGCAGTCTTTGGGGTAACTATAATTCTGTGTTTCTAGTCTGGGGAAAGAAATAAATCAGGCAATATAATTATAAATTATTAGGACTAGAAGAGACGTTACAGAAATTATGTCTAATCCAACCTTCTCATCTTACAGGTGAGAAAACTGAGGTTTTTTTTCAGACAGACAAAATGACCTAATTCAATTCAGTTTAATTTAATCCAACTATCGTTTATTGAACACTTACTATATGCCAGGCATTGTACTAAACACTTGGAATTTTTTTTTGTTCACTCATTTTAATCATGTCTGACTTTTTGTGATCACACTTGTCTGACTTTTTGTGACACACAATTTTGTGTGTGTGTTTTAGCAAAATACTGGAGTGATTTGCCATTTCCTTCTCCAGCAGAGATGAGCAACTGAGGCAAACAGGGTTAAGTGAGTAGCCCAGGGTCAAAAGCTAGTATTTATCAGTGGCTAGATTTGAACTCAGGAAGATGAATCTTCTGGACTTCAGGCCAGGCACTCTATCACTGTACCACCTAGCTGCCCCAAGCACTGGGGATACAAAAACCAAAAGAAACATTCCCTCCTATCAATGAATTTGAATTCTTCTGTTTCTGTGCTTCCAATCAATTAATCAATAAGAATTGATTAAGTACCTATTGCATGCTAGAGCTTGGGCTAGAATAGAGAGGCCAAAAATGAATAAATAAACAGTCTTTGCTCTCAATGGGCATGATCTCCTTTGCTGTAGAGGGAAACACAACTGTATAAATACAAAGTTTAAGCAAAATAAATTCAAGGTAATTTCAAGAAGGAGAGATTGTAAACAAGGTTGGGAGAGGGGATGTCAGGGAGAAAATCAGGAAAGTCCCATGTAATTTAGTAGGTATACTGATGGATTGTTAGGGGGCTTAGGGACATGGTTGGGGATGTGAAGAGTCAATACCACCAATAGTCATGTATGATGGAACTGGAAGATTTTATCACAGAAGCTGGTGATTTTTTCCCATTGTTTCTATCCTGTAGCTTTAATTTTGCAAACTAGAGGGAATGGGGCAGAAAGAGAGAAAGGTAGAAAGATAGAGAAATAAAGGAAAGAAGAGATAAAGGGAAAGTAGAAGCCATCCAGATGGAAGGTAGCTTAGCAAAGCTAAAATAAAAATTATAACTCATATTTCTATGGTGCTCTAAGGTTGACAAAGCACTTTGCAAAATATTTTTTTAATGTGTATTGAATACCATGAGTAGATCTGTGGATCTGTCATTCTATGGAATGCCAGCTTCTTGAGAGAAGAGGTTGTTTCTTTTCTTTTTTCTTTCTCTCTTCCTATCTTCTTTCTTTCCTTCCATTCTTCCTTTTTCCTTCCTTCTCTCTCTCTCTCTCTCTCTCTCTCTCTCTCTCTCTCTCTCTCTCTCTCTCTCTCTCTCTTTCTCTCTCTCTCTCTCTCCCCTCCTTCCCTCCCTCATCTTTGTACTTGGCATATATACCAGACATTTAATAAAGGATTGTTGAATTGATTTATATCCCCAGTATCTAGCATAGATACTGAGGGTTCAGCAGGTACTTTATAAATGTTTGTTGATTGACTGAGAACATAGTGTTTAAGCAAAGAAACTTATCTTGGAATGATGGTCTCTACTTTGGCCTGGGTAATGCAGCAAGAATCTTAGGACAAGAAACTATAATTTTTAAAAAATCTGGCATAGAATTTGCCTCCCCACACACCTTTTGGGGGAGATAACATTCCCATCAGTGTACACAGCAATGTTCCTGGGGGAGATTGTGCACACACAGAAATCTAGCAGGGAGACACATGCTTATGGAAACTCACATGCTGGGGACAACTAGATGGTGGTCCTTGAGGGCCTTAGTCTCTTAAAAGAAAAGTCATCATCACATATCAATTGTTGGGCTTCTTTGCTGTCTCTTCCCCTTGTGGTCCTCAGACTTCTCCTGGGCAAAGCTACTTTTTTTTTTTTGCTACTCGCAGGTCATTGAAGTAGCATCAAGCTCTTTTAGCACACAGCCACCATTGCTAGGGTGCAGAGAAAGAATGACAATAGTAGATAAAATAGCTAACGTTTGTATAGCACTTACTATGTGCCAGGTACTGTGCTAAGGGATTTGCAATTACTATTTCATTTGATCCTCACATAACCCCGGGAGATTTGTGCTAATATTATTCCCATTTTACAGATGAAGAAGCTGAAGCAGAGGTTAAATCACTGGCCCAAAGTCACAAAGCTAGTAAGTATCAGAGGTCAGATTTGAACCTTGCTATAGCTCCCTTCTAGCAAACTCCTCAGATTTGATCTGAGGTAGGTTTGGAATATTTCCCTTTGAATCTATATATAATGATAGGGTCATGCAGCCTGTTCCTAGCAGGGAATTCTATTTTCTTCAGTCAGCTATTTGAAAAGCCACAAGTCTTCGCCAATCAGCACAGCTCACAGCTACTACTAGTGTCAGGAAAGGGTAATACGAGAAAACCATTAAAGTGTTTCCCTTCTCTTGGGCTGTAGATGGTGCTAGAGAGCAGTACTGCCTATCTCTACCCAATCAGCTCTCAGCAAAACAATGCCTCGCTTCTAAATTGCCTGGTTCTCAGCTTCTCCTGCTTTGATTTTCACCTATTCATCTCCCAATCCCTCTTATTATAATTTCTAATAACTCAAATCAACGCCTCCTCAAGTACACCAACCCATTTCTAACTTAGAGAAAGCATTTATTAAGCACCAGACATTGTGCTAAGGTCTGAGGATAAAAATATGGGCAAAAAAAAAAAAAATCAATGTCCTACCCTGAAGGATCTTCCATTCTAATGGAGGAAGACCACACATAAAGAGTGAGAAAGGATACCTGCACGGGGGAAGGGCTGCTGACCAGAAGATGGAGAAATCTGGAAAGATGAGGAGTGAGTCAGGAGTAAAATGAATATGGCTTAAATGCCTCATGAAATAGTGGTCTATAGTGGACACTTTAAAATGTTATTATTTTGCAAGATACGGTGCAATTGCTATAGAAATTGCAAAGTACTGTCTTCAAGGAGCTGACAGTCTAGATATGGAGATGAGAGAACACAAGAAAGACATTGCCCCTTATGCATGGGTACAGTGAGCCAGGATGGTCTCTAATCTCTTCAATACTGATAAAATTTCACATGTTCAAATGCAACTCCCATTTTTAATATAATCCTTTCTATTTTTCTAGAAATATAGTTTTAAATCTTTATTTCAATATAGTCATTTACATATTTAATCATTTAACTAATGTGTCCATCAGTTTTATTGAATGCCTACTATATATTGTGTTAGAAAGAAGGACTCATGAGGTAAAAGATGAGTCAGACTGGGGTCCTACCTTCATAGAGCTTAAAAGTTTTTAAACTCATAGTAGAATGGAAAGAGAATCACAGGAGCTGGGTTCAAATCCTGGCTCTGTCTGCTACTAACTGTGTGATGTCAAACAGTTCATTTTCCCTTTTCTGGGTCTCAGTTTCCTTCTCTGTAAAATAAGGCATTTGGGCTATAATACTTCTAAGGCCCCTGCCAACTCCAGATCTATGACGTTACGATTCTAAGTAATTTCCTACTAGTTCTAGCATTTGATTGGGCGTATCTGCCTGCATGTTTGGCAAAGAATCCAGACTTCAGTGGACCTCTGTTTGTGTTTGGAGGTGTGGCTGTCTGTGTTTGAAATCCTCTTTGGTGTTCCTTGTCCTGTTTTGCTCCATTTCCCAATTTCCATTACTTACACTCCTTGTTTTTTGTTTATTTCTCTTTTTTCAGCGTCATTGTTATTGATTTAGGGTGGGCTCCCAAGCCCTGCAGAAAGGTTACTTTCACACCTGCAGAATATCACATTGCATGATGGTATTCCCTTCTCTAGCACCTTCAATCCAGGGGCTTGGGAATATGTAATTTTATCTGCCTTCTCTGAGTCCTGCCTTCTGTGGCCCTCACCATGAGACTGTCTGCCTGTTTCCTCCTCACCTTCCATTGACCCCAAAGTGGGCTGTACCTGGGAGGTGGAGGTCTTGGCCTGGAGAAGGAGCTCGGTGAATGCATATTCATTCCTGTCCCACCATGTGGATGCATGCACAGATGTCAATAATCCACTCATGCTGTTGGCAGCATCATGCAACTATAGGCTGATTCTGCCTCAACATAGGGAAAAACCTCCTACCAGTTAGAACAGTCTGAAAGCGCAGTGGGCTCCCTCTGAGGGACACCGAGAGACCGGCTAGGGGAATTCTGCAGGCAAATTCTGGAGCCTTCCTCCTTTTAGGAATGCTATAGGGGGGATTCCTGCTGAGGTAAGGGCTGGACTAGACAGCCTCGGGGGTCCCTTCCTCCTCCAAGTCTATGATTCTGAGCAGTCTTACAGGCAAAGAAGGGTTATTCCTTTTTAAAAAAACAAATTTTTATTGATATCTTTTGTATATATATCACCTAGATCCCCCCCCCAGCCTCTCTTAGAGAGCCATTACTTCTAACAGACTAAAAACAAAGAAAGTAACAGTTCAGCAAAATGAGCCAACGTATCTGACATGTATGAAGTGTTCTGCACCCATAGTCCCCCACCTCTGCAAAGACATGGGGTAAAGCATCCTGAATTTATCTTGTGAATAAACTTAATTATTCATGAACAGATTCTTTTTTTGTGGTTTAATTTAGGCCAATTTTAAATCCTCATCTGGATCTACCCAGAAGACTCCTTGTTCACCTTTCCCAGCTCATTAACCAGCATATGGATTAGCCAAATGATTTTAATAATAGCCTAAGAAAAAAAGCAAAACAAAACCTTTAAAATGAGAGAGAAATCCTTTAATGCCTTTCAAAACCCAAATGTAAAGGATTTGGGGGATTATTTTTGTAATCTTGGTCTCCTTCCCAGGAACTTTCTCCCTATTCCCCAATTAGTATAACTAAGTGAATATTGGCAGTAACTAATTGTGACCCAGTGAAAAGACCATTGTATTTGGAGTAAGAGGGCCCAGGTTCAAATCCCACCTCTGTCGTTTATTACCTGTTTAACCTTGGGTAAGTCATT
>NW_027186303.1:2424119-2452847 GCF_028583685.1 Petaurus breviceps papuanus
CCAAGGTTAGGGGACTTGCTCAGTTACTAAGTATCTGAAGCAAGATTTGAATTGATTCCAGATGTGGTGTTCTATCCATAGTATGACATCAGCCCTTTGATCCTATTACCCTAATTGGGAAGGTTCTGGAATCTTGGTCTGGGGACCAGGGTCTGAATTATAGCCCTGTCACTTCTTGTGTAACATTGGGGAAATTCCTTTACTGCTTTCAGCCTCAGTTTCCTCAGTTTTTAAAAGGAAGATTTCAGACTAGGTGACAAAGGCCTAAATCTAGCCCTAAATCTGTGATCTTATCAGTCAATAACAATGAAGAGACACTTATTAAGGGCTTACTGTATGCCAGGCTAAGCTCTGAGAATAGAAAAATACAAAACAAAAAGGAGTTTACATTCTATTGGGTAAGATGCCATTATCTTCATCCACTATTTTCCAGACTCTTATTACCAAGAATGAAGGTCCACCAAGTCTCTTCTGGCCCACTTTATTAAGATATTTTCTTTTTGGTCTTTTTTGAAGACATTTTCTAGATGTATAATCTATTTGGGCAGACAGGACACCCACATAAAGAGACAAGACAGTCCAATGAGACAGAGTAGTGTGGTAGAACTGGACTTGAAGTTGGTTACGGTCTGGGTTTGACTCTCACCTTGGACATTTCTTCTCTATTTTCCCATAAGCAGGTCACATCCCTTTTCCAGGCTTCAGTTTCCTTATTGATAAATGGGGGTGCCGATGCCTAGAATACTTACCTCCCAGGGCTGTTGTGAAGAACATTGTGTGAAAAAGGCACTCCGTAAACCTTTAAGCACTGTCCATATGACAGATACCACTGCTAGGTTGTGTTGAGAATCAAACAGGAAGTGTGGACAATGAGGGCTCTAGAAATTCAGAAGGAAAAGTGATTGCCAAGGGCTGGGGTAGTTTCCTGGAGGCTGGATTTGAGCTGGATCTTGAAGAAAAGTTTGGACACAGATTTGGAGAAGAAAGGATGTTCCAGGGGGAGGGGACTTGATAGAATGTAAACAACCTGAGGGCAGGCATTACTTTACTTTGGTCTTCATGTCTTCAGTGTCTAGCATGTTCCTGGCACACAGTAGGTGCTTAATAAATCCTTATAAACTGGTCAAATATAAGTCCTCTGAGGGCAAATTGTTTAAATTTGAACTTTGTATTCCCAGTGTTTAATGTAGTACCTGGTGTATAACAGGAGCTTAATAAATGCTTATTGATTGATTGAATATAAGTCCTTTGAGGACAAATTATTTAATTTGGACTTTGTATAGCAGGTACTTAATAAATGCTTATGATTATGACATAGAAGGGAGAATTTGCCCAACACGTTGGGACGATGCAGTATGGGTCAGTTTGGCTGGAGAAGAGAGTTCATGTTGGGGAATAGTGGGAAATACACTTGGAGAAGTGTGTAAGCAAGGTAATGAGTGTGGAGTGCCTTGAATGTCAGAATAGGGGTTGTAGACCATATTCAAGGGGGTTAATGTGGATAATGGTGTTTCCAAAAGAGTGGATTGGAGTGCTACTTATCTGTGCACTTGTGCATAGAGTCATGGTGCCTAGGATTATCATTTAGCTATGAAAGGGACCTCAGGGGTCATCTAGTCCAGTCTCTCATTTTATGAAAACTTCATGGGACACTGGCAAAATATTGGCTTTGGAGTAGAGGACCTTGGGTCATTTCCCACCTCTGACACTTAAATGTTGTGTGCTCTTGGGCAGGTCACTTACAACCTCTTTGGGCAGCATTTTCTTCATCTTTAAGGTGAGGGGATTGGATTAGATGGTCTGCACAATGAGGAAACTGAATAGACTGTATGTTCATTGAGACTACAGATTGCTTTGTTTTTATATATCAAGTAGCTGGCGCACAATAGGCAACTAACAGTCTGTTGAATTGAATTTTAGAGATGAGAAAACTGAGTTTCAGAGAGACTTACTTACTTATATACTAAGACACATTTAGTAAGTTCTGGAGGTAGGATTCAAATCCAGGTTCCCATAAATTCAGGAACAGTACTTTCCCAAATCTGAACAAGTCAGCAACTAAAAGCCATCTGTTTTTAAGTGTTCTGGCATTTACTTATTTTTCATCTGTTCTGCCTCTGGCACTTGGTGACTGTATGGTCCTGAGGAGATTCCGTAGCCCTCGGGGCTCAGCAGCCGGTAGCCTTGGAAGCATGGAGTCTGGAGTCAGGAAGACTTGAGTTTGAGCCCCCAAGGCCCACTCTTAGTGACTCTGTGAGTCTAAGTAAGTGACCTGACTGCTCTCAGCTTCAGTTTCTGCATCTCAGAGATGGGGATCATACTAGTGGTTACATCACAGAGAGAGAAAATGCTTTGAGACCTTGAAGTGCTATAGAAATCTAATGACCATTATGATGATTATTATTTTCTGTAAGTTTGGAGGGGATGCCACCCTGTGTTTTTAGAAGGACTGTCCTCTTCTGGGACTTCCTATAGCATTGAAATCATACACCCTATCCTTCATTTGAACCAAACGCAGACACTTTAAAATTTAGGGGTGAGGGGAGCAGGGTAGGAGGGTGCAGAATGAAAGTAAATTTTGAAAGAAGTTAAGCATATCTTTTGGGGGCATCTAGGTGGTACAGTGGATAAAGCACCAGGGCCTAGAGTCAAGAAGACCTGAATTCAAATTTGACTTCAGATACTTATTAGGTCAAGTCACAACCCTGTTTGCCTTAGTTTCCTCATCTGTAAAAAATGAGCTGGAGAAGGAAGTGGCAAACCACTCCAGTTTCTTTGTCAAGAAAAGCCCAAATGGGGTCATGAAATGTTAGACTTGACTGAACAACAATAATAAAAAAGCAGATCTTTTTAAATGTGAAGAAGTTTGAATTCCTTTTTATTTTCACCTGAATCCTCTTGCCCCCAGGCCCTACCAGCCCAATTATAACTCAGAAACAGAGCTCAGATCTCTGGGCTGGGAGCTGGGGAAAGGGAAGCTTTGGTTTATGAAGGAAACATGATCTCTGCCTCCGCTTAAGTGGCAGTACCGTGAGCTACTGTAGTTTCTGCCCAGGCATCATTAATGCTTCTAAACTGCTTGATAGTTGCAGATAGGTGACCTTGAAAAGAACAGCGGAACAGGAGAAAGATAAGAGTCCATGCATGATCTACAGCAAGGGGCTTTCTGGTGATCTTCAAGATATCTTAAGTAAAGACAGCTTTGGGCCAGAAAGCCAGGAGCAGGGTGGAGAAAGGGAGACCACCCAGAATTTCAATAACCCCACACAATAAGGGTTTGACTTTTGAAAATTCCTTGGCCGGTGTCTAGGTTTTAGAATGATCCTTCTTGTTGAGAAAACCAGGCTGTTGTCTTTGAAATCCTGAATCCTGAGGAGGACCTTGTCTTTTTACAAAGAGGTCATCAGAGTTGATTGTGTGTGAAATGGGGATGGGGCCAGAGAATAACCATCCCCATCCTTCATGGGCCCCGGGCTAGTTGGTTGCTGAAGGTAGAAGGCTCTGCATCATTTCTAGCCCTCAGTTAAGTGGGGAAATGGAAGAAGGTTTGATTCCCTACTGGGATATCCTAACTAGGGTGTTTCTATTGTAGTATTGTGATAGCCCCAAAGATCTGGAGCCTACCAGCTTCTCTGAGATTTATTTGTGGCAGGCTGCCTCTGGCATGCTGGGCAAGGCTCATCTGCCAGAAATGTCCATATCTCATGCTTGTACTTCCCACTTAATTCAGTCATTTCCCCTGCCTTCTTTCTCCGCTCTTGGGTGAGATTTTAAGCCAGGTCTTTCTTGATTCCAAATACAGTACAACTTTTTTTATTTATTTACTTATTTTTTATCATGCCTTTGGTGAATTTTTGCAGTCTTTTCTGATATAAATTCCCTGCTTCTCCCATCCTTAACCCTCTCTTATAGCAAAGAAAAAAAAATAGCAAAGCAAAACTAACCTATCACAAATGATAATGATGATCACATATGTACAGTCCTTCCCTTCACCCAAGGAGGGATGGGTGTGACCACCTCTGATAGCTAGGATCAAGATTGCTCAACAACAATATATCTAAATTCAGCTGCCTTTTGAATGGTTTTCATTTACCTTTTATATTTTTTTTGGTCTATATTGTTCTCCTCATTAGCTTAGGAGACAACCAATTATATTATTAGCATGCAATGATGTTTTATGATAATAATATGATAATCTTAATATTCTCAATATATTATGATAGCTAATAATATCAATTAACATTTATACAGTGCTTTAGGATTTACAAAACACTTTGCAAATATTTTATTGAATCCTTACAACAGTTCTGGAAGGTCAATGCTATTATTATTCCCATTTTATAGATGAAGGAACTGAGGCAAACAGAGGTTAAGTGACTTACCCAGGGTTGTACAGGTAGGGAGTGTCTGAGACTGGATTTGAACTCATGTCTTCCTAACTCCAGGTTGTTTCTCTTTACAAAAGTTGTTACAAATCTTGCCATGTTTCTCTGAATTCCTCATATCCATAATTTCTTATGGCACACTGATATTACATAACATTAACTTGCTACACTTTGTTTCAGCTCTCCTCCAACCAATGGGCACCCACTTTGTTTCCAGGTTTTTACTTGTGTAAAGAGTGCTGTTCTAAACACTTTATTACACATGGGACCTCCATTCTGCTGCCTTCCCCTCCTCTCTCCTCTCCCTTTCTTTCCCTGTCCTCTATCCTTTCCTCTCCTTTCTCTACTTTTTTGGGGAGAAATGCATTGTAGTGGGATCGGTGGGTCAAAGATTATGAATGATGTAATAACCAGTCACCCAATTCCAAATTATTTTCCAAACAGCTGGATGAAAGCGCAGTTCCATAAACAGAGGCTTAGTGTTTCTGCCCTTTTCCCACTCCACCCCACTCTCTCTTTATGTATAGTCATGTATGTATATACTACATATGTATGTCATATACATTTGAATGCAGCCCTAACATTTCCAAAGCTGTGTTTTTAAGCCGCTTTTGTGTCTCATGTAAAGCTCTCCTGCAACAAAGGCTGCTTTTTGAAAGACAGGCTCAGCAATTAGGCCTGATAAACTTCTCCCTGACTAAATTGCTGGCAAAAATGTGCTCATAGCATCAAGGGAGCCAGTATTAATAGGGCCTAATTAATGGGGACTAATTTGGTGTTACAATGGAAACAGGGTAGCTGTGTGTATTCTAACTCTAGTAAAATGTGAATTGGTCTCCAATGGAGTTTGAAATTTAGACCCAATTAACTTAACCATGCAAGCTCCTGGAAGATTTACAGATATTAGTATAACTCTCTAATTGGTGTGCCCTCTGAACCCTGACACTGTCACTCTGGGGGTTTCAGGGGGCTGGGTTCTCTTGAATCAGATCTTGCCACTTTCTGCCAGTGTCTGCAGCAGGGTCATTACTTTCCCACATTGGATAGCATAGGCTTGTGCTGTGAGGATGAACATTGGCATGTACTTACCTGGGGCCTCCTTGGCTTCAAAACACTTTGCCAATTCATCAGACAATGGCTTTTATTGAGTGTCCACTGAATACTGAGATGAGCTGAGCTGTCCTATTCATTGGTGCTGAGTCAGTTGGTAGCTGTCTTGTCCATGAGAAAATTCACCATCAGGTAATTGTTTGGGATTGTCTGGCAAAACCAGACCAAACTTGATGGGTGCCCATGGTTCTGTCTTCCAGAATCCACATTAAAAATGTGACAAGTAGACTGGTCTGAGGAGTAAGCTCATGTCTGCAGTTGTTTGGTAAGGTTAATCCTGGATAATGTGAACATTTGCTGGAATGGCTAAAGCACTAAATATTACAAAGAATCACAGACTTAGAGCTGGAAGGAATCTTTGTGATCCAGCTGATGAGGAATCAGAAGAACAGAGAGGCAAAGGGATCTATTTGTCATACATCTAAGATCACGGGATCATTGGCCTGGAGCCGGAAGGAAGCTCAGAGGCCATCTGGCCAAACACCCCCACTTTGCAGATGGGGAAACCAAAACCCTCTGGGAAGTGAACTTCCCTGGAACACAGCTGGTATCTCAGACAGTATTTGAAACCTCCCAAGTCCAGTTCTCTATCCACTACACCATCCTACCTCTCAGTGGAGAGGATCAGCTCATTAGTGGGACCCAATATTAATAATAGCTGGCAGTTAAATAATAATTTAAAGTTTGCAAAGTGCTTTCCATTATCTCATTTGAGCCTCACAACAACCCTAGGAGGTAGGTGCTAGGAGTATTATTAGCCCCATTTTATATATGGGAAAACCAATGGTAAGTGGCTTGCCCACAACTAAGTAATTAATTGGAGGTGAGATTTAAACTGAGGACTTCTTTACTCCAAGGCTAACACTCTGTCCACATTGCCCCACTACTCAGAGAGATGATACGCAAATGCTTGAAGGTCCTGGACGAGTCACTTAACCCATCTCTGCCTCGGTTTCCTTCTCTATAATATGAGATTAGTAATAATAGCATCTACTTCCAAGGGTTGTTGTAAGGATCAAATCATGTATTTTTGGAACACTGAAAACCTTAACAAGCTGCATGAAGTTGATGTTAGTTACTATTGTATGATTCCTTTTGAGGCAGAGTGCTGTGGTGAAGAATGACCTGACCTTATGGTCGAGAGATATGTGGGTCTGAAACCTACTTCCAACATTTCCATTGTGGCAGAATGGATTGCTTCTCTGCAGAGCAGCTATATTAATATAAGTATAATGCTTGTTGAATTATTACTTGTGGTGCCGATGTTACAAGGTTATCGTGCATATCACAATGAGGTAATTTATGTAAAAACCCTCCCTAAATGCCAACTATTCTCAATGGGTCCACTTTAGTGATACTGTCCCACTTTTCTTTTAGACTTTCAAACCAGAAGTTTCTGGTCAACACTGACATTAGACAGTGCTTAGAATTTAACCATAACATATGCATATTCAGGTGATCTATTTTTCTATAAAAAAAATTCTTGACAGGCAATTCAAATAAAAATATTAGCTCTCAGATGAAGCCATTATCTTTCAAACTGGTACAAATTAAAACAAATCTTTTAGTTCATCAATCAAGGAAACAGACCTCCAAGTGAAGGAAACGAGAGTTTAAACCAGAATGGTAATCAATGTCACCTCAGAAGTGGTGCTGTTGAGTGGTTGGAGCTGTGGACTTGGAGACAGTTGGCCTGGGTTCTAATCACATGCTAACACTTGGCAGGTGGCATGCCTGGGTTTAGTAACAAAAACTCTCTAAGCTTCAGCTTTCTCACCTGTAAAATGCGAACACTAACCCTCGAGTGAATCTCATACAACAGTTGTTGTAGAAGGTGCTCTCTAAACATTGAGGGGCTATATTAATGTGAATTCATGTTGTTTCAGGAAAATCTTTCTTTCCAAGCTATGGCATATTGTATATTACATATTGGCATCATGTAAAGAAAAGTTCAGCTACATAGCATAGAAAGCACAACAAATATATCCCAACCACATGAGCCTCAGCAGAGAAGGTGTTCAGTAGGACAAGAGCTATTTTTAGAGGACAGTAAAAGGATTTCAATACTGAAAATGAACCTCCCTCTCCATATTTGCTAGCCTATGTCCCATATGTTGGATGGGTCATTTTCAGTGTCAAAATTCACCTTTTCTACATCACCCCCTTTTTACAGACGCTAGTGAGACCTGTTTTTCCCACTTCAACCAACGCACTTCTTATTACCAGCAGCCTGGATTTTCCCTGAAATACATTCCTGTCAACTGGGTGAGAAAGTAAAATGGTGAAAAATAGATCATTCTTCTTCTGACCCCAAGTACTATTTGTACAGTAAGAAAATAACAACAATTATAATAATAACTAGCATTTATATAAAACTTTTAAAATATGTAAAGCATTATCTCATTTGATCCTAACAATAATCCTGTCAGGTAGGTGCTATCTCCATTTTATAGAAGAAACTGAGACTGACCAAGTTTAAGTGATTTGCCCAGGGGCACACAGTAAGTGTCCCAGGTAACATTTGAACTCAGGACGTCATGATTCCAGGTCCAAGGTTATATCCACAGTGCCATCTAGAGGCCAGAAAGACATAGACATAGATATTGGCCTGGCAATGGAAGATCAAAGGGAATTTAGAAGTCAAGTCCAACCCTCTCATTTTGAGATGATAAATATACTTCTTTTCTCAATAAGTCAATCACAAGTAAGCATTTATTAAGTGCCTACTGTATGCAAGGCATAACGATGAGAGCCTTTCTCTACCTTTGCAGCCCCGACTCTGGTTTGTACCTTTTTAAATTTCTTTTTTAGACAACAGCAGTGGCCCCCTAATTGTTGTCCTGTATTTCTGTCTCTCCCCTCTCCAAACCACCCCCTATGTCCTGCCACATTCAGATGCCTGACATAGGTCTGACCATGTTCTCCCATT
Organism: Petaurus breviceps papuanus; assembly: GCF_028583685.1. Lineage (NCBI taxonomy): Eukaryota > Metazoa > Chordata > Mammalia > Diprotodontia > Petauridae > Petaurus > Petaurus breviceps. The sequence goes on from NW_027186303.1 coordinate 2,432,544, forward strand.
TCTCAAGTTCGTGGGTTCAAAGTTAAGACTAGATGGAGGTCAGTTTTTACCTTTCATTTACACATAGACACATACATAGATTTTGTAAATTGTCTCCCCCATCAGACAGTGAGCTGCTGGAGAGTGGGGATTGTCTTTCACCTTTCTTAGTATTTCTAATGCTTGGCATATAGTAGTGCTTAATAAATGCTTGTAGATTGACTGATATTAGGCTGAACTTTTGCTAGTCAGTGGGACAAGTAGCCAGGGAAAGAACAATTGGGCTCAATTAGAGGAGGGGTCCCCTTCCATCAATAGGAAGGGGGCTTTTACCAATAGCCAGGAACCCTAAAGCAGGGCCATCATCAGCTCACTCAATATCGGTCCAGTCTGCATATCCTTGGATCTCCTGGCATGTAATCAGCTTCTATTGGAGTGACTTTGTCCTTCCTCCCCTCTGTTTTTGATTCTCTTTTCCTGCCCCTCTGGACCCTGGGAAACCCCAGAGAGCTGTGTAGTTTCTGGATCAATAAGTGCCTTTGGCTTTGGGAGCGAGGTGCAGAGAGGAGATGATCTGGCCTCAGCTACAGGGATTCATAAGAGCATCCTTCCCCCAGCCAGAGACCAGTGGGTGAGATCTACATGAGGTAGAAGTATGGTTTCAATTCAGCCCTGGCAACAGCGGCCAGCCTGCCCCATTGCCAGCACATATTTCTGTCTTTTAAGTCTCACACTGATTTGAGAGTTTGTAGACAACTTTGTACCTTGGGTCTCAGCCAGGCGTACTGCAGAAACAACTACTTTGGCTTTCACGTTTTCAGTCTCTCCCTCATGCCCCCTGAGGAAGAGAATAATGGTTGTTTTCCAAGCAAATGCTACTTCCCCCACATCCCCACCAAACCCCAATCCCCCTCCCAAGCAAGTATGTGTAGGAGCTGGGGACCTGTGCCTTTCTTTATTGCTTTGGACAATTGTCATCTACCCACATCTTGTTGGTCTCCCTTCTTTTGAGCTAGGAACCCAAGAATCCTGGGGATTTGCACTACCCCATTTATCTTCCACAGTAAGAGGTCTTCAGATGAGCAGCAGCTGGGACATCTGTACCAAAGGGAGCTTGAAACTGTCATTCTGCTGAGATGGGGTCCATTTGTTTTTGGCCCCATTCTGTTGGATATAGCATGGGAGTAGTGAAAAGTGTACTGAACTGACAATTGGAAAAAATGGTGAGCTTGGGCCCCATTCACTGGGGACTGGGACAAAGCATTGTGTTGTAGAGGGAAGTATAGCAACTTGGGTACAAGTCCTGGCTTTGACAGCAACTTAGGATGTGACCTCAGCTAAATTATGTTACATCTTTGGTCCTCAGTTTCTTTATAAGTAAAAACTTTTCCAGTGAATCTGTGATGAGATAGAGAGGGAGGGAGGGAGGTAAGGAAGGAGAGAGAGGAGAGAGGGAGAGAGAAAGAAAGAGAGAGACAGATAGACAGAGACACAGAGAGAGAAGGAGAGACAGAGAGAAAGAGAGAGAGAAAGAGACAGATGGACAGACAGAGACACAGAGACACAAAGAGAGGAGAGAGAAAGAGACAGAGAAACACAGAGAGACAGAGAGAAGAGGAGAGAAAGAGAAAGACAGACAGAGAGTAAGAGACAGAGACAGACAGAATAAGAGAGAGAGAAGAGGAGAGGAGAGAAAGAGACAGAGACAGACAGACAAAGAGTAAGAGACAGAGACAGACGCAGACAGAGTGAGTGAGTGAGAGAGAGAGAGAGAGAGGCGCAGAAACACACACACACATACAGTTATCATTTATTAAAGTGCTTACTATGTGCCGAGCTCTGTGCTAAGCACTTGGGATACAAATACAAGCAAAGTAGACTGTCCTTGACCTCAAGTAGCTTACATTCTAACAGGCAAAGACAACTAGAAATGGGAGAGGTACCTAGGTGAGGAGATAGAAAAGTTTGGAAAGAGCATCAAGCTGGCAGTAAAGCGAACATGATTTCAGTGACTCACCAGCTTGTAGTCCAGGTTAGGGAGTCACCAACCAAGAGACCAGGCCCCTGGACAGAGATTTCTCCAGGATGGAAAGATGCTGGAAAGGAGGTGGAGAAACCGGGACAGAGAAGCAAGCTGGGAGTCTCCCTCTAGGTCCCTCCAGTGATACAGACTGCAGCCCATGCGCAGATGGCAGCCTTGTCCATGTGACTCCTGTCCAAGCCCTCCCCCAGATTCTCCATAAGACATCTTCCTAACGAGCTGGGGGGCTTCCTTAATTTCTCTTCATTCATTTTCTAGAGTGAATTCAATTCCACAAGCATTTCTTTGGTGCCTATTAGGTTCAGGGTACTATATTAGGCATTGAGGAGTCATAGGAAAAAAAAAAAAGAAACACTACCTGCCTTCAAGAGGCTTACATTCTATTGGGGAAAATGGCATGCATACAGATGAGTCAATATAAATATATACAAAGTAATCAATGAATTGACCAATCAGTCAGAACCTCAGATTCTTCACTGGTGAAATGAAGAGGTTGGATTAATAGAAAAGTTCATGTTTCTGTGACACCTGAAGATTTTAAAAGTGCTTTCCTTCACCATCCTGTGAAGTTTGGACCAAGAGTCATTTCTCTCACTTAGTAGAGGGGTCAGAGACTTTGAAAGATTTGCTCAGGGTCATGAGATCACAAGGTGTGGAGGGGGTTCAAAGCCTGGTCTCATGATTCCTTATTCAGTTTGGTGGGTACTGTGCTATGGTCTCCAAGGGCCCTTCCAACTCTGATTCTTTTTGATTCACGGAATTTGAAAGTTGGAAGAGACTTCAGCATCCATGTAGTCCAATCCCTCCAGGAAATGAATCCCCATATTACATACTACATCCCCACATTGCATTACTCAACACCTGTTGAGTGATCATTCAGCCTGGGGAGAAGCAGTCCAAGGAGAAGGAAATCACCACCACCTCCAAGGCATCCTGCTCTAGACAGCTCCCATTGGCAGGAAGTTGTTCTCAACATCAAAGCCTTTTGACCACTCCTACTCATTGTTCCTAGCTCTATTCTCTGGAACCACAGAACAAAATTGAATTCTACTTCCATGTGACAGCGCTTCAGATAGCTGAAGATGGTTATTACACCCCACCCCTCACTCCCTGAGTCTTCTCTTCTGGAGGCTAAACATCTCTAGTTCTTTCCACCAATCCTCATGTGATACAGACTCAAGGCCCTTCACCATCCCGGCTGCCCTCCTCTGGACACTCTTCAGCTCATCAACATCTTTCTTAAAACCCTGTTGCCCAGAACTGGACACAATCCTTCACATGAGCTCTCATGGAGACAGAAAACAGCAAGATGATCACCTCTCTACCCCTGGAAGCCATGCTTCTCTTAATCCATCCCAAGATGACATTACCTACTTTTTGGCTGCCATATCCCATTGCTTGCAGTCCTCTCAGACCCCTAGATCTTTTTCAGAATAACTGCTGACTCATCCATGCTTTCCCCATGTCATTTTTGTGAAGTTCAATTTTTGTACCTAAGTGTAAGACTTTGCATTTATCCCTATTGAATTTTACCTTGTTATGTTCAGCCCTAGTCTACCAAGGTCCTTTTGGATCTTGACTTGACTTGCAGTGGGTCAGCTATCTCTCTCAACTTGGTGTCATCTACAACTTAAATGAAATGAGCATATTGTCCATTCTTTGATCCAAGTTTCTGATAAAATGTAAAATGGCACAGAGCCAAACACTGGGTCTAGGCTCCTAGGTTGGGTATCGTCAGTATAAAACAGACTGGAAAGATTTTCACCAGGTAGAATGCCTAGGGGTTGTTTCATTTTTCCTGTTTTCAAAAAATAAATTAAAAACCAGGTTACCCAGGAAGTTACTGTGTGAATAATAACCCTCAGCAGATTAGAGATAGAAGGGACCTTCACCATTTTGGGCCTGGGTTTCCTCACATGTAAAGTGAGAGGATTGCACTAGATTACTTCTTTTTTTACTTAACAGTATTTTTATTTTCCTCCAATCACATGTAGAGTTTTCAATATTCTCTTTTATAAGATTTTGAGTTCCAAATTTTTCTCCCTCTCTCTCATCCCCCCCTCAAGATAGCAAGCAATCTGATATAGGTTATATATGTACAATCATGTTAAACATATTTCCACACTAGTCATGTTGTGAAAGAAGAATCAGAACAAAAGGGGAAAACCACAAGAGAGAAAAAACAACAACAAAAAAGTGTGAGAATCATCTGCTTTGCTCTGCATTCAGACTCCACAGTTCTCTCTCTGGATCTGGATGGCATTTTCCATCATGAGTCTTTTGGAATTGTCTTAGATCATTGTCCTGCTGAGTAGAGCTTCATAGTGCATTATCACCCAATGTTGCTTTTACTGTGTACAATGTTCTCCTGGTTCTGCTCACTTCATTCAACAACTAGACGACTTCCAAGGTCTCCTCCAGTTCTAAATACACTATAATCCTAAATCATTTATTCTCTCTAGTCCTCAGTCTCCTCAAATGTAAAAGAAGTAGGTTGGACTTCATGACTTATAAGATCTCTTTCAGTTTTAATCGCTGATCCTAAGTCACATAAGCTTTCTGGACCTCAATTTCCTTTTATCTATCTATCTATCTATCTATCTATCTATCTATCTATCTATCTATCTATCTATCTATCTATCTATCTATCTAGCCATCCATTCAGCCAGCCAGCCAGCCATCCAGCCATCTCTCTCTCTCTCTCTCTCTCTCTCTCAACTTGATATTTCAGGTCCATTTCAGCTTTACATCTATGATCCTATGATTCTCTAATCCAACCACCTCATTTCACACACAAGTAGATTTTGACTGAGAGCAGGAACTGCCTGTTATCCCATTGAGGTTGTCCAATCCTGTGGAGTACTGAGAATTGGGGAGAATATTTGCATTGAAAGCCAGCACAGCTGGCAGCTCAGAGCATCCTTTGGGGTTAGAGGAAAGGAGGCATTTTTTGGCTTCCATTTCAAAGACCAGTGGTTTATTTGCAAGATCTTCTCTGACAATGTTTTTGGTGGAATCCAAGATTATTTTGAAATGGGCCTTTCAGTTGTTGAATTCTCCAAATGCCAGTCAGGAAGATTCATTGAATATTTTTATTTTATTGTAAATTTAAGAGGACAGAAAGCCACTGATCCATCACTTGGCCCAGGACCATGAACCATGAAAATTCCTGCTTTCCATTTTCACCACAAGTACATAGTTTGAATCTGCCTATATTTCTACAGGAAGGTCTAGCCATAGGCATAGCAAACTGGGTGATTCAGACCCAGTGTGGTCTTTGTTTTCCTGGTTTGAGCAACTTCAGTTGACAATTCACATTGGTTTGTTTTAATTTTGAGTTCTTAATCTTTTTTGGTGCTGTGGACCTCTTTGTCTGGGGAAACCCATGGACTTGATGGTATTCCTCACTGCGTTTCCATTCTTGTCTTCCTTGCTCTTTAGGTGGGACAATTAGATCACTGTTCAGTCTCTCATTTCCTCTCCAACACACGTGCTTCCTTCCCTCTGTTGAATTCTAGTCCTAATGCTCCTTGAGGACAGAAACCATCTTTTGCCTATGTTTCTATCCCCAGTGTTTTAGCACACTGCCTGACACATAGTATAGTAAATGCTTATTGAAAAGAATTGAATCTGGCCAGCTGTGACTCTGAATAAATGTTCGTTTGACTAATTATAATTGTTATAATTATATATTTTTATACATGTATAATAATATGCAATTACATGTCACCTTCTGGAAAACAGACCTTTTTCATTAATTTTGTTTGTCCTTTGTTTTCTATGTAGATTGCAGCTCTTCCCTTTGGAGTAATTTCATTATACCGCACTGACTCTAATTGTAATAACATTCCCTATTTCAAAAGATCTTCAAGGATTACAAAACGCTTTCTTCACAACAACCAGGAAAAGCAGGTTAAAGAATGTCCTATCTGTCACATTTTATAGATGATGAAAAGGAGGCACAGAGAGGGAAGTTAATTTATATGATTATAATCTAATATAAACTAATAAGTATCAAGTCAGAATTCAAACTCAAATTTCTTGATTCTAGGCCTCAAGTGCTTTTCATTATACCCTGTTTTTGTGTCATCACAGAATCATAGACTCTTATCTCTTCTGTTCTCTGATACCAAATCCAAACACCCTTTCTGGTTCAAGTTCTGGTATTTTCATGATCTCAAGCAAGTCATTTTACCTCTTTAGGCCTCAGTTTCCCCATCTGTAAAAGGAAGGGTTTAGACTATATTATTGTATACATTGAGGAACACACCATTTCTCCCAATAGAGTGTAAGATCTTTGAGGACAGGGACATAGAAACTGGAAGTTAGAATCTCAGAGACCATTCAATCTAACTCCTACCTGAAAAAAATAGCTAACATTTATGTAGTGCTTAAAAATTTGCAACTTGCTTACAAATATCTCATTTGAGCCTCACAACAAACCTGGGAGGTAGGTGCTATGTTATCTTCATTTTACATATGAGGAAACTGAAGCAAGCAGAGGTTAAGCGCCTTGCCCAGGTTCATACCGTTAGAAAAAGGCTCCTTTCTATGTTTGTGACAAGTTGTTGTCTATACTGACCTCTGACAAGAGGGGCGTCTCTGCCCACACTGAGACCTCAGGGCTCCTCACTCGAGAGGGTGGGAGAGGAAAGAGGGGACCCGTTGCCTAGAAAAGAACCTCCTGGGTAGGGATGTCCAGGTACGCCCACAACCTCCCTCTGTAAGCTTGGTGCTGCAATATGTCTCCTCTGGGAAACATTAGCTGGGGCTCCTGCTGTGTGGGCAGAATCCTCCAGCACATGAGAAAATATCAGCAAGGAAGTCAGGAGTCACTACATCAGCTCGTTCTATGATATTCTATCCAGTAAAACACAGACCCAGCCTTTGCCCTGGACAAATGTGCAGTGGCCCAAATATCATCTACATGCTAAGCATTCTCAGCTCTGCCCAAAGGCATTCAACCACTGCTGACAATGCTGCCCGTTTTAAAGGTGTCTTTCCATTCAGTGTTGCCTTCTGTCCTCAAAACTTCCATGCAAAGAATTAGGGTAGGCAGAGAAAATTGCTATGAGTCAATAGAGCCTTAATTAGGAATCTTTGTGCTTGGGATATCACACTTGTAAGTGTGTCAGTTAAGGTGTGGAGGAGGAAAGGCGCTAAGATTGGGAAGAGTGTCTGGGGCTCCAAGGTTGCGGCTAAGTGGTCTGCTGGGGGCTGGGGGAGAGGAGTGGCGTGGGGGGAGGTGGTCCCTCCCATCTGCTACTGATATCTGCTGGGTTTTCATGTTTAAGCGTTCCCCATGGTTTCTTTCTCGGTTGTTTGTCTGAACTATTTTTGCTAATAATGCTACAGTTTCTAGGCTGATTTTATGATTCTAGATTGGGCACCATCCAAAAAGCAAACTAGGCAAATTTTTATGATGACTGGTCACTCGGTAGAATGCCCAGGGCATGGTGGGCTGCCCACATCCTCTGAATTCAGTCTCTAACGTGGTACTGTGGGGCAAAGCTTTGGTTGGCTCATCCTTGTTATGGCTTTGTCAGTGTATATATATATTTTTCTGTATAGCTCAAAGTTTGCAACAGTGAGAGACCAAAGATTTTAAATTTAAATCCTTCAGGTATGATCTGTTATTCTCCCTCCTTTGCTAAGGCCAACCAAAAGTGTTTTTCTTCAATGTAGTTTGTTTCTTGACCCTTCCCCACTGATAATGCCATGTTTTCTCATTCATACTGTATATATTTTATATGTACAGGTTTTTTTTAGTATGTTTCTCCCCTTAGAATGTGAGCCCATTGTGGGTACTTGCACTTTTAAAAAGAAAAGTCCTTAATTCTTAATAATATGCCTGACACATAGCAAGTACTTAACACATATTTGCTGACTTACTGATTGACCGATGTGTTCTCTTTTAGCAACATGTCAGCCAAGGTAGTTAATGGGATCAAAGGCTGGGTTTGGGGAGGCAGAGTATCCATCCCACAAGGCAGGGAAGCCAGCCTTGCTGCAACCCCCTGGGAGAGAGACAAAAGGCAGCATGTGTCAGGCAGGATGAACCTCCACCATGACCACCATGCCCCCCTCAGCCCCTGATGGAGCTCGAACCCAAGAGCCCTGGGAGTAGCAACATTAAATAATGACGTTAATGATGATGCAGATCCCCATACTCAGCTGCTGCGCCTGAAGGACCATGGGACTTTTCCCTCTGATGGCAGCTGAAACCTTCCTATGTGCTGGCTCTGGAGGGCAGGGACTGTCTGACTTTTCTTTTGGTAATCACAATGCTTAGCACCATGCTCAGTGCATAGGAAGCACTTATAAAGGCTTCATTCATTGATTCATTCATTGTTTGGCCGCCCTGTGGCGAGCTTTGGGAAGGGAATAAGTGAGAGTCGCTCAGGGTGGCCAGGATGGGCTGCAAACTCCATCATGGGAGGGCTGAGGAGGAGATCTCCAGGTTGAAGAGCCATTTGAGTTCTTGATTGGAGTGTTCAGGGCGAGGGAGCAGATGGGTCTGTTTTACTCTGCCCTGGTCAGCCACATTGAGAGGATTATGGTCAGTTCTGAGCATCACATTTTATTTGGGGGGGGGGCTTGGTAGCATTTTTGTTGTTGTCATTAGTTATTTATTTCTAAACTTAAATACCGAATAAAGTGAGCCCCTGCATGTACACAACAGTGCATACCCAGATGACTGTACACGAAACTACATTTTTCTGTTCTGCAGACTATAGAGTGCTTTTCTAAGGATGTTGCGAATTCATCATGGGACTTTTGAAGCTGCCCTCTTGGCTGTGTTTCCTTTAGTTACCATCTTAGGATTCATATTTGAAGAAGAATATTGGCCAAAGGACAAGCTTCCGAAAAAGGGTTACCTGGGTGATGAGGGGACTAGAGATTATTCAGCAGGAGCATAAGAAAAGGAACTAGGTCTGTTTCACCTGAGGCCAGGAGGGGCTCAAGCTCTGCAGTGGAGAGGAGACTGGGGTCATTCTGCTCGGCCCCGAAGGCAGGGCAAGAAGCAATGGGTGGAACTGGAGGATGGGCAGAAACTGGCTAAAGCCTAAATATTATTAGAATTGTCCCAAAATAGAATCAGTTGCCTTGGGAGTCAGTGAGTTGGAATAATAGTGTGTATGTATATGACACTTTAAAGTTTGTGAAACACTTTACAAATATTTTATTTCGTCCTCACGACAACCCTGGGAGGTAGGTACGACTATTATTCCCATTGTGTGAATAAGAAGGTTGAGGCAGGCAGAGGTTAAGTGACTTTCCTAGGGTCACACAGAGAGGAAGTGTCTGAGGCCAATTCGAATTTAGGTTTTCCTGACTCCAGGTCCAGACTCTATCCACTATGCCAACCAGCTGCATCCCTGTTGCTAGACATCCTCATACATGGACGTGTTGAGTACTCACCGGGGCTTTTGTAGAGGGCATTCCTGGGCATTTAGCAGACTAAATGATCTCTGAAGTCCCTTCCAACTCTGAGATTTTGGACTTTTGATATCTTGGCATCAGATTTGTGGGGGAATAAAGAGATAATGGCAGTGGCAGGGAAGTGGCTGAAGGAAACAGGAGGAGGGCAAAAGAAGAAAATAGGAGTGGACTAAGAGAAGTACACCATAATATGTCAACAATCTTGCTAACCTACCATCCTGTATGACTACTGTCCTGTATGACTGCCTGTTTATACTAAGTCCAGTCCTTTCCTCCTTCCCTCCCTCCGTCCTCTCTCCCTCCCTCCCTCCCCCCCTTCCCCTTGTTCTCCTTCTTCCCTTCTTCCTTCCTTCCTTCCTTTCTTCCCTCCCTCCTTCCCTCCATCTCCCTTCCCTTCCCACCTAGTCTCCTTTAGTGAACTAAGGAACTAAAGTCTTGTACTGAACTGAACAAATGTAGCAGGGAAATGTTCCAGGGGATGCTCACAGGATCCAAAGGGAGTGCTTCACCCTTCAAGGTGAATGTTCCTCACCTTATCTTGTGTGTTAATCGGCCCCTTTGGAAGTCCAGAAAGGCCCACAGGCAGCTAGGTGATACAGTGGGTAGGAGTCAGGAAGACTTGAGTTCAATGCCTGATTCAGGCACTTTCTAGCTGGGTGACTCTGGCCAAGTCCCCTAACCTCTCTCACCCTTAGTTTCCTCATCTGTTAAATGGGGATAATAAAAGCACCTACCTCACAGGGTTGTTGTGAAGATCAAATGAGAAAACATGGAGTACTTTGTGAACATAAAATCATTATATAAATGCTAATTATTATTATTATTTATAACATTTTCTCAAAATATTGTTTTAAATGCATAAAATCCATAGGCTTACAAAGGAAACAAATTCTATTAAAATAGTTATCAAAATACTAAAAAAAAAAAATCATGGATCCCAAGTTAGGAATGCTGTTCCAGCGGCTAGGTGAGAAGGTGAAGTGAGGTTACCCACATTTTAAATCTCTGGGAGGTTGTATGTGTGTCCGTGTATATTTGTGAGTGTGTATGTTTGTGTGTGAGTGTATGAGTGTGTCTGTGTGTGTGAATGTGTGAGAGTTTGAGTGTATCTCTGTGTGTGTTTTTGTGTATAAGCATGTATGTGTGTGTCAATGTGTGTGTGATAGTTTGAGTGTGTGTGTGTGTGTGTGGAATGTGTTTTAGAGGGTGGGTGTGGCCCTAGAGGCCTTATATTTATTTCCCATCACTTATCTTGAGCTGTTGAATGTCCCATCTGGGAACAGTTACCACAGGTAGAACAATAGAGGGAAATATGTCCAGAATGTTATCTGTGGGTCTTGCCAACTCTGGCTTCCTCCCAATTGGCAGAGATCAGGGGCTCCCTGTTCCAGCCCCCCCTGTATTTGGCCCATTATTAGAAGTCAGAAAAGTGAAGTTCCTGGGCCTCTTCTCTCATTCTGGCCCTGAAAGAAAAGGTCAAACCCAGGCGGTTGATGATCACTCTGCTCTCAAAGCAGGGACAGCTTGATAGGGAAGCTCTAATGGCCAGCTACCTTAAAGATGAGGAGTGGGGCCATGTTTGTTTCCTTATTGAATCATGGATTGGAGAAGAATCTTTAGGGATGGTTGGCCCTAAGGAAGAAGTAGAGAGAGCAGATCACTTCATGCCTAGCACCTAGCAAAGCACATAGGGTTCTAACATTAAAGCTGAAAGTCCATTGATTCAGCAGATGAGGAAATTAAGGCAAATGGAGCTTAAGTGACTTGCCTGCATCACACTGTTAGTAAGTGTTTAAGGCAGGATTTGAATTTGGGACACTCTGACTACAAGTCCAGTACCTTACTATGACATCCTGATTATGCTTTTGCTCATAATATTTATACAGCACTTCAGAATTTGCAAAGCAGTTTATAGATGCTCTTCAGCTTGAGTCTTAAAACAAACTTCTGAGGTAGGTATTACCAACATTTTTTTTTTAGCTGGCTGAACCTGTGATTTTATAAGTAATAGAAGCTGCTATGAATAACTCCCTTTATTGGAGAGGCTATGTGGCACACTGAATAGAGCACCGGCCCTGAAGACAGAAGGACCTGAGTTCAAATCTGGCCTCAGACACTTAACACACACAAAAAACTAGCCATGTGACCTTGGGCAAGTTACTTAACCCCAATTGCCCTCCAAAAAGCAAAAAAAAAAAAACTGCCTTTACAAATTGGCACCTGCGCTGTAGCTTATAGTCCTAAAGAGCTGGTTGGGACATCGAGAAGTCAAGTGACTTTCCCAGGGTCACACAGCCAGGATGCAGCATTACTAGAACCTGAACCTTCTGCTGTTGATTATGGCAGCTGGCTGGTGCAGTGGCTAGAGTGCCAGGTCTGGAGTTAGGAAGACCCGAATTCAAATCTGGCCTCAGACACTTACTAGCTGTGTGACTCTGAACAAGTCCACTTAACCCTGTTTGCCTCAGTCTCCTCTGTACAATGAGCTGGAGAAGGAAATGGCAAACCACTGCAGCATCTTTACCAAGAAAACACCAAATGGGATCATACAGCTAGTAAGTAGCAGGGACCAGATTTGAACTCAGGAAAATGAGTCTTTCTGACTCCAGGCTCGGCACAGTATCCTCTGTCACCCTAGCTGCCCTTGCTTACTTTATAATTTTGTCCAAATTGGTCTTGACTCTGATGTCATGGATCCCTGCTTCAATCTGGAGAAGCCTATGAGCACCTTCTCAGAATAATATGTTTAAATTTATAGAACAAAATACATAGGATTGCAAAGGAAATAAATTATATTAAAATAAAGATGTAGTTTCTCCTCATTCAATTCAGGGACCCCCTGAAATCTATCTACAGATGCCTTTCTGAGAGACCATGGATACCAGTTTAAGAACTCCTGCTACAGAGACTATCTTATAAGGATCTGGAAAGAACCTTGTAACTAAATTCATCTAGTCCAAATTCCTCACTATATAGATGAAGAAACTGAGGCCTATGGAGGAAAAGTGACTAAGTTCTCAAGCTTACACATCTAGTAAGTAGTAGAGCAAGAATTCAAGCCCAAGTATTTTGATTCCAATATTCTTGGTGGATGTAGCGGCAAGCACCCCAAGCGTCCTCAGGGTTTGCTGCCACCACAGGTTCTTGGATCTGCTTTGTTAAAGGAAAGCAACTCAAAATGGGTTAACAAGCTTACTTTAATCAGTCAGACATATATCATTTACCTTGTTCAGGAGAAAAGGTCAGCACCCCGAACTTCAAAGTATACAGGCAGAATTATCAAGACAGAAACAGATCAAGTAGACAGATTTCCAAACTGTCCAACCATTACATCCATACCCAGTCAACATCTGGTTTTCCACATCTGGGTTTTTCAAAACCGGGGGGGCCCTGGATAACGGCTTCCCAGAATACAGATCAAATCACAGAACACTTCTCAAAGTGAGCCCCCAAAACAAAGCCTCACATCAGGGCTTATATAGCCTCTCCTGGCTCAGAGAATGTAACAACCTTATTGACCCACTGGCCAATCAAAAAGTATCTACTGAAAAACAAGCCTCCCTCCCCAGGCTTCAGGTGCACTTTAGCGTGGGGGCAGGGAAGATCTTCCAAATTTGCATTCCCATTACAGTGGATCATAAAGATTAAGTTTAGTCCTACATGCCAGAAAATAAGAAATTAGGCCTAATGAGGAACATAATAATATGTATTCTATTTTGTTAATCCATCCATCCTTCAGTCCATCAGTCCGTCTGTCCATGTCCCCAAACATCAACCTTGAATTACTTTCAGTGCTGGTGTGTCACAGTTGGACGGGTCCAGTCCTTGTGTGAGTTACAATGTGGTGCATGAGAATGGAGAAGTAGACAGCAAGAAGATGGCCAGGCTCCAAGAACTTTGTTGGGACTTGGCTGTGGTGATTAAGGATCTTTCCCTTCTTTCTTTCCCAATGTAATTGTAGGCAGCCCAGGCCTCTTGGGAGGACAGTTCATGGACATTGTCTACTCGGGGTCTTATGTGAGGCATGGGTAGATCCTATTCTATTGGAAAGCCAGAAAATTGAATCTGAGAGCAAAAAAAAGGATCAAAATCCTTTACAGTGAGCCTTAGAGTTACTTGTTTCACCCTTCACAGCTGAGCCCAGTCCTCCACTGGTGTGGAAGAATGCCCAGTGGTGGACATATGCATGACAACCCATGGAAATCACTGTCTACTAACATTATTAATAATAATAATAATATCATTATTATAGAAATAGATCTATTATTAATAATAAAACAATTTTATCAATACTGTAATTAGTAATATAATTATTATTAATAGCTAGCATTTATGTAGTGCTTTAAGATTTGCCAAATACTTTACACTTGTTACCTCATTTGAGTCTAACCACTCTGGTTGGTTGGTGTTATTATTATCTCCATTTTACAGACAAGGAAACTGAGATTCCAATTCTCTTCACCTCACTTTTGGAAATCTAGGCAGGGTGAGGCATAGTGTGAAGTGTCTAAAGATGAAGGGTCTAAGGATATTGAGTCAAGGTTATCTCTGGCTCATCTGCTATGTGGCCTTGGGTAGGCTGTTTCCTCTCTGCTGTCTTCAGTTTCCTCACCTGTGAGAGACTGTATTGGACTAGATATTGTTAAGATTCCTTCTTGCTCATTATATGATGCTAGACAAATCTACCTGGCAGACAGCATTTTATTGGGCAGGAATTTTTGTTTTACAGGCCCATTCCTCATGAGCTGGAGTCTACTGGATGCCCTTAAGCAGTTGGCAGTGTCTTCAAATTCTCCAGATTTCTGGTCCTGGAGCATTAAGGGACCTCCTGTTAAAGATCATCTGCTGTTTCTTCATAATTAGCCAGTCCATTTGCTCCTCTTCCAAGGGCCTCATTCTGTGTTTCAGCTGAACTTTTCTCTTGGTGTCTCTGACTTATTGGGTTCCTTCCTGCCCTTGGTGATGCATGAATGGAGACCAGGCAAGCGCAGCTGGATGAGTAGATCTAGAAGCATCTGGGGCTCCCCATGGTCATATATGAATGTGGGTGTGTTTGTCAGATGGAGGAGGGGAAAGGGTTGGGTTTGGGTTTGTCTTCCCTCTGGGGTGTGGGGGAGTATTTGGCAATAGAGTGCTGAGAAGCAGAAAGGGAGGGAAAAGATGTCAGGGTGCTAGACTGAGTGGCAGGAGAGTTGTGTGTGGGACCTGGGTGGCTGGGAAGGTAGGATGGAGGGCTGTGCTAGTCACTGGAGATGGGGGCATTTAGAGAAGTTAGCAAAGTTCTTAGGCTTTAGAGCTGGTAGGGGCTTTATAAAAGAAGAAACTGTGAGATAGGGATAATGATCCTCTCCCTGCCTATACCATAGGGGTGGCTGCTTGGAATATCAAGTGAGTTAATGGATGGGAAAGTGCTTAGCAAACATATCATGCTTCATAAATATTCCATTAGTATGATGCAAGAGAAAGGGACTTTGAAGAAATAGGAACTAAGACTCAATTTTCTTAATAGAGTAAGGAGTAAAAATGTACCTCAAGGGCTTTACAATATATAAATGTAATATAATAAAATAATATAAAAGGGTTACATAATAAGTGTGAGCCCTGTTATTATAAATTCTCCATTGTTTGTTCTTGTCACCAATGGGTGATGCTTAATTTTAAAAATTTAATTTAAGTTTTTCAGTTAATGATTTTTTCCCCTTTCCCCCTCCATCCTGACTCAAACAAGGAAAAACATGAAAGAACAAAAACCAAAACCCTTGTAACAAATATGCAGTATACAAACAAAGCAAATTCCTTCATTGATGGTGTCTAAAAATCTGTGTCTGATTCTGCACCCTGAGTCCATCCCCTCTGGCAGCGGGTAAGTAGCTTTCTTCATCGGTCTTCTGGAATAGGGGCTGACCATTGCATTGATCAACATTGAATGTTGCTTGTCTTTATGTTGTTGTTATTGTTACATCAATTGTTCTCCTGGTTCCTTTCACTTCACTTTGCATATGTTCTTATAAATCTTCCCAGGTTTCTCTGAAACCATCCTTTCCATCATTACTTATTGTGCAGAAGCATTCCATGACATTTATATACAATATTTATCTTCTACAATGGGCCTATTAGAGAGAGGGTATCTTAGCTTCAAGGAAAGACCAAAAGATGGGATTTCAGATATCCTGGTTGGCTGGGAGGGAGATATTTGGAAGCAAGTTGACATACTTGGTCCCTCAAATCACACCATGGTTGTGGTCTGCATGTAGCTGAGATTGTGGTTGTAGCTTCAAATTAGAGAAGGGAAGCCCTCGGGGTCCATGTATGGGAAACACGAAATCCCTTCTTTCCTTCTGTGATAGTAATGGCAATTAAAGATTCCCCTGTATTGGCTTGTCTCCCCAGGAACTAAGATTGCTGAGAACTTGCCTCGTGTCAAGATGAAGAAAAGACCTCCATTTGGGTATTAAGTGCTGTGTTTAAACTTGATGTAACTCTGGGGTAGATTCAATTGTGATCCAGGGGTGGGGAACTTTTGACCTTTTTGTGTTCTATGGTTGAGCAAATGAATGTATTTTACTTATGTTTGGAAACTAATCTCCATTTGAGAAGAGGGGCTTTGTGGTGGACTTAATTAAGGTATAGCCTAGGGGTGGAGAAGTATTTAGAACAGAGACTTTGTAATTGATTGAATGATTGGAAGGTCCTGGGATGGGGTAGTACTTGGAGATTATTTAA
The DNA here is from genome assembly GCF_028583685.1 of Petaurus breviceps papuanus. NCBI lineage: Eukaryota > Metazoa > Chordata > Mammalia > Diprotodontia > Petauridae > Petaurus > Petaurus breviceps. The sequence continues at coordinate 2,448,730 of NW_027186303.1, forward strand.
TCATACTTAGTAAATACTGTATTTTGAATGATGTCATGTTTTGATCTTCTCTGTTCTGGGTTTGTTACTGAATAAAATAGAGAGCACCTATGCTGGTATTTTGAACCTGGGAAGTTGCCTTTGCTTGATATTACATTATACCTTCCTATTTTGTCACTAACTTGTTGGCCAACCTTGGGTATGGGGCTTCTGAGGGTCATCGACAAGGAAGAGATTTCAGTAATGATTGAATCCAATTCTTTTGTTTTACAGTTGAGAAAATGAAGGCTTAAAGAGAGGAAGAGATTTGACCAAGATTCTTCTGTGACTTTACCAATCTTGGCCACAGTTTCCTTGACTGTAAAATAAAGAGGTAGATAAATTGATTTTAAGGGCTCTTCCTGCCACAAGCATCTACATTCTTAGGGCCCTCCTCACTCCTGATGTTCTCTGTTGTAAGATCCTTTTGGACCCAGGGCTCGAATTCTATGAAGTAATATTTTTAGCACTTAAAAAATATTTGAGACAATAGAACTCTAAAAATTTATAGGAGCCATTTTAGTTTGTATTAAAGTCGTGGTACTTATGGCCTTAATTTGTTTTGTAAACACTTTTATGTTAAACACTATTTTAAATTATTTTTCTTTTGTATTGCAAAACCAATTATGTTACAGGTTGTTTTTGACCTTTGTTCTTTAAAAATCTCTTATGAGGGCATGAAGATGGTGTTGATCATTGTTGTTTTCCTTTTGTCTGCAGTAATTTAATAAGTAAATCTTCTTTTAAAAAAAAATTGTCAGGGCCCTCCTAACTTTTTTTCAGTGATCTGAGATCCCTCCCAGCTCCAACATTCCATGTTCTAAGGGCCCTCCCAGCTCTAAGATTCTGTGTTCTAAGATTCGTTCCAGCTCAGACATTCTGTATTCTAAAGTCCTTCTCAGTTCTCACGTTCTTTGTTCTAAGGTTTCTCCTGGCCCTGCCATTTTGTATTCTGACACACAAAAGTCCCTCTTAGATCAGACATTCTGTATTCTAATGTTATGGGAATGGGAATCTAAGATCTTCCCTGCCCCCAGGCCCTTTGATAGGCTTAAGTGACTCTGAGAACCTTCCTTGATTTGAAAATATACTCTGCCCCCAATAGGCTGAATGTGGTCACCTGGAGCCTGTGACAGGAGGTTTGGTTTTCAGAAATGCCCACACCTTGATACTTTGTGATTGGGCAGTGGGTCAAGAGGGTTGTGACTTTCTCTGATCCAGGAGAAGGCTATATATACCCTGATGTGAGGTTTTGTTTTGGGGCTCACTTTGAGAAGACTCATGTGATTTGACCAGCTGAGACTCTGGGCAGCTGTTGAGCTATCCCCCACCCCAGTATTGAAAACCTAGATGGTGCCTCCCTGTCTGGTAACTGCGACTAGGTATGGATATAATGGTCAGACAGTTGGAAACCTGTCTGATTCTTGTAACTTCTGTTTGTAACTTGTTTATATTCTCTGAAGTTTGGGGTGCTGACCTTTTCCCCCTGAACTAGGTAAATGACATATGTTTGATTAAAGGAAGATTGTTAACTCATTTTAAGTTGCTTTCCTTTAGAAAAGCAGATCTAAGAACATGTGTTGGCAGCCACCCTAGGTATGCTAGGGTGCTTGCTGCTACATCTAATAATCATTTATTAATAATTTATATTATTATAAAATAAATTATAAATAATAATCTCTAAATCTTATGATTGACAGAATAGGGGGAAAAAGCTGAGCATAGTATAGTAGCTAGTTAGCAAGAATACTTAATTAAGATGAAAACTACCAGATGGTACACTACTTCACCTACCTCTGAATCCTTGGTGAGTGCCTCCCCAGGTCAGGGGAGCTCCCCCTAATATTCTCCCTGGTAATCTCTGTCTCTCCCCACAAGGTCTTAGGTCACCCAACAACTGAATTTGTCTTTAAAACTTCATTAAAGGATACTCCTCTTCCACTTGCCCCCAAAACATTTTATGCTTTGTCCTGGGCACAGACATTGCTAGTTAGTGCTCTGCTGATGAAGCTTTGATTGCTTGATTCTTTCTAGCTCTGATAATCTACCATCTTCCATTCAGTTCAAATAACCCTTATGTATTGTCCATGTGTAAGGCATCACTGTGGGCACAAAGAGAAGCCAGATATGGTCACTAACTCTCAAGAAACCAATTGCCCAGTGGTAAAGAGGTGTAATATGCACAGGAGCATGCTACAAGGAAGACTTAGACAAATGTATCCTTGATAGAATGTTAGCTCCTTGAGGGCAGGGACTTTTTCATTTTTGTCTTTGTATTTCCAGCACCTAGAACAGTTCCTAGCACAAAGTAGATACTTGATAAATGCTTGTTGATTGATTGCAATACATAGAGGAGTGAAAACCAAGAGATGTGTGTTCTGAGACAGGGAACACAGGGTATACTCAGAAATGTATCAAAGGCATACACTCAAATATCCAGGAAAGTTACCGGAATTGAATCACAATTAAAAATTATTTTTAAAAAGGCTGACATACTGTGTTTCAACATAACAGATGCTTCTCAACAAACAACTAAAAAAATCTCTGCCCTCCCTTCCATATACACAAAAATCACATTCTCCAAAAACAAAATAAGCCAGTCAAGGAGGTGATTGTGACTGAACACATGTGTCAGTTTCCACTTTGGTAGTTTGTTAATTTTTAACAGACAGGAAGTGCATTCTTTAACTTGGAAATAGTGGTACCAGCATTGACCCTTGGAAATTGACTTTGTTATCTTTGAGTTTTGACTTTATTTACATTGTTGTAGGTGTTGTGATGGATGCAATTTGTGTAACCAGCTAGAAACCCTGGTTACGGTTGTTTGTTTGTTTTATTTTTGGCTAATCTTTCTTTGGGAGTCTTGGTCTTGGTCAATAATATTAGATAACTGAGAAGTGACCACAGCTCAGTGGTTTTGAACTTTTCAGAAAATTTTGAAGGAAAAAAAAGAGAATACCTGACGAGTAGTAGCAAGAAAGGACAAGCCTCAACAGACACCAACAGCAATATACAGTGACTGGGCAGTAACAGTGGGGAGAGAAGGGCCTTTAGAGCAGTTGTCCTCCAACATTTTGGTCTCATGATCCCATTCCATTTTTAAATATTATTGAACACTCTCCCCGAGAATTTTTATTTATGTAGATTATATCTATCAATATTTATAATAGTAGAAATGAAAATATCTTAGTATTATGAAAGTAATTTTGATCTTCCAAACCCCATGAAAGGATCTCAGGGTCCCTAAGGGTTCTTCAGACCACATTTTGAGAACTGCTGCTCCAGAGTAAGAAGATCTGGGTTCAAATCCTGCCTTTGACACATACTGGCTATATGACCTTGGTTGAGCAAGTTACCTAAATCAATCAGTACCCCAGTTTAACTCCCTTAAGCACAGTGAGTTCCTAACTGACAAGACACTGATCTGCATTAAGTTTAACACAGCACTTGGTATGTAGTAGGTGCTTAATAAATGTTTATTGATTGATTTGTAGAGGGAGATTCCCTCTAGATCTATGAACAATTCAAATAGCAGTAGTAGTTTCGTTAATAACTACTGTGTTTATAAGGGCAGCTAGGTGGTACAATGGATAGAGCCAGGAAAACTCATTTTCATGAGTTCAAATCCAGCCGCAGACACTTACTATTTGTGTGACCCTAGGCAAGTCACTTAACCTTGTTTTCCTCAGTTCCCTCATCTGTAAAAGGAGCTGGAGAAGGAGATGGCAAACCACTCAAGTATTTCTGTCAATAAAATGGGGTCACAAAGAGACAGAATTGAAAAACAACTCAGGGGTCATCTCCACTGCCTGACCCTGTCCGAAGGCAAGGGAAGGATCTAACCCAGTTAGAATCATTGATAAACTATAATGAGCAAAGGAAGAGAAAATGTCTAACTCAAAGCATGCAGCAAACTGTAGCTTCTGCTGTGTGTGGAAAAGTGAGGAATTTAATTAAGTAGTTACAGAAGCTTGGTATCCTTCCCCTCACCCCAACCTGTGTAACTTGAGTCAATTCAATTATTGAGAGCCTATCTATCTATCTATCTATCTATCTATCTATCTATCTATCTATCTATCTATCTATCTATCTATCTATCT
>NW_027186303.1:2452857-2493148 GCF_028583685.1 Petaurus breviceps papuanus
TCTATCTATCTATCTATCTATCTATCTATCTATCTATCTATCTATCTGTATATGTATGTGAATATATATATCAAGATCTATGCTATTTGTTGGTACTACACACATGTATGTGTGTGTGCATATATATATTTTCATGTGTGTGCATATATATATTCATGTGTGTGTATATATATGAAATAAGCAAGTCTTTGCCCTCAGGAAGCCTATACTCTACTGTCAGATAAATATACAAAGTATATTAAAGTATATCATAAATACAAATACAAAGTACATTAAATAAAAAGTATATTAAAAACACAAAGTAATTTCAAGAGGGAAGGACCATGAGTGCTATAAATAGAGTCACATGGTACAGTAAAAGATCACTGGCTTTGGGGTCAGAGGATTTAGGTTTAAATCTCACTTCTGTCACTACTTGTGTGATATTAGACAAGTTTTTCCTAGGCATTAGTTTCCATATCTGTAAAATAAAGTCTTTTAGGGGTGGCTAGGTGGTACAGTGAATAGAGCACTGGCCCTGGAGTCAGGAGGACCTGAGTTCAAATCCAGCCTCAGACACTTAACACTTACTACCCATGTGACCTTGGGCAAGTCACTTAACCCCAATTGCCCTGCCTTTCCCCCTACAAAAAAAGCAAAAAAATTAAAAAAGTCTTTTAGCTCACTGAGTTCTGAGGTCCCTTTCAGTTCTCAGGGCTGGAAGGAAACTCTGAGCCATTCCCTCACTTTACAGATGAAGAAACTGAGGCCCAGGGAGGTTAAGTAACTTACCAAAAGTAGTAAGATGAGTCAGAGATGCAAGATTTGAACCCAGGTCTTTAGACCTCATAGCCAACATTCTTTCAATTGTGTCACTCACCTCAGTACCCTTTTGAATTCTTAAATACTTTTGAAATTCTATGCAAATGGCACCTTCTATATGAAGGCCTTCCTGAATCCCATAATTAGTAATGATTTTATCCCTTTGGCCCTCACAGAACACTTTGTCCTGTACTTCTCCTATCAACCAATCAATCAATCAATCAATCACACAAGCATTTATTAATGTGACCTAAAGCATTCTTCACATAATATTGTGTATTATAATTATTCTATGCCAGTGCTGAGTCAGGCCAGTTCAATAGGTCAGGTTCAAGAATGGAATGTGATGAGATACTCTTGTATAATGTAGTAGTTAATCAAAGGAGATTTACTTAGCCAGAGCAGGGAAAGGATGTTCAGCAAAGATATAGCACTGGTTCAGTTAGGTACAGTTAGGTCTCTGCCTCTGTGTTGGTCATACTGGTCTACTTGTCAGAAGCCTGAAGGAGGATCTCCTGACTACTCATATGTTGGTTTGGGGGCTTGGATCCCATGATCCAAGAGATCAGTGTGTCAATAGTTCAAGCCTCAGAGCCCTGAAACAATTGTCTCAAGGATGGTGTCAATGTCTTTAGAAGTAAAGCTAGTCTAACCTACAGGGGTTGCATGTGGCTCCCATGACAATAGTTATTTGTGTCTGTGTTTCATTACACTCTGGACTGTGAGATTCATGAGGGCAAGGGACTGTATCTTATCATGTACCACTCCAATACTTTCCCTATACTAGACAATTATTAAATGTTCAATGGATGGATGGATGAATATAGGTGCTGTCTTACTATCCTTGTGACTTTATCCAAGTTACTTAACTTTTCTGAGACTCAGTTTCCTCACCTGTGAAATGGGAACACTTATAGGATCTACCTCTCTTGTACTTTTATAAGGTTCAAATGAGATTATGTATGTTAAGTGCTTTGCCAACTGTAAAGCGTGGCATAAATATTATCTATTATTATTCTGAATATAAGTCTAATACTTCATGTTTCTCTAAAAGGAGAGCCACGTCTGAGGTAAGGCAGCTGGTCTGCTGAATGAGAGGTGTCTGTTTCCCTCTCAGCCCTGGCAGGACAAAGAGATCCCTCTGAACAGCTACATATTTCCCTGGTGTTTAGACTCCAATGGAATGTCCTGGCAGGACTGTATGTCCCAATCCATTCCAAATTGATTTCTGTGTCCTCAAAAGGGAACATGGTCTAGGATGCTTGTTGCCCCCTTTGTCAGGGCATCCTTCTTTCCTTCAAGAGAGAAGGACCATAAGTGCTATAAATAGAGTCACATGGTACAATAAAAGATCACTGGCATTGGGGTCAGAGGATTTAGGTTTAAATCTCACTTCTGTCACTACTTGTGTGACATTAGACAAGTTAGCTCATTTCCCTAGGCATTAGTTTCCATATGTGTAAAATAAAGTCTTTTCGGGGTGGCTAGGTGGTGCAGTGAATAGAGCACTGGCCCTGGAGTCAGGAGGACCTGAGTTCAAATCCAGCCTCAGACACTTAACACTTCCTACCCATGTGACCTTGGTCATTCTCATTCTAACCTCATAAAAGCACAAGAGAGGTAGATCCACAAGTGTTCTCATTAAACTCAATTTTTCCTCCCTCTGGATCTATCCACTGTGCTATGTAGATGACCAGTTTGGATCAGAGTAGAACTGAAAAGCTCCTGAGATATCCTCTCTACCACATGACATTAGGCACTCCAAGGCCACACCAGCCAAAAACTAGCTGTGGAAGCATGACTGGTTTTATGCTGCAGTCCAGGGTTTCACCAAACCCTACCTTCCTGAAATAGTAAACTCCTTGAAAGCAGGTTGTTTTTTAAAATTTTTGTCTTTGAAATCCCAATGCCTTACATGTATTAGTGCTTGACTAATGCATGTTGAATTGAATTGTTCATTAAACATTGTGGCTGGACCTTTCTATGACTCAGCCTTCAGGTTCCCTTATTTTTTTTTCCTCCTGCTTTAGATTTTTCCAACTGATGGTCATATATTAGAAAGGCAACAAATTAAGACAAAACCCAATGTGTAGAATGGTAGGAAAACACTTGTAAACAAGCAAAACTTTTGAGGTGGCAAAGAATTAGAAATTGAAGGGATATTCATCAGTTGAGGAATGACTGAACAAGTTGTGATATGTAATTATGATGAAATACTATTATACTCTAAGAAATCATTAGTAGGATAGCTTCAGAAAAACCTGGGAAGACTTATATAAACTGATGCAAAGTGAAGTGAGCAGAACAGAACATTGTACACAGTAAACAGCAATGTGGTAAGGATGACCAGCTGTGAAAGACTTAGCTACGCTGATTAAGACAATGATCCAAGACAATTCCAAAAGACCTATAATGAAAAATGCTATCCACCTCCAGAGAGAGAACTCATGAACTCTGAATGCAGATTTGTATCATTTTTTATGTTGTTGTTAATTATTTGCAATTCTTTGAGAAATATTGTTCATGTCCTTTGACCACTTACATATTGGGAAATTGTTTTCAGTCTATTATTCATTATTATATTATTACTATTAGCTGTCCAAATATCATAGATATCAGACTCTTAGAGATATTTGATACAAAGACTTTTTTCCCCTGCTGACTGCTTCCTTTCTTATCCTAGTTCCGTTAATTTTGTTCTTGCAAAATTTTTTCAATTTCATGAGTAGCACCTTCACCAATGCTAAATTCCTTTAATCCCACTTACACTGGCTGTCTGTGTCCACAGAAGGAGGCAGATACTTTACCCTTTATTTCCATTTTTTAACCACTACAAAATGGTTTTTATTGTTATTGCCTTTAATATAGTTTGAGGTCTGTAAGTATAATTCTCCCTCCATTCCTAACTTTTGAAAAAAAAATTTTCCCTTGATATTCTGGATCTTTTCCTTTCCAAATGGATTTTTTGGCATTATTCTGCCTAGGTCTTCCAAGTATACCTTTAGTAGTTTGATCAGTATAGCAGGAAATCTGTAAACAAACTTTGGTAAAACTATAATTTTTATTCTATTGAAATTTAATAACTCAAACATGATGAAAAGCAACATAGTATAGGGTCTAGCAAACTGGTCCCAGGTCCAGTCTCTGACACATATAATTTGTGTGACTCTAGGCAAATTACCTCTCAGTGGCCTCAGACAACTCCCTAAAATCACAAGTTGCAATCTGTTTCTTGGTACAGGGAAATTCCTCACTTAGAGTTCCATATATCAATTAAGTCATAAATCCAGACAAAAGCAAAACAAAATTTCATAAGCAAATAAAGTTTTATATATACATATATGCATATATGACATTTTGTTTTCTGAAGCTAACAAAATAACTTTGCCTTTTTGTTTTGAGATGTGTGATGAAATTGGATATATTTCCACTCCTGACTCCCTAATTTGCAATAAATAGCTTCAAAATTTCCCCAAATTTTACATGTTCTCATTTTGCAAACCAGTGACAGAGATTGGACTAGCATGCTGGTCTCATGGCTACCAATTTTTAAAGGAAAGTCCCCACCTTTAGCAAAAACAAGATTTTTTGCCAAATCATACTAACTAGGAACAATTAGTGGAAGTTTCTGAGAGCTAGTTTTAGGCTTAATTAAGATGAAAACTTCCGAACAATTAGATCTGTCCCAAAGTGGAATAGCTTGCCATGGGAGGTAGTGACCTTTCAGTTCTTCAAACCGAGGCTGGATAACCCCTTGTGAGGGAATGCTTGCTAGTGTGTGGGTTGGTCTAAGTGACCTCTAAGACCTCTGAAATTCTTTGATATGGAAAATTCCCTGAAGGAAGCATGCTTTTCTCACCTTGCTTCTCTCTGGCAAGTGTCTTGATTTCTTTGGTGAGTAAGAGGACAAATCAGAGCATGAAGGCAGAAAACTTCCCCTGTGAAAAAGGAAACTGATCTCTGAGTAACTGGAAAGCAAACACACACACACACACACACACACACACACACATACTACCACCACCACCACCACCACCACCACCACCACCAGCAGCAGCAACAAAACAAAAAAAATAATTTTGGAGAACATAAAATTAAATACATCTTTCTCTCACCTGAGAGAGCAGGACTACAAAGGCAGAATGCTATATACATTGTCAAATGAAGTTAGTATATTGATTGTTTTTGCTTAACTGTTTGGGTGTGTTTTTATTGTTACAAAAGAGGGATCAATTTTGAGTTGAAAGGGACAGAGAGAGGCATATTTCCAGAAATGACTGTAATGTTTAAACAAAAGGCATCAATAGGGGGTGGAGACAAGATGGCAGCATGGAAGCAGGAATACTCCATGTGCTCCTCCCATAACCACTTCAAATACCTATAAAATATGACTCTAAAGAAACTTTAGAGCTACAGAACTCACAAAGTGATAGAGAGAAACAAACCTCCCACTGAAAGCAGCCCGGCAGGCAGACAGGAAAAGTTCATCACAGCAGGCTGGGAGCAGAGCCCAACCCCAAGTGAGTCCATGGTTTTAGCCTCAGGGAGGCCCTAATTAGCCTCAGATGGAGGGACTTCCGAGAGAGTGGATCACCAGCAGCTGTGGCAGTTTCCAGGATTATCAGCCCTTAAATGCCAAAGGCAAAGTAAAAGGTCAGTGTGGACTTTGGGTACAGGGCATCCAGGAATGTGGTCTGGCCTCTGCCCCCAGAGGGAATAGTGTCTGAGGAGTGGTGGCCACTGCCACATGGCTGCTTTAGAGCTCCTGGCCTGCAGATTGTAGGGGGACCAATCGACCATTCTGAGGGGTAATCACTCTTGCTTTAACCTGCCTGGATCTGGATCACTGTCTTAGGTGGAGGTCCTAGAGTTTGTGACCAGGTGGCAAAGCCTGTGGAGGCTTCAGAGAGGGCACCCAACTAATAGCTCTAGCAGCTGCAAAACCCCCAGAAATTTGGGACAAAGCTCTCCTCTCTGGAAGCAGAGTTCTACTATGGCAAAAAGCTCAAAAGTCAAGTAATTGAGTGGCAACATGACCAAGCAAAGGAAGCAAAGCAAGCACAGCAGTCAAACCATAGATACCTATTTTTGGGGAAAAAAGTATCAAAGCATGAAACAGGAGGAAGACAATGAAAAAAGCTTCCAAGAAAAATATGAATTGGTTACAGGCCATAGAGGAGCTTAAGAAGGATTTTTCTTTTTGCTTTTTGGAGGTTGTGACTTGCCCAAAGTCACACAGCTAGTAAGTATGTCAAGTGTCTGAGGCCGGATTTGAATTCAGGTCCTCTTGACTCCGTGGCCAGTACTCTATTCACTGCTCCACCTAGCTGCCCCTTAAGAAAGATTTTGAAAACCAAATAAGAGAAGTGGAGGAAAAATTGGGAAGAGAAATGAGAATGATGGAAGAAAATTATGCAAAGACAGTCAACAACCTGACTGAAGAAAATAACACTTTAAAAAATAGACTAACTCAAATGGCAAAAGAGGTTCAAAAAGCCAATGAGTAGAAGAATGCCTTAAAAAGCCAAATTTGCCAGATAGAAAATGAATCTCAAAAGCTCACTGAAGAGAATCATTCCTTCAGAATTAGATTGGAGCAAACAGAAACTAGTGACTTTATGAGAAATCAAGATACTATTAAACAGATCCGAACAAATGAAAAAAAATAGAAGGCAATGTGAAATATCATACTGGAAAAACCACTGACCTGGAAAATAGATCCAGGAGAGATACTTTAAGAATTATTGGACTACCTGAAAGTCATGATCAAAAAAAGAATCTAGAAATCATCTTTCAAGAAATTCTCAAGGAATATTGCCTTCATATTTTAGAACCAGAGGGCAAAATAGAGGTTGAAAGAATCCACTGATCACCTCTTGAAAAAGATCCCAAAAAGAAAACTCCTAGGAATATTATAGACAGGTTCCAGAGTTCCCAGATGAAGGAGAAAATATTACAAGCAGCCAAGAAGAAACAATTTGAATATTGTGGAAACACAATCAGGATAACCCAGGATCTGGAAGCTTCTACACTGAGGGATTGAAGGGGCTTGAAATATGATATTTTGGAGGGCAAAGGAGCTGGGATTAAAACCAAGAATCACCTACCCAGCAAAACTGAGTATCATGTTTCAGGGGAAAATATTGTAATTCAATGAAATAGAGGACTTTCAAGCATTCTTGGTGAAAAAAAAACCAGAACTGAATAGAAAATTTGACATTCACATACAACAAGCAAGAGAAGCATGAGAAAGTAAACAGGGAAAAGAAATCATAAGGAACTTATCAAAGTTGAACTATTTATATTCCTACATGGAAAAATTATAATTGTAACTTATGAAACTTTTCTCAATATAAGGATAGTTGAAGGAAATATAAATGTATATATATGTATACATATATATGTCTATATAGGAGGGTATATGGGCATATGAATATATATGTGAGTGTGTGTATATATGTGTACAGGTATACATAGACAGAAGGCACAGGATCAATTGAATAGGAAGGGATGATCCTTAGAAGGTGAAATTGAGAGGTGAGAGAGGAATATAATGAGAGGTGGGGAGAGACAGAATGGCGTAAATTATCTCATATAGAAGAGGCAAGGGAAAACTGTTACAATGGAGGGAAAGAACAGGATGGCAAAAAGGAATGGGTAAACCTTACTTTCATTGAATTTGGCTTAGGGAGGGAATGATATACACACTAAATAGGGTATCTCACTCTACAGGAGAATAGGGGTGAAGGGCTTGAGATGGGGGATGATGGAGGGGAGGGCAGGTTGGAGGGGTAGTTAAAAGCACACACTTTTGAAAAGGGACAGGGTCAAAGTATAGAACAGAACAAGTGGGGGGGCAGGATAGGATGAAGAGAAATATAGTCAGTCTTTCACAATATATCCACTATGGAAATGTTTTGTGTAGCTACACATGTACAACCTATATTGAATTGGGTGGGTGATGAGGGAGGAAGGAAAGAATCTGGAATTCAAAGTTTTAAAATCAATTGTTTAAAAAATATATTATTATTATTATTATTAAAACAACAACAACAAAAACAAAAAGGCATCAATAAATCTTACTAAAAAAGATTTTTCTAGGGAGATATCCTCTGTAAATATTAAGCAATGTCATTATAGAGTGTCATAGTATTCATCTCATTCATTGTTATTCCAGATAAGAGATATGAACAAATCTGGCATTTTTAAGCCACTCAATTGGGCAATGAGGCCCTTCGGATTTATTTTCTCATCTGAGAAATGAGGGGATTGGATTAGTTCCTCTCTAATGTCCTTTGCTGGTCTAACAATCTTTGATTTATCACCAAATATGCTGAGTCAACCATGAGATTAATTAAATAAAGTGCTGCAGATTGGAGATGGGTGATTGTGAAAGCCAACCTTTAACTGAGGCCAAAATGAAGACTGTTAAACATGAGGTTACAGAAGAATGGAGATTTAACTGCAGGATAGATGATTGATGAGGCCCCTGGGGAATGGTGAAGGAGGAGAATGAAAGGAGATGTTACCTCAGAAGATGGACACTAAGAAACACTAATGTAGGAAGGAATAGCCGTGCCTGTACAGACTCAGCAGCTAGAGTGAGATGGGATATTTTTCAGTGACCCTCTGCTTGTTAACAAGCAAAGAATAAAAGATGGAGAAAGATGTTCGTCAAAATGTTTGACTCTCACATCCAGCTCAGAGTGTAAATTGAAGAGGGATTTCCTGCAGAGGTTGAGGTCCTTCAGCTGCCCCTGGATCCAATTGCATCAACCAAAAAAAAAAAAACCAATTGCAACACTATAAAGCCTGCAAAATGAGATCCGTAGTCCAGCAAAAGAATTTGGACTAACTATCCATACAGGTTCAACATAGTGGATGAAGAATGCTTTTGCCCAGATAAGGACCTGCTGTTGGATAAACAACTCACTTTCTAGTCCAAGGAGAAGGTTAGATTGTCTTTGGGAAAAGTTGCATAGTAATTTTAATGACCTTAAACTTCTCCTTGGAGTTGAGTCTATCAAAAAAATTTACTTATATCTTTTATTTTTTAAATCACCTACATTTCCAATGTATCCCTTCTCCTCCCTTCCCAGAGGTCTATTCTTTATAATGCAAATTTTTTTTTAGGGAAAAAGGATCCTTAAAGCAAACCAACATATTGAAAAAGTTTGACATAATATATAATATACAATACCCCTAGACTCTAAAGAAGTGGGGGAAGGAAATATAAGGTCCATTTAAAAAAAAAAACATCAATACTTTTCTGGCAATCCTGTATGGCCTTGAGTCATGGAATACCATGGGTTGTGAAATACCAGTTTTTGAAGAATTAAAGCAATAGGTCACCCAGAGGGCAGCGGAGAGGCACACAATAGGTCTAAGTTAACTGTATTGTATTGTCAGTGAGAATTGCTCATGAGAAGGGTTATAAAGGATGTTATTAGAGAGATGTGTAGCTGAAAAAGGAGGTGGTCCAGACACACAGTGAGGGTGAGGGGTAATTGGTGGATGGTTCATGTTCTGTGGTATCCACACCCTGTCAAGGGATCTGGAGAAAATCACTCAATATGGTGGTGTATTCTCTATGGAATACTGAATGGAGAATATGGATAAAAGTTTCCCAAGGTGAGAAGGCATGAATGGATCATAACAACAACAATAATAGTAGCTAGTATGTATATAATGCTTGAAGATTTCTAAGTAATCTTCATGTTATGTCATATGATCCTCACAACACTCCTGTGAGCTAGGTGTGACTTCAACCCCATTTTATGTAGGGAAACTGAGGATAAAATAGGTTAATTCACTCATCTAGGGTCATACAGATAGCAAATGTCTGAGGCAAGATTCAAACCCAATCCTTCCTGTCTCCAGTTGGATCCAAGGCTTTATCCATTATTTCATGAGATGATGTCTTCCTTCAATTCTCTCATGGCTCTGCTTCTGACTCTGGACTCTGCCACCAAGCCTCAGCTGATTTTTTACCCTGGAAGTTCCTCATCTCCTGTGACCTTTTCATCCTGGACATTGCATGCTCCTAGGCTCCATTCTCTGGTTGATGAGCTCCTTCTAGGGCCTCCATGTTGGGGACAGGCACAGGCTGGCAATGCTTCATTACCCTCCAGGCTATGCTCTATTCTCTAGACTTTTCTGCCACAGGTACCTCCCTTTTCCTCTTCTTTGAACTCCTGCTTTTCAGCTTTCTTGTATGTGTTTTCTCCCATTAGAACATAAACTCTTTGAGGATAATAACTATTTATTTTTGCTTGTATTTGTATCCCCAGTGCTCAGAACTGAGTTGGTCTTTGATAAATATTTGTTGACTTGGACAGAACACCCCTGTCCAGAGCCTGGCACATAGTCAAGTTTAATAAATACTTCTTGATGAATTGACTGATGAAATCATAGATTCATCAATATATTGGAGCAAGGAATTGGTCAGGTTTTCTGCCCCACACAGTGTAATATAGAGTTACTTGTCATGTCACCAAGAAATTCCTAACTCCAACGAAAGATGCTTAGAATGTCCTTGGCTACTCATTAGAATGAGTTAACACCAGATCTCTCTGTACTGTAAAAATAAAAATATAAAAGAAACAATTCAGGTCCAGTCCTAAAAAAACATTCTTCTAATGTATTTCCATGAAAATAGTGGAAGTGGTGGGGGCCTAAAAGTCAGAGGGGAGAATGAGAACCTTCTGGCCAAAGCCCATCTTTGTTATGGCTGGCCATTGTGTTTTACCTTCCCCTTGTGAGAATGCATGTCTGAACAACTCTTCCAGCCTTGGCATCCTAACCTGGGAGCTGGCCGAGTTAGAACCTGGGGCATGCTGGGATATTCCATCTTATCCCATCAAAAAAGGGAAGCTTGATGTCGCCAGCCGGCCTAAGCTTCCTGTCCAGATTGGGAACACAGATACTGATGGAAGAATGATGTTGGAGGTTAACAGCCACTTGAGAATGGATGACAATGTAGGGGGAGAATGCCAAGTCTGGAATTATTCCATTTCTCTGGAAAATGACATGGGAGAGTTTTCTGAAATATAATTTTTGAAAAAAAAGATTTTTTTATTAATCTCTTTTGTTTTCAAAATTATCCAGATTTCCCCTTTTTTAACAGAAGGGAATTCTATTTTAAAATAAGACAATGCCCCGTTTACTCCACTAACACAAGAAAACACATGCTTTTTTTTTAACCTTAGAGATGCCCATTTTAGGCAGAATGAAATCATCATTCCCAGTTTTGCCAACTTCTTCTAACACATCTAGGTCGGCATAGATTGGAGAGTTTGCAAGATGAAGACATTATGGTTGGATTTTCTCTCTCCCTAAGCACATTCAGCCTGTCTGTGAAGACATAATCAGGAGAATTAGTGGTCTCAAGTTATGGCTCAGAGTTTGGGTTAGCATATTCCCTTTGGAGAGAGGGCTAATGAAACAGCTTTGAAGACCCCATCCAAATGCAGGCTGAGTCATTCTGTTCTCACTGTACCCTAGAAAGACTGCTGGGAGATGCACAGGGCTCACCTTCTTAGACTCCATCCATCATGCAGCTTGGACTTAATTTATCAGGGAAGTTTCCAACCAGGTTTCAAAGATTCCTGAGACAGCATCCCGTCATTCAAACTATATGCTCAAAATCCCTTGGTGACAAGCAAAGATTTGAAAACTTCATGGTTGAAAATTAGTCTTGATGCTGCTATTTCCCAAGGCTTCACAATGAAGTCTTTGAGGATTCAAAGCCCTCATAGAATTACGGGTCCAGAACTAGAAGGGACTGCAGAGGCCAAGGAGACCAATCCATTTATTTGATAGAAAAGGAAATTGGGCCTCAGAAAAGTGAAAAGATTCACCCTAGATCACTCAGCCAATGTGCCTGAGGCAGGATTTCAGCCCAGGGGCTCCCGATGTCAAGTGCAATGCTCTGTCCCATACACCATGCTTTGTTACTTCTAGTGAGTATCAGAACCAGAACTGAAACCTTGCTCTTCTTATACCAGTCTGGGAACATGCCCCCCATGTTGCCTCCCAAATATTTTCATAATCTGACCTTCCTACTTTCATCATTTCTCTCAAATTTAGTTTGTTTAGCTGTAAAATGGGAATAACAATAGCCCCCACCTTACAGGGTTATTGTGAAGATCAAAAGGGAGCAGAACAGCATTTATTAAGTGCCTACTATATGCCAGGCACTGGGCTAAACACTTTACAAACATGATCTCATCTGATATTACCTCAAAGGAGATAACACAGGCAAAAGCAAAGCTTAGACTCCTACAGAAATGTTGGCTATTAGATATTTTTGCTTATGACCCACAGAGGGTCAATGATTTCCCTGAGGTCACAAAGCTACCAAGTGGCAGAACCAGGATTCAAATCCAGGTCATTTTATTGCTTTCCAGATCATTTATTTATTTTTATGCTCCCCACTACCTTTACATTTCATGACCCAATGATTCTATGTGATATAGATGAGAACCTTCCGGCGACATGAGCCCTCAACTTATCCTTCAGAAAAATGCTTTAATATTTTTGCATAATGTGGTTCTGTCCCTGTGGTCCAGGATGAAAAGATAAAGAGGCAGCTCTCCAATGGTGACTTCTGCCATCTTCCCATCATGGCAGCCACAGATCTGTCTGGGGAAGGATCAGGAAGCTCGATGGCGGCTTAGGGAGCAGCTCAGCTGCATGACTTCTCCCGTTTAATGAACTGTGTTAACTTTATGACTCCAGCTCTGGGCTCCTGCCATCCAGTGGCAATTTAGTCAATGTGTTGAGGAAATGTGCTAATTACAAGCTCTAATTTACTCCTGACTTAAAATAAATACTTAGCAGTTTAGTACATTGGAGACAAAGTGACTTATCACTCCTGGAGAAGGCAAGGGGACTCACAGGGGACAGAAGGAGGGGTTGGGAAACAAGACAGGAGTAGAGGGTGACATGTAAAGGGGCCAGTTTTGGGTGAAAACAACTGAACTTCTTCCCCAGATGTCTGTCCAGGCTGGACTTTTTCCTTTAATTGTCTCCATTGCAGAATCACCTTAGAGCTGAGAGGGATATTGTGGGCTGGTCTATCCAACTCTCATTTTAGAGATGAAGAAACTGGGTCCCAAAGTAGCCAGGTGTGCTATGCAAGGTCACATAATGAATGAATTGCAAATTAGTGGAAATGGGGACTGGGACCCTAGAAGCATAAGTTTAGGTCTAGAATTGAAGCTTTACCTTTTACAGGGTGTGTGATTTGATTAAATATTTTTTAAAAATACTAAAGTCCATTGGTTTCACCAAACTGAGTACCTAAAGGGGTCCAGGACACACACACACACACACACACACACACACACACAATGGTTAAGAACCCCTAAACTAGAAGGAAAATTAGAGACTGTCTAATCATGAGCAGTGAGGTGGTATTGTGGTTAGAGTAGAGGATTTGGATCCAGCAAGACCTGTGTTCAAATTTGGGCAGACAGTTACTAGTCATATGACCATGGGCAAGTCAATTCTTTCAGCCTCAGTTTTCTTATTTTTAAAATGGGGCTAATAATAGCTGATACCTCACAAAATTGTTGAGAAGATCAAATGAGTTAATATAGGTAGAGTACTTTGTAAACATTAAAATTCTATATAAAGTTATTATTATCATAGAATCTCAGCATTGAATCAGACCTTAAAGATTGTTTAGTCCAATTAGTACTTGAAAACACTGAGAGCTTCAAATTTTTTTTCTGCGGGGAGAGAAGGAATAGCATTATAGAGATGTTTTACCTGAAGTTGGGCAGCCCTGGGTTCAAATCCTACCTCCTGACACTTAACTAGGGTATGATTGAATAAGCCATTTATCCCTCTGAATCTCAGTTTCTGTTCTGTAAAACAGAGAGCATATGACCTTTGAGGGCCATTTAGGGCTCTAAACATACTGTACTTTGAACTTATTGTTAGCTGCTTATTCTGAATCCGGGTGTCTTCACAACCATTGCTCATTCCAATGTGTGCTCTTTTTGTGACTTGAATACCATCTTACATGAGGTCCAGTGACCCCTCCTCGACCAGCTGACATCCACTTGTATCCTTTACCTTAGATCTCACTCCCCTTGTCCATGCTACTCCATGACCCTACATTGTGATTGCTCATGGTACAGCCTTTCCTTGCATGAGTTAAATGTCACTGTAATAATAAACGGGCTGAATTATTCCCCTAAATATTACTGGTCTTGTCTGTCTCTCTTGTGAAAGTCTCCCTAAGTCCCCAAACCACAGAAACAACTTGGGACAGTTTGTAAGACACAAGGCTACAATGAAAAGGCAGCTGGAAAACTTGCAAATGTCTCCAGAAATACCAATAAACACTTTCCAAAGGATTAACTCCCTCCTAATTGGCCCCGGCCAACAGTGGTGCCTTCCAGCCTCCTGGGCCCTGGGCACCAAGACCTTGGGGGCCTTTCCCTGATGTGGGTTTGACACTTAATGTTTAGAAAAGAAAAACACAGCAAAGCAGAACCTAATACAAGGGCTAGGATATGCTCAGAGCCAATTATAAATACGAAAGCTCTTAAAAAGTGGAAAACAGGCTCATTGTTCCTTGCTCATAGTAAGTCTTTTTTAAAAACATAATTCCAGTTGAAGACTGAAATAGAAAAACAAGCCATCACTATTGATTTTGCTATTTTTGTTTTAAATAATGATAAATTAGGTAAAATACATATATTCATACATATATATATAAATATCATTTTGTCTGTGAAACATTTTATATATTTATACTCATGTGAATCTCACAGAAATTCTGAGGTTGTTGTTATTTTTAGAATGTAACAAGGGTATTATTTTTAAATTAAATTTTATTTTTTCAATCAACAAAAATCTGTCTTCTCTCACTCCTCTTACTTACCCCCATTGAGAAAAAATGAAAAACAAACCCCCCATTAACAACCATGTATTGTTATTCAGTTATTTCAGTTGTGTCCAACTCTTCATGACCCCATTTGGGGTTTTCTTGGTAAAGATACTGAAATATCTTTCGTACAGCTAGTAAGTTCTGAGGTCACATTTGAACTCAGGAAGAAGACTCCAGGCTCAAACATTTACTGTGTGACTCTGGGCAAGTCAGTTAACCCTGTTTGCCTCAGTTTCCTCATCTGTAAAAATGAGCTGAAAAAAGGTAATGGCAAACCAATGTGGTATCTCTGCCAAGAAAACCCCAAATAAGGTCATGAAGAATAGTACATGACTGAAATGACTGAATAACAACACATTTCCTTATAGCTCTGACTCTATGGTTTTTCTTCAGGACCTGACCCAATACTTTGTACTTTAGTAGGTGCTTAATAAATGCCTGCTGACTGACTGATCTTCTGTCCTCTTACCCTTAATGACTTCTGGGTTTGTTTGGATTTTTTGTTTGGTTAGTTTTTTTATAGAGATTATTCCTACTGTGCTGGAGACTTTCCTCAAATAATGTGAAAATATTAGTTTTACTAACAATAAGACAGACCACTCTGGAGAAATGACCCATTTGCCTAAAGGAACCAATACCAATCTTTTCTCCTTGGAATGAAAGTCTTGGGAATTGGATGCTAAGGAAGGGATAGTGAACCAAGGCTATAAGTTTTGGCCTTAGAATCAGAAAGTATGGGGCAACATCCTAGTTCTTGAACCAAAACTTTATCAAGGGTGGGGTGACTGGAGTTTTGACCAAGGGCATTAAAATTTAGAGGATGAAAACATTTAAAATAATGATGTTAAGGGAGGTTTTACTATTAAAATTTGTTAACACATATACATTGACAAAACACACGCCCCTCTAGTAGTACAGAAACAACTGAACTTAGCACCTAGTTAGTGAGAATAATTAGTTAAGATCAGAAGCTACCAGATGGAAAGCATTATTAAGAGCACCCACCTGTGAGCCACCGCAGTAACCAATTCTTGCTCAGATGAATGTGTCTTAATTACTTCTCATATTATTTTTACAACATGAATTATGAAGTTAATTTTCTGGTGTTTTATTTCATGCTGCTTGCCCCAGGGTCTAAAAATGATTGTGTTCTGGCTGTGGCATATGGCATCTTGAGAGACAGCACAGTGTAGTACAGTGATGTCAAACTCAATAGAATAGAAAAAAGACATAGAAATGGGCCATGATACCATAAGAATCATCATGGGCTCCATTTTGACTTAGAAAATCACATATTAAGATTATCTATGTCCTATTATATTTTTATTTATTTTGTTAAATATTTTCCAATTCTGTTTTAATCTGGTTCTGGCCATACTCAGGAGCGTTGTGGTCAAATACCCAAACTACATGTTCTGTCCCTCTGGTGTAGTGGATAGAGTCCTGGCCTTAAAGTCAGGAAAATTTGTTTTCAAATCTTGCCTCTGGAGAATCCCAGCAGTGTAACCATTTAAACCCCTAAGTGCCTTAGGTAACTTTCTAAGCTATAAGAGAGTTGCTGAAATGAAGAGAAGAATTCTTTTTGTTATGGCTCTGATATTAGCTAGTGATATGATCTTAGACCAATCACTTAACTACTCTGAACCCCAGTTTCTTTTCCTGCAAAATTGGTCAGAAATCCTTATGTTCAATACCTCATGGATTTGTGTGAAAGAAAGCACTTTTAAAAGCAAAAAAAAAAGTTAAGATTTGGGATAGTTCATTATTATTTCACAGACCCTCAACGAAGTTACTGAGAGAATCATTGTGGGCCTTTCTATAATCAAATCAAAGACTTGTGATAAAGACTCCCTTGAAACCCTATTTTTATCTTTAAAAAATCCAGATAATTGAAACAAAGATCTTTCCTCCTCTTGTGACAGCAGGTCAAGTTTGAGGAAGGAGTTGGTAATCATGTCCAGCTGGGATGTAGAGTGTGAAAAGTAACAATGAGAAAGAAGTCTGGAAAGGGGAGTTGGAGTTAGGTTAGGGAAGGCCTGAAGTATCCCGTTGTATGAGGAGTTTCTACATTATCCTATTGAATGCAGCTCTTCTGGGTCTATGATATGCCTTCATTAAGAGTAGTTACAGGGGGCAGCCAGGTAGCACAGCGAGTAAGAGCCTGGTTCCAGTGTCAGGATGACCTGGAGATCGAATCCCGGCCTCAGACACTTAGTACCCACCCAGAAACACCTGGCTGTGTAACCTTGAGCAAGTTACTTAACCCCGATTGCTTAAAAAAAAAAAAATTGAGTAGTTACATTCTCTCACAATTGCTTTAATTATCTTGGGAATCAAGTCACCCACCATTTTGGTTCTGTCTTTTCCAACCTAGAGATTGTTTCAGTTGGCAGACAAAAGAAGCCAAATATGAGTGGAAAAGCTCTACTTTCTCTCCTTCCTTGGCCATCATTGTTCCACGTCCCACCTCAATCAGTAGCACACTAGTGAGTCTAATATTGGCCCCAGGCAAAGCCCTTGGGAGTTCAAGATGTTTGACACAGTGCTTTAGCTTCAAGAAGCTTCAGATCAAAGGGCTTAGAGAATAGATACAAAAGAATAACTGAGAAGACTGGGTAGCCTGAGTTAAGATGAGATGATCAGAGCACAAATTTAGTGCTGGAAATGATTTTAGAGGTCATCCAGTTCAGCTTCCCTTATTTCATATACAAGGATCATAGAAGAGCAAGAAGGAAATCCAGAGGATGTCTAGTCCAGCCACCTCCTCTTCTCTCCCCTCCCCCCTTCATTTGACAGATGAGAAAACTAAGGTCCACAGAGTTCCTCGCCTAGAGATAAAGGGGCAGTAAATAGCAAAGCTAGGATTTGAACCCAGGTCCTTTGACTCCAAATCCAGCACTCTTATTGTCTCCTAAGTTATAAAATTATAGATTTAGAGGTGGAAGGAATTTTAGAGGCCAGCTATTCCAACTGCCTTCATTCTGTAGAGAAGGCAACTGAAGCTTAGAATGTTGAAAAGACTTGCCTGGACTCACACAGCTAGTAAACGGCCAAGGTGGCGTTTGAACCCTGACAGCCTGACTACAGGTCAGTCAGTCTGTGCCCCATCTACTACACTATCACCTCGGGGTTTTTGAAGGTTAAATCCCTACTCAAGGAACTCTTCCTTCCTGTAAGGAATTGAAAGAAGCATCTATTTCCTCTGGACCACAACACCAGCCTTTAGCTCTTAGAAATCACCTTGTCAATACAGGCTTAGCAGAAGGCTCCTCCAGTGACAGCAGCTTGCTCCCATGTTTCCATGGGGACGGGAACTACAATGAATTGGCCAGCCAAAAGGCGCCATTTTCCAGCCCTTATCAAACCTACCATATGCCTCCAGAATTCCAGGATGGATGGTGGCCAACCTTGAACTCCCATTTCCAAGAATCCAGCCGCGGACACAAAGAAAGTCCCGTTTTGGCCGATACTCTGTTTGTTTACATGCAGAATCCTTTTTGGCACGTTGAGTAAGAATTTCCGAAGAAATCAGGTGTTTCTCATACTCCTGCACCAACACCCCCCTTCACACACACACACACGCCACCCCCACCAACATCCCAACTCGCCCAAACTCCTCTCATTCCAGCGGCTGGAATGCATTGCCAACTTATTTTTAACGTGTTACCACAAATTGTCACATACTGTTCTAGCATGGCATGTTTGTGGGTGCTAAAAAAAGCCCGGCTCGAGTGATAATACAGGGTGACACATGTGTAGTGGGTTAACTTTGCTGTAGCAAATGATACATTCCTCGAACCTCCAGACCATTGGAAGGCAGGAGGCAAGTGCTTGTGGGTACAGCAAGCGCTTCCTTCAATTATTCTCTGAGTGGCCTTCCTCTCCTCGGGACTCCCGGAATACTTCTGGGCTTGCTAATCACCCTTGTTTATTAGTTAGCCTTTGTTTTCCCCCCTGTAAGATAGGAAGCTCATAAAAGCACACGCATAAACAATCAACCTTTCTCCCAGAGTTTAAATGATCCCTTGGGAATGGTGATATTTGAAAGTGGGAGGGGATGAACTCGTGTGGACCGTGCTGAGCTCGGCTTCTCCGAACTGATGCTCCCAAGGAAAGTTGAATTGAAGTATTTCTGAGCCCTGGCAGGCTTGGATTTGGTGCCCAAGGATTTTGAAGTTGCAACTGGATGGGAGACCAGTCTTGGCTACCTTTTCATAGATGGAGGTTGTAAAGCAAAGCTGGGTCTGCCCCCCAGTAGATGTTTGCCAAATAAGTAGTGGAAAGAGTCTTGGATTGGGGTGTCTTGGGAAACTTGAGCCTAGGTGCTATGGAAAAATAAAAGTCATGGCCCCTGACCTCAAGGGGCTTCTAGTCTTTGGAGGGATTTAATCCTTAAATCTGTGAACCTTTCAGAGAATAACCAGAGGGATTGAAAATAAAATCATACTTTTGTTGCTTCAATTCAATTCAACAAACATTCATTAAGTTTTCACTAGGTGCCGGGCACTTTGCTACATACAAAGAGATACAAGGTATAAGAACCGTACTTGCCCTTAAGGTGCTTACATACTGCTTAGGGAGAGAGCTTTGAATCTGCAGACAGAGACCTGGGTTTAAATCCCAGCTCTGCCACTTTCTGCCTGGATCACTTTTTCTGGACCTCAGTTTCCTCCTCTGTAAAATGAGGGGTTAGGACTACATGACCTCTAGGAGCCCTTCTAGCTCTAAGTCTATAATCTTATGACCTGGTTTTTGCTAGTGTTGGTGGAAATACGACCTCTTGGAAAGCTGAATGTGAATGCACTGTTGGTGGAGTTGTGAACTGATTCATCCATTCTGGAGAGCAATTTGGAACTATGCCCAAAGGGCTATAAAAATTCATATCCCTTGACCCAGCAATAGCTGTATCCCAAAGAAATTTTTAAAAAGAAGGAAAAGGACCTCCATATACTCGAATATTTGTAGCAGCTCTTTTTGTGGTGGCCAAGAATTGGAAATTGAGAGGATGCCTATCAATCACTGAATGGCTGAAAAAGTTATGGTATATGATTGTGATGGAATACTATTGTATTATAAGAAATGATGAACAGAATGAGCAGGAAGACTTACATGAACTGATGCAAAGTGAAGTAAGCAGAAGCAGGAAAACATTGTACACAGTAAAAGCAAAATTATATAATGATCAATTGTGAATGATTTAGATATTCTCAGTAATACAATGATCTAAGAAAATTTTGATGGACTCATGATGAAAAATTACTATCCACCTACAGAGAAAGAACTGATAGAATCTGAATGAAGGTTGAAGCACATATTTTTAAACTTTTTTATGGCCTGTTTTTTCTTTCACAACATGAATAATATGTAAACATGTTTGACATGACTGCACTACACATGTATAACATATCAAATTGCTTGCTTTCTCAGTGAGGGAGGAAGAGAAGAGAGGGAAGGAGGGAGAGAGACTTTGAATTCAAAAATCTAAAATAGAATGCTAAAAATTTTTACCATGTAATTGGACAAACATTTAAAGTGGGCAAATAAATAAATATCTTTGCCAAAAGGGGGGAAAGCCAGTGTGAATAAAATGTGCCCATTTTGTGATTTTTGCCCTTGGGAAATTAGTCTGGAATGTGATGGGGGTGAATGGATATGGTTGTACAGCTGGGGTAGGGAGGATGAAAGTAATTTGTCCCAAGTTTGACCCAGTGCCCTTGGCAGGATTAGGAATTTGAGTTACCTGCCTCTTTCTTATGGGTAATATGGAGAGAATGCGATGGCCAGAGGTGAGGTGGGAGGGCAGAACATTAGTCAGGACAGTTTTTTTGGATGGTATGAGTTTTTAGTGAAATATAAAACTGGGAAAAGATAGAAGGAGAAGGAAAGGAGCCTTCAAGAGAGGCACAAAGACTTCAGAGAAAGTCGAAGCTAATTAGCAAGATTAGACCTCACTGTCATTTTACTACATTTTATCTTCCTTTACTGTACCTCTGAGAACATGAGGATGCCCTTCCTCAACCCTTGCCCCTAATAATTTCCAAAAAATTCTTCTTGCATTGACCTGGAGATCGAAAGTTTCTTATCCAATTATGACTCCTGAAGCATTTTGATTTCTGTAAATAATCCTTTTTTTCTCTCAAATCCAAGAGTTTCCTCTTCCCCTCTTAAAGGAGAAGTTTTAATGGAAATTTAACGTGGCATTGGGAAAGTTCTCTGAGAATCTAAATTCATACTGACTGAGGTCCTGTGGGCTACATGGGTGGCACAGTGTGAAGTCCAGAGGGATTTGCAGGTTGATCAAGTATGGTTCCTCTCTTCAAAACGGGGAAAAAAAGATGATTCCTGAGCTGTTGGTAGTGATCTTTGAAAATCACGGAGAACAAAGAGGACCTGGAGATAGGAAAATCTCCATAGGACTGGAGATGGGCAAATGTTACCTTGATTTTCATAATGAGGAAAAGAGTGGACTTTTCAAACTGAGGAGTTGACTTTGATTCTTGGCAAAAATATACCAAAGAGGTAAAAATGTGACCTAGGGACTAGAGGACTGGCTTCTGAGGCAGGATGACCTCTGTTTAAGTTTCACCTCTACCTTCTCCTGGCCATGTGACTCTAAACTGAAGAACAGTAGCTAATCACAAATTCTGATCTCCCCAATTCCTGCCACCCCTCAAAAATGAATAAGGTATATTTTTGAGATGAATCAAGAATGGATTAGACCCAAGAAATCCCATCTTCTTTTCTGATAGTGTTACTAGACTGATAGACCAAGGGCAATTCCCCAAAGTGTGTCTGAATTCTAGCAAAGCATTTGACAAAGTCTCTCTTGTGGACAAGAAGGAGAAACATCAGCCCGAGCTTAGATGTGGTAAATGAAGAACTGGTCTAGAATTAAAACCCAGAGTCTAACATATAATAGATGCTTAACAAATGCTAATTTAATTAATTTATGAATTATGCTTCTGACACAAATTGGCTTTGTGACCCTGGGAAAAATGCTTGACCTCAAAGTGCTCATTGGTGTCAAACTTAAGTAGAAATAATTCTTGTGAGGGACATATTAACTTAGAAAACCACAACTTAATATTATCTATGTTGTGCTACATTTTTATTTATTTTGCTAAGCATTTCCCAGTTATGGTTCCTACGGTATTATTCCAAGAGTTTTGGGGGACGAATGCAGCCCATGGGCTGTGAGTTTTCCACCTCTTATCTAGTAACTCTTAAAGATTATAAGTTGTGTAGTGGTAGAGGGAGTTTCTTGACCTAGGAATTCCTCCTGCCAATGAAATCACAGGCCCAGCCCCTATCCCTAATTTGTGCCAACAGGAAGGGATCTTTCTATTGGAGTGCCCCAGTGATCTCTCCTTAGCCCTGTGTCATTCAACATTTTCTTCAGTGGCTTTGTTCAATCAGTTTTTTTCAGTTGTATCAGATTTCATGACCCCATTCAAGGTTTTCTTGGGAGAGATACCAAGGTGGTTTGCTATTTCCTTCTCCAGATCATTTTACATATGAAGAAAATGAGGTAAACAGGGTTAAGTGATTTGCCCAGCTAGTAAGTGTCTGAGGCCAGATTTGAACTTCTAGGTTCAAATGAATCTTCTGACTCCTGGTCCAGCACTGTGATAAAAGTACAGATATCATGCCTTTGAAATTTACAAAGGAAATAAAACTGGGAGGGGTAGCTAACAATTTGGTCAACAGAAGCTGTGTCCAAAAATCTTAATAGGTCTCAGGTGATAGGGCCAGATGAAATTTAAAAGATATTCAATGCAGTCTTATATTTGGTTGTTTTTTTTTAAGCTTGTGAAAAGTAGAGGATAGAGAGGTATTGCTAGACTGAATCATTAATTTGAAAAAGACCTTAAGTTCGTAGTGGACTGCAAGATTAATGTGAGTCAATGTGTGTAGCATTGCAGGAAAGAAGAGCCAAGGTTACCTTAATAGAGCATAGAAAGTAGGATGAAGGCAATAACCATCCCAAGGTAATCTGTTGTGATGAGAACACATCAGGGGTATCACATTCAGTACTGGATGTCTCATGTTAGGAGGGACATAGATTCATAGAGTAGATTCTGATGAGGGCAACCAAATCAGGACACTATGCCACTTGAGGATCCCCTGAAGGAATTGGAGATGTTTAGCCTGGAGAAGAGAATATTTAAGGAGCACATGCTAACTATATTTAAGTATTTGAAGGGCTTACATGTGACGGAGGGATTAGATCTTTTCTGTTTGACTCCAGATGGAAGAACTAGGGACACTGAATAGAAATGTCAAAGAAGCGATTTGCCTTCCTAAGAGATAGAACAGAGATTACTGACCATTTTTGGTGCCCCAGACTCTTTGGATAGTCTGGGGAAGCCTATGGCCCTTAAATAATTGAAAGAATGCTAAATTTCAGTTAGAAGTTAATGAAAATTAGGAAACAACTTTTCCCCATCTAAGTTCATAGACTGATCCCTCTGAAAGCTATTAAAGGACTACTTGGGGGTTTATGAAACCCAGCTCAAAAGCCCTTGAATTAGAACAATCCATCAGTCAAGTGGGAGCTATTTGGGGAGGAGAGGGAGCTACCCTAGGTGGGGAGTGATTGGGCTGGACTTAACTAGCCGCTAGGGTCCCTTCCAGCTTTCAATCTGTGACCTTATAAGCCAATGACCTTGTTTAGATAATGCTATATCTCTTCTGAGGTCTCTCCCCACCCTGAGATCCTGTGATTCTGCAATAGAATTCCCAAGTTAATGTGCCATGGAGGAAGGAATTGCAGAGGAAGAAGAAATAATGGGCTAAAATTGTCTGAGAAAGTTTCATTGAACAAGTGACTTTAAAGAACAAATAAGATTTAGAGAGTCTGAGATAAGAAGTGAAGACATTTCATTTATCATTTACTTGTCCATCCATCATCCATCTGTCCATCTACCCATTTATACATCTGTATGTTCATCCATCCATCGACTCACCCAGGTCCTTTGATTCCAAGGCCCATGGTCTTTCTAGTATCCTTCTTACTCTTGAGAAGTTTATACTCTACGTGTACTCACCCATCCACTCCTGTCTATCCATCCATCCTCTTATATCTATCCACCCAGAGCTTCTTTTGCTCCTTTTATTAACAAAACACTGTTCGACCCATTGCTTGGAACTTTAAAAAGATGTCTGGTGGGATAAGCAAAAGCATAGAGTTGGAAATGTGTGAGGGAATAGTGAGGAGACATATCTGGGTTGATAGAGACCCCAAATGAGTGATAATCACATGAGTAAAATAAGCTGGGAAAAGACTGGCTAGGTTAGGGATGTATCAAGCAAGCCCTGAACACAAGGCTATGGAATTTACATTTTTTTTGTGGGCAATAGGAGCCATTGAATTGATTTGAGCAGGGGCATGTCCCGATAAAAGATGGATCAGCTCCAGCTCACACATTGTTTTCCGTGTGCCATAGCATCCAGAATATAAGCTGCCCTTTCTATTCCAGAGGCACTTGTATCAGATCTGAAGAGAGCACAACAATTGTTCTTCTAATTATGACAGAGGCAACTAAGAGAATCCTCTCCTGGGCCATCCTGCTATATCAGATACAGTGGCCCAGCTTCCCTGCTGGGCCATACAAGGGCCAGATGCCCTTGCTGCTGCTGATGCCAAGCCAGAGAACCTGACTACAACTCCAGAAGTGTTTGATTCACTTAGGGGCTTTATAAACGTTTGCTGAATGACTGATTGATCTGAATGTGAAAGCCTTGGTCAGCAGGCCTAGATCAATTATTAGACGAGCTAGACATTGAGGAAATGAATAATAACTTAATAATGATAATAACTAGCATTTACATAGCTCTTTAAGGTTTGTGAAGCACTTTACAATATTCATTTGGTCCTCACAATTACCCTTGGAGGTCAGAGTTGTTATTATTCCCATTTATATTTAAGGAAACTGAGTCAGACAGAAGTTAAGTGACTAGCCCAGGGTCACATAGCTAATAAGTAGTGGAGGTTGGATTTGAACTCAGGTCTTCCTGACTTGACTGAACCTGATTCACTGGGCCATGTAGCTACCTCTGTGAAGCTAGAAATTCAATAGCTCCTGCCCTCAGGGAGCTTATATTCTAGATAAGGGAGGGAACCACACATAGACAAATAATATAGCATGTAAATAGATACCCAATAAATGCAAGGTGGTTGCAAAGGAAGCCCTATGAGCTGGGGGATCAACAAAGATTTCACTTAGGAGATAAGGTTTGAAATAAGCATGAAAAGAAACAGGGGGAGATGAGGGAGGGCAATCCAAGCACGGGAGGGAAATGTGTACAAAAGCATGGAGGTGGGAGATTGTAAATTATAAGCAAGGGACAGCATTTGGTTGGATTGTAGAACACATCCAAGAGAGGAATGTGTAAAAAGCCCAGAAGGTGAGGCTGGAGCCAGATTATGGAGTCTCTCATGTGCCAGAGAAAGAGGTTTGCATTTGCTACTCAAGGTCCCGGGTAGCCAGCCCTGGGATATGCTGAACAGGGAGCAGTGACAAGTCAGAACTGACCATCATGTTATCATCTTGACAGCTTGTGGGATGGGACTGGGTCCTCCCCGATCTGATGGGGATAATGGATCTATTCTTTCTTTCAGGCATGAATACACCAAAGAGCATTAAAAATTCACAGCCACTTAGAGAAAGGGATTTGAGCCAATGGAGTACATCCTTTATGATTCTTTGGAAGACATTTCACTGAGATTAAGGATATTAGTACAATTGCCTTCTTTCCAGCAGACGAGGTCATTTGAGCTTTGACAGCTTCCTGGAGGATATAAGATACAGAGGGGAAAAACCCACACATTTCCTCACGATAGCCATTTAATCATTGAAATTGGCTTCCATCATGTTGATCTTTTGGATGATTCAAAGTCCATCTAATGGCTTGTATTTCTGACTAGTGAGTTTTCTTGGCACGTCTCAGTTCCCGAATCTGTTTTGGAATGCCAAATTTGCAACATGTCACCATTCTGCTATAAGATATCCTCATTTGGATGGAGCCATTATAACCTTTTATAAAGACCATGCCTGCTTAGGAATCTCAGTTGTTACAGAAATCCAAGTGTGACCCCCTCTCTTCATTTGTCTGGTCATCTTTTTTTTTTTGGAGATGTCAGGATAGAGGGGAAAACACACATGGAGACAGCAAAGTCTTCCTCGTATGACTGACTTTAAGACCAGAGCAAAGTGAAGGAGGAAGAGGGGAGGATGAATTTGCAAAAGGTGATGAGAAAGTACCTTTCTCATCTGTTTCTAAAGAATATCTATTCCCCAGAGTTAATGAAAGAAACAGAGCCCTTAATAGAGTGGATTTATATAGCTTTCCTTCCAAGGAACTAAAAACATTCTTAGGGTCCTCCGGGGGGAACTCCCCCCTTCCTCCACCATACGATACCTGTGAGTCATTTTGATGGGCAACATGGTTGGGAGACTAGAAGTGCCTCCCTGAGGTAAAAGCCAGAATTTTGAAAAGCAGACAGGCTTCTTAAATCAATCAATCAAGAAAAAAGTTATGGAGCATTGGTTTCACAAGCACTGTGCAAAGGACCAGGGATGATAGAGAGTGACGAAAGGCATATAAGGCAGAAGAAGAGCCAGCTTGGGACATGGGACAAGGAGGCCAAGAGTCAGCGATGAAGTTGATTTTAAGAATTTCTTGGACAAAAGTGATTTTAAAAATCTCTTCAAAATAACATCTCAGAAACACTCAAGAATGTTACTGACTTGGGGAGGCTAGGTGGCACAATGAATAGAGTACTAGCCCTGGAATCAGGAGGACCTGAGTTCAAATATGGCCTCAAGCACTTAACACTTACTAGTTGTATGACCTTGGGCAAGTCACTTAACCCCAATTGCCCTGTCCTCCCCCCTGCCAAAACAAAAAAAGAATGTTACCGACTTGATATTAAGGTAATATGGAATGCGACAATTCAAAGTAATAACAGTAAGCAATAATAATGATGGTAACTAGAGTTGTACCAAGGGTGTGTTCTCTTGGAACCTACAGAAGATGAGTTTATATTCCAATTCTTTTGTTGTTGCTTAGTCATTTTCAGTCATATCCAACTATTTGTGAGCCCAGTGGGGTTTTTCTTGGCCTTTATACTGGAATGGTTTGCCATTTCCAACTCATTTTACAGATGAGGAAACTGAGGCAAACAGGGTGAAGTGACTTGCCCATGGTCATATAGCTACTAATAGTCTGAGGCCGAATTTTTGAACTCAGGAAGATGAGTCTTCCCTACTCCAAACCCAGCACTCTATCCTCTATGGCGCCACCTATCTGCCCCAATAGGCACATATTAGGTGCTTAATAAATGTTTGCCGATTGATTGATCTGAATGTAGAAGGCTTGTTCAGAAGACTAGAATGACTATATCAGTGATTAGATACGCTGAATATTGAGGATGGTAATAAAAATAATATTAATAATAGCAATTATGTATAGTGCTTTTTTTTTTTGGAGGGGGAGGGCAGGGCCATTAGGGTTAAATGGTTTGCACAAGCTCACATGGATAGTAAGTGTTAAGTGTCTGAGGCCAGATTTGAACTCATGTCCTTCTGATTCCAGGGCCGGTGCTCTATCCATTGTGCCACCTAGCCACCCCAATATATGTATATAGTGCTTTTAAGGTTTGCAGAGTACTTTACAAATATCTCATTTGATCCTTATGGCAATCATGGGTTGATGGTGAATAGGTGCTATTGTTATCCCCACTTTGTGGATGAAGAAAATGAAGCAAGCAGAGTTTAAGTGACTTACCCAGTTAGTATATCTGTGTAGACAGCTTGGAGTGAAGTACCTGCCTGCCACCACCTAACATTCCTAAGGACTCCCCTGAGGCCAGGGTCATCTCAATTGCAGCCACTGCTATTATTGAGAGGCAGCTGATGAAGAGGAAAAGGAGCAGTTGTTGCAACAAAGAAAAAGTCTTCAAATATTGCCACATCTATTTGCCATCTATAGGGTCTTTGGGGAGAAATCATCATTTGGGGAAACTGAGACTCATAACATACTATAACAGATTTTGGTATGGAGATTTTTTTGGAGTAACCCCAGGTGGGTACACCAAGCCAAAAGAAGGGGGACAATGACCTTTTGGGCTCTCAAGGCTTTCAGGATCACAGAATTACAGAATGTCAGACCTGGTCCATGTGATTCCCCAGACTGGCCATGGGTTATATACCTAGATTATCTCATGTGAGCCTCCCAACAGCTCTGTGAGGCTGATGCTACAGATATAGGTAAAGTCCTGCACTTGGAGTCAGGAAGAACTCTGTTCAAATTACACCTAAGACAATTGTGACCCTGGGCAAGTCACTAAAAATCTGCCTGCCTCAGTTTCCTCAC
Organism: Petaurus breviceps papuanus; assembly: GCF_028583685.1. Classification (NCBI taxonomy): domain Eukaryota; kingdom Metazoa; phylum Chordata; class Mammalia; order Diprotodontia; family Petauridae; genus Petaurus; species Petaurus breviceps. The sequence continues at coordinate 2,480,939 of NW_027186303.1, forward strand.
TTGTAAAATGAGGAGTTTGGACTCTAAGGTCCCTTCTGGGTCTAGATATATGATCCTATGATCTCTGTTTTACACATGAGGAAACTGAGGCTTGGAGTGGTTAAGTGATTTAGCCAGAGTCAGGCAGCTGGTCAGTGTCAGAGGGAGGGAGGAACAAGCACCTCCTACGTGCCAGGCACTGTGATAAATGTTTTACAAAATCTTGTCTGGGGCAGGACTTGAACCCAGCTCTTTCTTACTTCAAATACTGGATTATATCCACTGCCTCTCTAATAATAAATAACAATTCATACTTCTAGCTTGGTTAATGAGTTACACCAAACTTTGAGGGTCTGTAGTAAAGCAGATGTTCTAAGCAATATCCAAGAAAAATGAAAATTCACCTTGGCCATTGACTCATCTTTGTAAAAGGGCAGCGAGGGAGGTGGCTTCCACGCCAGGAACACCTGGGTTGAAGTCTCACCTTCATCATGTGTTGGCTTAGTAACTTTGGGAAATTGGTTTATTTCTCAGTGCCCTTGTCAACTCTCTGACTACAAGCAGAGGAGAGGCCAACAAGCATTGGGAGAGGGAGATTCCTCAATTGGGATTTCTTGAAAACCACTGAATTCCCAAGTCCCATTCCCCTTCCCATCTTCATAAAAGGGCATCAATAAAAGGCACCCTTATATTGAATTGACTAATGAATTAAATAGACATTGTATTCTGTGATATAGGAGGGACAGCTTACTGAGGGCTGGAAGTGTCAGGGATCATTTCATGAAGGAGATGAGTCTTGAAAGGGGCATTGAGCAATGGAGGAGACATTACTATTTGATCTCTTACAAACCTATTAGAAACACCATAGAAATTTCCATGGAGGGGCGGCCAGGTAGCACAACGAGTAAGAGCACCGGCTCCAGTGTCAGAACGACCTGGAGATCGAATCCCGGGCTCAGACACTTAGCACCCACCCAGAAACACCTGGCCGTGTAACCTTGAGCAAGTTACTTAACCCCAATTGCTTAGGGGTGGCCAGGTGGCTCAGCGAGTAAGAGCACTGGCTCCAGTGTTGGGACAACCTGGAGATCAAATCCCGGGCTCAGACACTCAGCACCACACCCAGAAATGACTGGCTGTGTAACCTTGAACAAGTTACTTAACCCTGATTGCTTAAAAAAAAAAAAAATTTTTCCATGGAGCCAGAGATCCTTAGAGTCAGGCACATTTTAGAAGCCATAGAGGATCACTCACTCAGAGGCCTGGAAAGACCCTCAGAGGCCATAGAATCTAACCAACCCTTTCATTTTACAGATGCAGAAACTGAGACCAACAGTTAAGGGACTTGCTCAAAGGTCACTCAGACTAGAATCAAGATCGCTTTATTCTGCACCCTGTGTATTTTCTCCCATCCCTTCTCCCCATCAAGGACCCCACACTGTTAAAAACACGTCATCATCCCTGAGGAAAAGACCTAACAGACAATGTCTCTCATTCACAGAGGTCGGTCGAGAGGGAATGAGTAAGCTCAAGTGTGTGCTCTGCAAAATAACCAGACAGAAGACGTGCCTTTCGCAAATAGTTCCTGGAAATTTCTCGTTTTATCAAAGAATTTGGTCTCTCCAGTTCAGTGCCTAGCAAAAATAGCTGTGGCTTAATCAGGCCCAGATGCCGACATATTCCCTCACCTTCCTTGACTGCATGGATGCATTTCATACTGAATTTCACCTAAGGAATTTTAGACTTTAAAGATAATAATCAAAAACACTTTAAGCTTCCCTTTGAGATCATGGCTGATTTGGAAGATCAAAGATGTCCCATCACTGTGATGAGTTTTGATGGAAAGCTGTGATTTTTTTTTAAACATACTAATGAAAAGATGAAGCTGGTAGAGAGGAGACCACTGCAGCACCCCTGCTCCCCTGCCCTGTTTCTCTCAGGTCTTCATCTTCACATATTTTTGCAATTTTTTTTCTCCATCTTCCTTCTTGGTCCCATGTTTTCTGCAGCCAGGGCCCTATCCTAACAAAGTTAGGATTCTATTTCAAATACAAGGAAATGGGTGTCCTTGCTGGCTAATTCTTAGCATACCTTGTACATACTTCCTTCGCATATATGGAAAGTATGCAATGTTTCTGTTTTAAACAATGAAGAGTTCCCATAGACGGACTGGTAGCTGTTACATGGGATGGGCATCTGGCCCAGTAAAAATTTGTCGTCCACGGTGGCCCCTTTAATTTCTCTGGAGCAGCCAGATTTGCCCTCACTCTGAGGGGCTGAGAAATACCATCACTCTTGACCTTGCTGGAAGTCATGTCTCCCAGGGACTTCATGATCTTTGGATCCAGGAATAGAGACCAGGCTTCCTGCTTGGGGTCTCGGACTGTTGTCAAAGGATGGGCTGTTTTAACTCCACATTCATTGGAATGCTTGGGATCGCCGGCAGGTCACTAGGGATTCTGAAAACCAAAAGAATCTGGCATGACAGAAATTGGGCCTTGGAATCTCCACCATTCTTCTGTCTATCTTTATGTTGTCATTTTTTGTTTTGTTTTTTTTAAAGGAACTAGGCCCTGGAGGAATCTCAAAATTGGAGGCAATGTGGTACTGGGAAAAGAGATAGAACTCTTCAGTCTGAGACTGAGGGTTCAGATTCTGACCTTGTCACTTGTTACTTGTGGGACCTTGGACCCCTCTGGACCTCTCACCTTCTTCATCAGTAAAATTAGGGTAGTTAGATTAGATCTGGGTTGTTTTAATCTGGAACCCATGAAAAATTTAGAATATATATTGATAACTGTATATCAGTGTAATTGGTTTCCTTTGTAAATATATGTATTTAATTTCATGCATTTAAGAACTCTATTCTGAGGAGGGGTTCATAGGCTTCAAGATTGCCAAAAGGAGCCATGATACAAAAAAAGGTGAAAAACCCTTGAACCAGACAGTTTCTAAGGTTCCTTCCAGCCCCAGATCCCAAGTGGTGGAAACCTCCATCATGGTAGCAGCGGAGGATTGGGTTTAGAGTGGAATAACCAAGACCTGGCCTCAAATTCCTCTGCAGACAATTACTCTGTGATCCTGAGCAAATTTCTTAAGATCTTTCAGCCTAAGTTTCCTCATCTGTAAAATGTGGATAAATAAGAATACCTTCCTCCTAGGGTTATTCATAGGATCAAGTGAGATAATTTATAGAAAGCACTTTGCAAACCTTAAAGGAATATATGCATGCAGGAAAGCTATTATAATTATTCTTGCCAATAATTACTATCTATCTCATGGGGATATGTTTGTTCTTGTTCAATCATTTCAGTCGTGCCTAACTGTTTGTGCCCCTGTTTAGGGTTTTCTTGGCAAAGATGCTGGAGTGGTTTGCCATTGCCTTCTCCAGCTCACTTTACAGATGAGGAAACTGAGGCACACAGGGTTAAGTGACTTATCTAGGGTCAACACAGTTACCAAGTGTCAGAGGCCAGATTTGACCCCATGAAGATGAATCTTCTTGACTCCAGGGCCCGTACTTTGCGCACTATGGTGCCCCTTAGCGGCCTGTCACTGAGATATGACAACTGCTATTTCTCTAGGTAACTAAGAAAGCATTACCCATTTGTTTCAAGATAGCTACTTTTCCCATTACAAAACTACTGTGTTTAAGTTATTTTGCCTACATAATCAGAAAGCCTCAAGAGCTTGACCTAGTTAATGATAGCATTTTTAGAGGTTTATAGATTTCGTTGGCACAATGGCCAGGTCTGGAGTCAGGAAGACCTGAATTCAAATCTGGCCCTAGACACTTACTAGCTGTGTGACCCTAAATAGTAACTTGACCCTGTTTGCCTCAGTTTCCCTGTCTGCAAAACGGAATAATAATAACACTTCCCTCCCCAGGTGTGATGATCAAATGAGATAATAATTGTAAAGCACTTAGCAAGGGCCTGCCCATGATGAGCATTGCATAAATATTAGCTATGATTATTCTTTAGAGCTAAAAGTAGAGGTCATTGAGTCCAAGCCCGTTATTTTACAGGTGGAGAAACTGAGGCCTAGCGAGGTTATGTAGGTTGCCTGGGAAAGTACAACTAGGAGTAAAATCAGGTCTTCCTGACTTTGCTCAACATTCTGACCAAACCCTCTGCCTTACTTTGGGCAAACTGCTTAACCTTGGGTCCCACAGACAGACAGGCAGACTAAGAAGGACAAAAAGTGGTTAATGTTAAAGAAGGGGTTACTGTTCTCCCCTTACCATTTCCTTGAATTCATTTTGCATTTATATCATATATGATATATTAGATATTTAATATACAATATATCATTTATTTATATTTATATCATATACATATATGTATTCTACTTACTCCTGTCTGTATGTCTCTGCCTGCACCCCCATTAGAATAGAAGCTTTGTAAGGACAAGGATTGCTTCATTTTTATCTCTGTGCCTGATAATTCTTCTTGAACTGAACTGGATTGAACCTTCTGTGTAAAAAGGGCTTAGGGTTCATGATTTGATACCTTAGGTCCCTTCCCATTAAAAATGATTTGAAGTTTCAATGCCTATGTATATATTTAAAACAGATGCCCCTAAATCAGCATGAGTTAGTTCAGCTGGTGAGGTTGCTGCAGACTCATAAAGAGCAGAAGGCCTTAAATTAAAGGCTGAAAAATGCCACCTGGCCCTGGGTTCTCCAGATAAAAGGTTAGAGACCAGGCTATTGTCTTCTATAAGTAGCCTGCACTTAGCTGGTTACAGTGGAAACTGTGCTGTGTTGGGAGGTGGGGACCCAGGTCTGGGCTCCCTGGAATGATTCCTCAGTCACCAAATCAACAAACATTGCTATGTGCCAGACCATGGTGTAACCTGAGTCTCAAAGAATTAGGAGAAAGATGAAATAGTCCCTGCCTTCAAGGGGTTTACGTTCTGTCAGGGAAAACAACACATACACATATTAAGGACATAAAAAGGTGTTTGTATTTGTTTTTTGGGGGGAGGGGGTACTAGAAACCGGGGAGCTCAAGAAAGGCTAGAAATAGACAGTGGAACTTGAACTAAGTCTTCGAGAATCAAGGGATTCTCAGAGGCAGAGGTAAGGAGTGAGAGCATTCTAGGCATAGGTGATGGATCATGAGGGGAGAGAGAGAGAGACAGAGAGAGGCAGAGACAGAGAGAGAGACAGAGACAGACAGAGAGAGAGACAGAGAGAGAGAGAAGAGGGAGACAGAGAAAGAAGAGACAGAGAGACAGAGAGAGGGAGAGAGAGAGAGAGAGAGAGAGAGAGAGAGAGAGAGAGAGAGAGAGAGAGAGGAGACAGAGACAGAGAACGCATTCTGTCTGAGAAACTGCAGGATGGACAATTTGACTGGACCCTAGAGGGTGGGAGGGGATGGGATATATAATAATGCTGAAAAGGTAGACTTGGGCTGGGTTACATGAGGTGGGGGACAGATGCCAGACACTTTGCTAAGCTCTTTACAGATTTTATCACACCTGATCCTTACAACAATCCTGTGAGATTGGTGCTAGTATTATTCCCATTTCACAGTAAGGAAACTGAGGCAAGTGGAGGTTAAAGGACTTGCCCAGGGTCACACAGAAAGTATTTGAGACTGGATTTGAACTCAGGTCTTCCCGGCCTCCAGGCCCAGCCCTCTGTCCGATGTGGCGCTACCTAGTTTCCTCCAGATAATGAGATCGCTCCCCTCGGGGAGGGAGTCAAACGCCAAGTCTGTTCATAGGTTTGGGGAAGAGAAAGTAGAGATCTTGCAGCTGTATGTAAGTCACCCCTGCCCTGCCACTTACACATGCCGGCTGTGGGACCCTGTGCCAATTACTTCACTTGTATTGAGCATCAGACAATCCTCTGAGACTGTACACAACATGGAAGGTGCCAGTTTGTGTTGGTAGGAGATGTTTCCTCATATGCAAGTTCCTTATACCATTGCAATCACTGGTCTAATCCTTAATCCCATCCCTAAATGCAGTATTTGTTTGTTCAGACCCCTGGATCAGGAGGTCAAATCCCACATGGGATGCTTGTTAGCTTCCTCATTCATTAGATTGGCAACTCCACACACTCAGGGCTGACTTCCTCAGGGCTGCTCGACCCCATCAAGAGGGTGCTTTGGAATTCCTAATTAACTGCTGGTAGGAGCTATGCAGTACTTGGTTTCACAGCTGTTCCTGGACGCCACCACCCCTTCCAACCTTGTCAGCATCAGGGTCTAATAACTGGGTGGTTGTAGAGAGAAAGGGAATTAATCACTTCTCGATTCAGAGGGATTAAGATATTTAGCCCCCTTTTACATTAATCCTTGAAAATCCCTACAAATGGGAGGGTATAATAGGAGCTGGTTATCTCATGCCTTCATAATTTTGAAAGGCCCAATACTGCATTAGCCATTATGATAGGAAAGAGGGGGTTGACACCATACAGACTGTCTCCTTCTGTTTGCAGTTCTTTCATTCTTCGAAAAAAAAATCATAATCTTTGGAGGAATCTTTGAGTACATATGAAATTAATATATAACTTCATATTCACACTTTTAAAGAATTAAAGTGATAATTAACATAATTTCTTAGGGAAATGAATACACATTTTTTTTTTGGTGGGAGGAGACCCTATTCTGTGTGTGAGGAACTACCAGTGTGAAAAATTCTTCCCTTGGTGCAGAGAGGCACCTGGTCTTTAATTTACATCTTAAAAACAGCACTTTGTAACTTTTTTCTCTTTTTTTAATCATGGGCCTGTTTGGCAATTGGGTGGGATTTATGGACACATTAGAATCATGTTTGTTTCTCACATTCATAAGGGGAAGAAATGCTAAATTTCCATCCAAGGTTAGTGAAAATAAAAATGTATTTTCTTCATCCAAGGTCACAGATTCCTTGAAATCTCTTTAGGGTTGACCATAGGTTAAGAACCCATGCTTTAAAGTGTTGTCTGGGACATTGTAAAGTCAATTCAATTAGTAGGTCAATGAAAATTTATTAAGCACCTATGTGCCAGGTACTGGAGATAGAAAGATAGAAGACAGTCCCTGCCCTCAAGGAGCTTACCGTCTAATGGGGGAGGCAACATGTGAACAACTCTGTACAAATAAGATGTATACAGGAGACACTGGAGACAATGAACAGAGGGAAGGGACTAGAACTAAGAGGGGCCAGGAAAGGCTTCCTGTAGAAGGTGGGAGATCTTAGGTGGACTTGAAGGAAGCCAGAAGGCTCTGATGAGGAGAGGGAATGCACTTGTCACATGGTCTAGTCCATATCAATATAAGTAAAGGCTTCTGGGGCAGCCCTATGGCACAGTGGATAGAGCACCAGCCCTAAAGTTAGGAGGACCTGAGTTCAAATTTGACCTTAGACGCTTACTAACTGTGTGACCCTGGGCAAGTCACTTAACCCTGTTTGCCTCAACAACAAAAAAAGACGTAGGGCTTGAACCCACCTCCCTGTCTCCAAGTCTAACCCCCCCAACCATGGCATGCTTCCCACTCTGTGTTGTTTTGTTCTGTTAGAATAGAGAATCCTGGAGAGCAGGGGCTGTCTCTATTTTTTTCCCGTATTCCCAGTGTTTAGCACAGTGCTTGGCACATAGTGGGAGCTTAATAAATTATTTTTCATTCATTCACTCATTCATTCATTTACACAACATACTGTCTCTCACATAATTTAATAAAGCTATACATATGTCTATTTATCATTGAGGCACCTGGGTGGCTTGGTGGATAGAATTCTGGGTCTGGAGTCAAAGAAATGAATTCACATCCAGCCTCAGACACTAACTGTGTGACCCTGGGCAAGTCACTTCACCTTGTTTACCTCAGTTTCCTTATCTGTAAAATGAGCTAGAGAAGGAAATACCAAATTCCTCCAGTATCTTTGCCAAGAAAACCCCAATGGGGTCACAAAGAGTCTGAAATGATTCAGCAACTATCATTTTTATCATCCATTTATGTCTTTGTCATCTATAGATGCACACATGTATGTGTGTGTATGTATTCATATTTATACTTTATAACCTTTAGACCAAGACAGCTGATTTCCATGTAGAATGTCTATCAGGCTTGGGCCGTCTGACTTATGTAGGAACTAGAATAAAGCTGGGCATACTACAAGCAGAAGTGTGAATAATGAAGGGAGAGAGGAGGGATGGAGGAGGGAGGGAAAGAAAAAAGAAGAGAAAAGAAAAAAGGAGAGAAGTGAAGGATAGAAAAGGAAAGAGTGAGGGAGAGAAGAGAGGAGGAAAGAAGAGAAGAGAAAAGAAGGGAGGAGTGAAGGAGAGAAGAGAAGAAAGAAGAGAGGAAAAGAGAGGAGAGAAGAGGAGAGGAGAAAGGAGTGATGGAGAGACAGGGGATGGGAGGAGAGAGAATAGGAAATGATTCTTGTAATTCAGACAACTTCCTATTAAAAATAGCCCTGGCTCCAGAGTGACTTGTCTTAAGCCAACTCAAGGTCCCCTTTTTGGTCTCTGGCATGTATTAGAGTACTGATTTTAGCAGCAGCCCTCACTGGCAAAGAAAGCTGTTTCCTAAGAGGTGGCTTCTGCCTTCTGGTCATTGCACCGGCATTCTTCACATGCAAAGTACTAGGTAGTGGAGTGAGAAGCGTGTTGGACCTGGAGTCTAGACAGACTTGGCCTTAAATTCTTTCCCAAATACTGGCTCTGTAATTATGGGGAAGTTGTTGGATTTCTCGAAGTCTCAGTTTGCTCATCTGTGAAATGGGGATGACAAAACCTGTGGCAGGTGTCTTCTAGGAGATAGGGAGGATCCAATGAGATAGTTCAATTCAATTAAACACATACTGTATTATGTTCTAGGAATACAAAAAAGAAAAAAGGCGAGCATTTATTCTACTGGGACAGCTACAACGGTGTAAATAAATAAATAAATACCAGGCAGTTTTGAGAGAAATCATGATGTGGTGATGATGGTGATGGTGGCAGAGGGGTCTGGGAGTGCTTCATAGAGCTCCCAAGCCCTAACTGGAGCCTGAAGGAGGCAGATTCTGAGCGACTGAGATGGGCAGAGAGGACATTCCAGGCCCGGGCAAGGGGACAGCTTATCCTGATGCCCCAAGGGCAGGCCATGAGCCCAAAGCTCAGAGGAAACAAGTCCACTGAGGCCCAAGGATACAATGTGTGTAGCGGATTAATGAGAAGCACTGTAGTGATGGGGATGGTTATAGTAGTAGTACAATTCAGCAGGAATTATAATTCCTTAGGAAATGAATAACTCGAATTTTTATAGTGCTAGAAACATTTACAAACTGTTTTCCTCACTACGGCTCTTTGAGGTAGGGAGTACAGGTTTTATCATCATCATTACCACCACCACCACCACCACCATCACCATCATCATCACCATCACCATCACCATCACCCCCCCACCATCATCATCATCATCATCACCATCATCATCATCATCACCACCACCACCACCATAACCATCACCATCATCATCATCACCACCACCACCACCACCACCATCATCATCACCATCATCATCATCATCATCATCATCATCATCAGATTACTGTGAGTAAAGCACTTTATTAACAGTAAATGTGTCCATCACTTAACTTCCTCAGTCTTCTGTACCCTCCTTCTGGCTCTATATCAATGAATGATTTCATGGTTTTAAGCCTCATGTACATATGAATTGCTTCCATACACATACACACATACATGTATACACATAAATATATGTATTGTACATATATATGTATATGCATATAGCCAGGTGACTACATTTACACACACGTGTGTGTACATGTGTATTATATGTGCATATGTATTTACATTTGTGTATGCATTATACGCATATGTGTATATATATACCTATACACATTACACACACATGTACAATAGCATCTCCTCCAAATAGTGTAAACTTAAAGGCGGAAAACAATTTCATTTTTGTCTGTGAATTGCCAGTGCCTAGCAATGGAACAGGCTTTGTTCCATTATCAGGGTTTGTTAATTGACTGATTGGACCCAGTGTGTAATGATCGAAAGCTAAAAGACAGCCATATTCACAACATATTCACCCAGGTGAGGGTGGCTTCTCCCATCAGATGTCTATGCATCGGTCCCACATATCTCTCATTGGTACTTACGCTACCTCCCCCATTAGAATCTAAGCTTCTTGAGGACAGGAACTGCATTTTTGCCTGTCTTTGTGAGGGGTACGTATTAAGCACTTTAACAAATGCCTGCTGACCTGATTGTTCCATTCTTTAAAACTCAACTCAAGGGGCAGCTAGGTGGTGCAGTTAATAGAGCACCAGCCTTGGAGTCAGGAGGACCTGAGTTCAAATCTGGCCTCAGACACTTGACACAAAAACTAGCTGTGTGACCTTGGGCAAGTCACTTAACCCCAATGGCCCCTCAAAAAAAAAAAGCAAAAATATAACCTCAACTCAAACCTCTTTGAGATTCAGTTTGCTCAGATGTAGGATGAGAGCATTAGCTAAGATGCTTTCTGAGGTCTCTTTCAGCTTGAGATGCTCTGAGGCCGGAGGTCTTAACCTGGTGAATCCAAGAGTCACCAAGTACTGCACCACAGATACTTACAGGGGAAAATCACCTCTCTGTGGCCTTGGTTTCCTCCTCTGTAAAATTAAGGGCTTAGATTAAATGGCCTTTAAGGTCCCTTCCATTTCTAAATAGATTGTCCTTTTTATAAAACAAAAGTCTGGGTTTTATCTGAAAAGGACAATTAAGTAGTTTCTGGTCTGACTGTCCAGTGATTGTTTTTTATGTATGTACAAATCCAGCTCTTAAGATATGTGAGATCTGTTTTATTTTTCTTTTAAAAGAAACACATCTTTTATCCTGGAGCAGGAAAGGATAAACACATCTGTATAGCATTGATTTTTTTTTCTTTCTGGATTGGGTGGAGAGTAGTGGAAATGTGGGGGGGGAGTGAAATATTTGAAACACTTTACATTGAGTTTGAGAGACTGGAAATGAAAGGTGAAATGCCAAATTTAGTTTGGCCCTCCATCGTCTCTAGAGCTGTTTTCCCTTCTGTCAGACATGCACAGCAGTGTTATTCCCATCCAGGGCAAGGCAGGGGGTGGATAATATAACATTCCTACTTAGCACTTACATAGTACTGCTTGTCTTGAGAGTACAGAGTCAACATTGACAAAGGAATCCTCACAACACCCCTGGGTAGGAGGTTGGTCTGGAGTGTTGATTTTGGGTATGGTTTAATGGATGGAGCCCCAACCAGGTTCCTTGACCCACAACGGAACCTTGAATTGGAGGTTTTGTTCAGTGGATTGATGGTCTATACTGAGAACCAAAGGCCACCAACTAGATAATGGAAGGGATGAGGATTGGACCTGTAATTGACTTCTTTGGTGTAGGGGACTTCCAGGTAAGGAAATTCCTTCTCTCAAGGCAGGTTGGTATCTTCTTTGCAACCTAAAGAGTTAGAAGTTTGCTTAGAACACTGAGAGGATCATTATAAAATATATAACCATATCCAATATTATCATATGAATATAATTAATATAACATTAACTATTATATCCATTAATAATAATAGCAGCTAATGTAGGCAACCTGGTGGCTCCTCATTCCCAGAAGGGCTCACCATAGTAATGCTGAGCCTAGTGTAGACACTTAATTGACTTAGCCCACTGTAGCTTAGAACTCCAGGGCTCAAGTGATCCTCCATCATGAATTCCCCCCATAGTAGGATTACAGGTAAACACTACCATGCCTTGTTAAAGGTGGGATTTGAACACAAGTCTCCCTGATCCTAAGGCCCAGCCCAGCCTAACCATAATGACATGCTTCCTTTGAAATAGTTATACAATTAAAAAAACAATAAGAATCATTTAGAGAATCTATCCATCAGTAGGAATATGTATGTGTTCCTACTATGTGTCATGCACTTGGCTAGGTGCTGAGGCTGTAGACACAAAAAGAAACACCGCAGACCAGTGTTAGACTGGGAATGTCTTCTCTGATGACTAGCCCAGCTTGGCTGGCAGAGGCTCAACACAAGGCTGGCCACAGAGTGATTAATTCTTCACCCCTGGGACTTCATAAGATCATCTGCCAAAGCACAGAGAGGCTGTAGTCAGTGTCCAATGAAAGGGAAACTGATATGGAGGAAACCAGCAAGTAGGAAACCAGCAAGTTCTGAATATTCTTTATTTTTCATTTGCCCTTTCTTTCTTTCTTTCTTTCTTTCTTTCTTTCTTTCTTTCTTTCTT